>NC_069507.1:250882543-251485043 GCF_027579735.1 Bombina bombina
TGTTGTGAATATTTAATAATTAAAAAACATAAATCCACCATAGGGAAATAGTCATTTCTTGATCTATTTATCATCGCTAGGTCTAACGCATAAAATCATGTATTTTCTAGCGCTGGTATTTGGAGTTTTTCTGTCTACGCTATTTGCGTGCGTTAGGGAAATGTGGGTTTCGCGTGCACGAGCACGTCTTCCCAATAGAAGTCAATGGAGGCTCTAAAAATTTGTCATTTTTTTTTTCTAAGACTGGTTTTCCTCGTAAAGTGAGTGACGTCATGAGCTTGTGTGAAAAAGTAACTAAATCGTGTTCTTTATGTAATAAATAAATATTTTTTGTATGTCATGTGGTGTATATTTTTTGTATGCATCGATGAGTGTATATTTGTGATAATGTTATTAGTTAGATGTAGGTATATGAGGGTCTTTTCCCGTGTGTCAATGTAAGTCAATGGGAAAATGGATTTGTGTTGTTTTTTTTTCTAACACCCGAGATCTCGCAACTTTAATCCTTTGTATTTTGCTTAAAAATTATTAAATATGAAAAATAAACATAGTGTAGTGTTTGTATGAGTGTAAGTGTACTTTGTGTAATATTTTAAATTTGATTCGTAGATGTTTTTTTTGTCGGTATATGTTTACTACTGGGTCTGAGGTGTCGGTAGAAATTTGAGCGTTAGGTGATTTTGGAGTGGCGGTAAATAAACTCTAAATACCGGAGTCCGTAAGAAACCCGCGTTAGGGGCCTCTAACGCTGGTTTTCACGGCTAACGCCAAACTCCAAATCTAGGCCTGAGAAAACTCATTGGGCTCCACTTATCAAGCTTTGAGATCAGACCAGAGACGGCTGCTACTAAACCTCTCTTCTACCACCTAAAGTGTGTTGGATTTCAATCATACTGGTCGGATCCAATTGGGAGGATTGACAGCCCGGCTTGTGCTCAATAGACCTGCATGAGCATGGGCATCATTGCACAAGCAGAGGCTTGTGCAATGTTAATTGTGGACATTGTATTCTGTACACTCATTACGAGGCTGTGTGGATGAGGTTCATGACAGCAAAACTTGCCTGCCTGCTGTTTAATAAATGGTGCCCAGTATATCTCTTCATGGAATTATCTAAACATTTGTCAACAATCAAATTAATTTATATTTATTTATCTATAGAAAATCATACAAAATTAAGGGCTCTATTACGAGTGGTACTCTAACTGTGCTTGAGCAATAAGGGTTTTAGCACAGTTCTTTGATCACGTTGGATGTAGCGCACGTATTACAAGTAGAAAGTAAATGTGTTCACTTGAGCACAACTGAATTTAACTTTATAAATAGGTATAGATATATATTTTACACAAAAAAAAATCATATATATTGAAAATGCTTGATACACAGTTTGGATTACCCATTGAAAAAGGTGCCAGTCCGGTATCGAAACGTCTGGGGGTATTTGTCATATCTATGTGATGTAAATTAAAGTGAATATTCTTTTTAAGACCAGTCAGTGCAGCGTCTATTCTTTATAAGGATAAAGGTATTTGTATATATATATATATATATATATATATATATATATATATATATATATATATATATATACATACAGTATATATATATATATATATATATATATATATGTCAAGAATTACTTAAAGGGACACTGTACCCAATTTTTTTATTTTGTAATTCACTCCTATTATCAATTTTTCTTCATTCTCTTGCTAACATTATTTGAAAAATAAGGCATCTAAGCTTTTTTTTGGTTTCAGTACTCTGGACAGCACTTTTTTATTGGTGGATGAATTTATCCACCAATCAGCAAGGACAACCCAGGTTGTTCACCAAAAATGGGCCGGCATCTAAACTTACATTCTTGAATTTCAAATAAAGAAAATGAATGAATGAAGAAAATTTGATAATAGGAGTAAATTAGAAAGTTGCTTAAAATTTCATGCTCAATCTGAATCACAAAAGAAAAATTTTGGGTACAGTGTCCCTTTAAGAAAGAAAGAAACAAGAAGATACTTGTTTCAATAGTTAAAGTGAACATAGTAACAATTCGATTTCTAGACACACCGCATCCCTTACGATAAGAATGTGGAACTATTACATGTATCTTAAAGCGATGGCCAAGCAAATGTAAATATACAAATAGTTTGCAAAGCTAGCAAAATTAAATATATACACTGAATGAACCTGACCGGTCAAGGTGAATCAAGGTACCTTTATACATATACACATGCAACAAAAGACGATTGTAGCAAAGAGATGTATTCTAAATAACTACACAACTACACCCAGCTGCGCTCAGAACCCCCACAAGTGTGAGGTGGAGGTATAACCTGGGCAGGTATAAGTGTTGGGATCTAAGTTATCAATAATACACTCTTATTGAGGCTAGATATGTGCATGATCGAAAAATTCGTTTCGGTTCGGATCGATTCGGAGGTTTTCAAATTTCGTTTAGGATCGATTCGAATTCGGAAAACTTCGAATGAATTCATTTCGGATTCGTTTCGGATTAATTCAGATTTGAAAAAATTCAGCTGGATTCGGTTCGATTCGGTTCGGTTCGGTTCGGAAATTCGGAATTTCGGTATGTGTGCTGTGTATAAGACTAGTATTATGTACTGTATATTAGGTGTAACCCATAGCAGAGTGATATAACCTAATATACTGTACAATACTAGTGTAATCTATGTCCATCCAAATTTACCGAATAAATCCGAACTAATTCGGATTTATTCCGTAAATTCGGCAGTATTTTAATTCGGAAATTCGGTTTCGATCTGAATCTCCGAATTTTCCGAATTTTCCGAATTTCCGAATCGAACCGAACTGAATTGCACATGTCTAATTGAGGCATAGTATAGGCATATAAAAATATGCAGCATGTGAACAGTACTAAAATTGTATTAAGCATGTGTACAAAGCATGAAAAAAACGATGGACATATAATATGGTAGAGTGAGAATCCAGACAACTACACCCTGCTGCACACAGAACCTCTGTGGAATCAAAGGGGTATAACCTGGGCAGGTAGAATATTGTGGGATCTAAATTGTTGGATTAGCCACTCTATACAAAGCAGATGTAATATGCAGACAGAAAACAACAACATTTGCACATATAGTTAATAAGCTCTAGCATACGTAAGCGAGCGTTTTTAGTGAGAAAAGTCCAGTGGACATATAGAACAAGTTTCATGCAATTTGTCATGCAGATAAGAGCCGCCAATTAGGCACACAATGTTCTCGTTTAGACATTAGTGCAAAGTGTGTGTTCCATAATGACATCTCGACAGGCGTCTCCAGGAAGCAATTGTTTAGTGTTGGCATAGGCACTTTAAACGTAAACACTTGAAACTTTGTGCTTAGGAGTTGTCCAATTATCTGAGGCTGCAGACAGTGTGTAATATAAGTATACTACACCTTCCTTTGGGCCCAAAGTGTCAATATTTTGTGTGGCCACCATTATTTTCCAGCACTGCCTTAACCCTCTTGGGCATGGAGTTCACCAGAGCTTCACAGGTTGCTTCACAGTCCTCTTCCACTGCTCCATGACAACATCACGGAGCTGGTGGATGTTAGACCTTGCGCTCCCCCACCTTCCGGTTGAGGATACCCAACAGATGCTCAATAGGGTTTAGGTCTGGAGATATGCTTGGCCAGTCCATCACCTTTACCCTCAGCTTCTTTAGCAAGGCAGTGGTCATCTTATTGGTGTGTTGGGGGTCATTATCATGTTGGAATACTGCCCTGCGACCCGGTCTCCGAAGGGAGGGGATCATGCTCTGCTTCAGTATATCACATTACATGTTGGCATTCATGGTTCACTCAATGAACTGTAGCTCCCCAGTGCCAGCAGCACTCATGCAGGCCCAGACCATGACACTCCCACCACTTTGCTTGACTGTAGGCAAGACACACTTGTCTTTGTACTCCTCACCTGCTTGCCGCCACACCATCTGAACCAAATAAGTTTATCTTGGTCTCATCGGACCACAGGACAGGGTTCCAGTAATCCATGTCCTTAGTCTGCTTGTCTTCAGCAAACTGTTTGTGGGCTTTCTTATGCATCATTTTTAGAAGAGGCTTTCTTCTGGGACGACAGCCATGCAGACCAATTTGATGCAGTGTGCAGCGTATGGTATGAGCACTGACAGGCTTACCCCCCACCCCTTCAACCTCTGCAGCAATGCTGGCAGCACTCATACGTCTATTTCCCAAAGACAACCTCTGGATATGATGCTGAGCATGTGTACTTAACTTCTTTGGTCGACCATGGCAAGGCCTGTTCTGAGTGGAACTTGTCCTGTGAAACCGCTGTATAGTCTTGCCCACCGTGCTGCAGCTCAGTTTTAGGGTCTTGGCAATCTTCTTAAAGCCTAGGCCATCTTTATGTAGAGCAACAATTCTTTTTTTTCAGATCCTCAGAGTTCTTTGCCATGAGGTGCCATGTTGAATTTCCAGTGACCAGTATAAGTGTGAGAGCGAAACACTAAATTTAACACAGCTGCTCCCCATTCACACCTGAGACCTTGTAACACTAATGAGTTACATGACACTAATGGCTAATTGGGCACAATTTGGACATTTCCACTTAAAAGGTGTACTCAGTACTCACTTTTGTTGCCAACGTTTTAGACATTAATGGCTGTGTATTGAGTTATTTTGAGGGGACAGCAAATTTACACTGTTATACAGGCTGTACACTCACTACTTTACATTGTAGCATAGTGTCATTTCTTCAGTGTTGTCACATGAAAAGATATATTAAAATATTTACAAAAATATGGGATATGGTATATATATATATATATTTTTTTTTTAATAAATAGAACATATTTTTTCTATGTGAAGAACATTGGAATGTGAAATATCAATATTTCATGTTGGGTGCGTGCTTGGTTAAACATGATTGGGTTTGCACGAGAGTAAGGGTGTTTTGTTTTTCCCCCACTTCTCATGCTCCATTGAAGTATATGGGAAAATACATTTACGCGTTCATGTTATTCAAAGTTTGGCTTTTTGTGTGTGCGTGTAGGGTTAGCTCTTGTGCAAAAAATATTTTATTTTGAAGTTGTAATATGCACGATACCTGAAACGCAAACACTTACTTCTAGCAAATGTATCACTTGAGCGGGAGCGCTAAATAGCTCGCCACTTGTAATCTAGCTCTAAATGCTAAAAAAGCACACTCAACTCTTTGAATTTAGCTGATCAAAAAAATATCACAATATTTTATTTCATTTATTTATTGATACCTAATACTACACATAGCAGTTAAAAGGACACATATATTTTTTTTCCATTTCATATAGAAGATAGCATTATAAAATGTAATACAGATTGTTCATGTGAGCTACAAATCGCACTTGTAAGGCTGCTGCTGTCTAACATCTCTGCACCTAAGGTGACAGTTAATCATCCCAGACCGATCCCAAAAGGTTCAGTCACCAAATTAAGTCCATAAGCAATGGTCCTTAAAAAACAAATGTGCCCCGTTGAGGCTGCCATTGGTAGTAGTAATGCACCAAGATCAGCTCTTCTTTGAAACAAACCAGATGGATTACTAAAATGCAGAAAAGAAAAAAGGTGCTCTACAAGAGTATGGGGTGATATTGCGTAAGAGAGTTCTTGAACAATCTTAGGTTTCGACATTAATTGCATCACTGGCAGCAAACACAGGTGGATAAATTATTTTCCTGGTAACCTTGTCTCCCCACAACTTCTTAAATTGGGTTTAAGTATTTATACCCTTTAGTTTTTGTCACAGGGTACCATGGGATAAGGTTAGGTGTTCTAATTAAAAATAAAGAGAATGCAATATATCAGTGCTGACAACAGTTTTCATTGCATAACAATTAAATAATAAAGAAAATGAGACTCAAAAGTAAATCATTTTGAAATCAAACACTAAGATTCTTGTCTTTGCATTAATGTACCCAATGCACACAATATTCCCAGAAAGCCTGTGTAACATAGGGCACGTCTCCTGCTGCAAATTATGATCTCCCTTTGCCTCAGGAACCACAATTACCATGTAATGTGATTTTATACGGAACAGGTAATAATGCGTATTGCACTACGCTTTCAGCACTTTGTCATCAATAATATAACAGTTATTCCTTCCTTGTAATATATAAATACTGTATGTAATCTAAGATTCAGAGAGGAAAGGTTGGCATATATAGATTTATTTGATTTATCATTACAATATTGCCTTAATGTCACGTCACATTGACAAGTTAATTATTAGAACAGGTGCCCATCAAAAGTCACGTGATTTCTGCTTCTGTTTGTCTGATGTTTGTGTTACTTACAGTAATAGCTAATTGAATAATTTAACTTGCTTTCTTCTTGCCCTCTTAGTGCTTTCAGAACAGCCAACAGGATGGATTTGGATCCCAGAGGAAGAGTTTTGTGGCTGTATAGATTTTCAGAACACAGTTTATATCTCCATCAATACAAACCCACTGGTGTTGCGTAGTAAGGTGAAGATTTTCTATTTATTTATTTACAAGCTGTTTTGCATCTAATCAAGGTTTTTACATTCTTGTTGTTACAACATTCTGTAGCTATCATTAACCTCTTGGTTGCCAGAGACAGAAGTATTGCGTGCATTACATACAATGATGTATTTAGTCTTTTTTCTGTTCTGTTCAAATTGTGCTGCACCTTCACCCCCCAATTTTGCTGAACTAAGGGACGGCTTGGTTTTCACCTACCTGAGTGTCTGGTTGATACACAGGTAAGTGTGTTTCTGTCTCTACGTGTATGTGTATATATATATATATATATATAAAAATATATAAGTATATATGTATGCAAGTGTGTGTATAAATATACAGTACACACACACACATGATATATATATATATATATATATATATATATATATATATATATATATATATCCGCGCAATAGTGCTGGGTAGTATAATAAACTAACAGCAATAGACATTCACTAGGGTTCAATACATAAAATAGTGCCTTTATATAGTCCAAAAGAGTAAAGTCCAAAGACCAATGGAAATGAAAAAACTAGGAAGGAGGAAGTGCAGAACTTCTTTCAGTATGAGCCTTCAGTGATCCCCTATAGTTACACACTTCACCCTTTAGTGACCAGGCAATTTTTCAATTTTCTTACTGTTAGGGACCAGGGCTATTTTTACATTTCTGCTGTGTTTGTGTTTAGCTGTAATTTTCCTCTTACTCATTGAGGCCGAATTATCAAGCCGTCAACTATGCTGCATTCGACGGCACCAATACGCTCGCCTAACATCGCCTAACATCACGGCCGCAGACCTGAATACGCTCTCCTTATTTATAAAAAAAGCTGTCAAAAAGCCGCGCACCAAGTACGGTGCGATGAGCAGCGGGCTGTTGTTAACTAGCAGTCATCGATCTCGCTGCTATTCGGCTTTTTCCCAACTTTATTTATACCCTGTCACTAAACACCGCCACTATACTAAAATGTTTAACCCCTATCCCTCCACTCCCGGACCCCGCCGCAACTAAGTAAAGTTATTAACCCCCATCCCGCTGCACCCGGAGCGAACCGCAACTCTAATAAAGTTATTAACCCCTATCCCTCCGCTCCCGGACACCACCGCAACTCTAATAAATGTATTACCCTATCCTTCCGCTCCCAGAGCCCACCGCAACTCTAATAAATGTATTAACCCCTATCCCTCCACTCCCGGAGCCCACCGCAACTCTAATAAAGTTATTAACCCCTATCCCGCTGCTCCCGGACCCCTCTGCAACTAAATAAATGTATTAACCCCTAAACCCCTGGCCTCCCACATCACTATCACTTACTAAACCTATTAATCCCTAAACCGCCAGCCCTCCACATCGCCATAAACTAAATTAAGCTATTAACCCCTAAACCTAATAACCAGCTAACTTTACATTAAATATTAACTCATCCCTATTTTATAATACATTTAAACTTACCTTTTAAAATAAACTATATTAAACTACTAATTAACCTACCCTAACTATTATCCTACAATTACATTAAACTATATTAAACTACTAATTAACCTACTCTATTATACTAAAATTACATTAAACTACAAATTAAATTAACTATATTACATATTTAAAAACCTAACCCTACTCAAGTTATTTAAATAACAACTAAGTTACACAAAATAAAAAACACTAAGTTACACAAAATAAAAAACACTAAGCTACACAAAATAAAAAATAAATGATCAAATATTTAAACTAATTACACCTAATCTAATAGCCCTATCAAAATAAAAAAGCCCCCCCCAAAATAAAAAACCCTAGCCTACAATAAACTACCAATGGGCCTTAAAAGGGCCTTTTGCCGGGCATTGCCCCAAAGAAATCAGCTCTTTTACCTGTAAAAAAAAATACAAACACCCCCCCCGAACAGTAAAACTTACCACCTACACAACCAAACCCCCCAAATAAAAACCTATCTAAAAAACCTAAGCTCCCCATTGCCCTGAAAAGGGCATTTGGATGGGCATTTCCCTTAAAAGGGCATTTAGCTCTTTTTCAGCCCAATGTCCCTAACCTAAAATTAAAATCCTCCCAATAAACCCTTAAAAAAACCTAACACTAACCACTGAAGATCCACTTACAGTTTTCGAAGACCGGACATCCATCCTCATCCAAGGGGCAGAAGTCCTCAGCGAAGCCGTCAGAAGTCTTCATCCAAACGGGCCGAAGTCTTCATCCAACTGGGCAGAAGTCTTCATCCAGACGGCATCTTCTATCTTCATCCATCCGGCATGGAGCGGCTCCATCTTCAAGACATCCGGCACGGAGCATCCTCTTCTGACGACGGCGACTGAAGAATGAAGTTTCCTTTAAATTACGTCATCCAAGATGGCGTCTCTTACATTCCGATTGGCTGATAGAATTCTATCAGCCAATAGGAATTAAGGTGGAAAAAATCCTATTGGCTGTTGCAATCAGCCAATAGGATTGAGCTTTCATCCTATTGGCTGATCCAATCAGCCAATAGGATTGAGCTCGCATTCTGCTGCTTGGATGAGGATGGATGTCAGGTCTTCGAAAACTGTAAGTGGATCTTTGGGGGTTAGTGTTAGGTTTTTTTAAGGGTTTATTGGGTGGGTTTTAATTTTAGATTAGGGACTTTGGGCTGAAAAAGAGTTAAATGCCCTTTTAAGGGCAATGCCCATACAAATGCCCTTTTCAGGGCAATGGGGAGCTTAGGTTTTTATTTGGGGTGTTTGGTTGTGTGGGTGGTGGGTTTTACTGTTGGGGGGGTGTTTGTATTTTTTTTTACAGGTAAAAGAGCTGAACTCTTTGGGGCAATGCCCCGCAAAAGGCCCTTTTAAGGGCCATTGGTAGTTTATTGTAGGCTAGGGTTTTTTTTATTTTGGGGGGGGGGGGCTTTTTTATTTTGATAGGGCTATTAGATTAGGTGTAATTAGTTTAAATATTTGATCATTTATTTTTTATTTTGTGTAACTTAGTTGTTATTTTTTTGTAACTTAGTAATTCTTTATTGTAGATTTAAATAATTTGAGTAGGGTTATGGTTTTTAAATATGTAATATAGTTAATTTAATTGTAAGTTTAATGTAATTTTAGTATAATAGTTAGGGTAGGTTAATTAGTAGTTTAATATAGTTTAATGTAATTTTAGTATAATAGTTAGGGTGGGTTAATTAGTAGTTTAATATAGTTTAATGTAATTGTAGGATAATAGTTATTATAGGTTAATTAATAGTTTAATATAGTTTAATTTAATTCAACAGGTAAGTTTAAATGTATTATAAGATAGGGATGAGTTAATATTTAATGAAAAGTTAGTGGGTTGTTAGGTTTAGGGGTTAATAGCTTAATTTAGTTTATGGTGATGTGGGGGGCTGGCGGTTTAGGGGTTAATAGGTTTAGTAAGGGGTAGTGATGTGGGAGGCCAGGGGTTTAGGGGTTAATACATTTATTTAGTTGCGGTGGGCTCCGGGAGTGGAGAGATAGGGGTTAATACTTTTAGTTAGTTGCGGTGAGCTCCGTGAGCGGCGGGATAGGGGTTAATATATTTATTTAGTTGCGGTGAGGTCCGGGAGGGGCGGGATAGGGGTTAATAACTTTATGTAGGTGGCAGAGATGTTGAGGCGGAAGATTAGGGGTGTTTAGACTTGGGGGTTATGTTAGGGTGTTAGGTGTAAACGTAACTTTTATTCTACCATAGAAATCAATTGGATATCGGGCAGCATCGAACATAAGCTTTCGCTGCTTTCAGACTCCCTTTGATTCCTATGGCATCCGCAGCCTCCAGGGTGGCGGATTAAAAAGCAGGTACGCTGGGCCGGAATAGTGACGAGCGTACCTGTTAGAAGTTTGATAAATGGCAAAAGTTGTCAGATAGTGCCGAATGTGTATTCAGAACATCTGTAATGACGTAAGCATCAATCTGTGTCGGATTGAGACCGGTGGATTGTATGTTACGTCACAAATTTCAACTTTTGCCGGTCTGTAGGCTTTGATAAATGGGGCGAATCAGGCTCGCCACAATTACGCTGCGGAATTCCAGCGTATTTGCGGTTGATGGCTTGATAAATATCCCTCATTGACTGTACCCACACATATTATATACTGTTTTCCTCGCCATTAAATGGACTTTCTAAAGATATCATTATTTTTATCATATCTTATAATTTACTATAATTTTTTTTTTATAAAATATGATGAAAAAATTGAAAAAAACACACTTTTTCTAACTTTGACCCCCAAAATCTGTTACACATCTACAGCCACCATAAAACACCCATGCTAAATAGTTTCTAAATTTTGTCCTGAGTTTAGAAATACCCAATGTTTACATGTTCTTTGCTTTTTTGCAAGCTATAGGGCAATAAATACAAGTAGCACTTTGCTATTTCTAAACCATTTTTATTTTTTCAAAATTAGCTATAGTTACATTGTAACACTGATATCTGTCAGGAATCCCTGAATATCCCTTGACATGTATATATTTTTTTTAGTAGACAACCCAAAGTATTGATCTAGGCCCATTTTGGTATATTTCATGCCACCTTACCACCAAATGCGATCAAATAAAAAAATTGTTCACTTTTTCACAAACTTTAGGTTTCTCACTGAAATTATTTACAAACAGCAATTGTGTAATTATGGCACAAATGGTTGTAAATGCATCTCTGGGATCCCCTTTCTTCATAAATAGCAGACATATATGGCTTTGGTTGCTTTTTGGTAATTAGAAGGCCGCTAAATGCCACTGCACACCACATGTGTATTATGCCCAGCAGTGAAAGGGTTAATTAGAAAGCTTGTAGGGAGCTTGTAGTGTTAATTTTAGCTTTAGTGTAGTGTAGTGTAGTGTAGTAGACAACCCAAAGTATTGATCAGGCCCATTTTGGTATATTTCATGCCACCATTTCACCAACAAATGTGATCAAATAAAAAAAAAAAAGTTCACTTTTTCACAACTTTAGGTTTCTCACTGAAATTATTTACAAACTGCTTGTGCAATTATGACACAAATTGTTGTAAATGCTTCTCTGGGATCCCCTTTGTTCAGAAATAGCAGGCATATATGGCTTTGGCATTGTTTTTGGTAATAGAAGGCCGCTAAATTTCGCTGCGCACCACACTTGTATTATGCCCAGCAGTAAAGGGGTTAATTAGGGAGCTTGTAGGGTTAATTTTAGCCTTAGTGTAGAGATCAACCTCCCACCTGATACATCCCACCCCTGATCCCTCTCTGACCCCTCTCAAACAGCTCTCTTCCCTCCCCCACCCCACAATGGTCCCCGCCATCTTAAGTACTGGCAGAAAGTCTGCCAGTACTAAAATAAAAGGTTTTTTTTTTTTTTAAATATATATTCTGCAATGTAGGATCCCCCCTTAGCCCCAAACCTCCCTAATCCCCCCAAACAGCTCTCTAACCCTCCCCTTCTACCTATTTACAGCCATCTTGGATACTGGCAGCTGTCTGCCAGTACCCAATGTTTCTGTAGTGTAGCTGCCCCCCCTCAATAACCTACCCCCACCCCCTCCCAGATTTCTTGTACAACATTATCTCTCCCTCCTTCCCTTTACACTTTAAGTTCCATAGGGTAGTGGCTCTCTCTGCATCGGTTGATAAAAAAGGGTATTGCACGGTGCCTCAATATCAAGGAACCGCTGCAATACCCTGAAAGCAGCTGGAATCGATCAGGATTGCTTCCACCACTTGAAACCCCTGAGTACGTACAGAGTATGTCCTTGGTCATTAAGTGACAGTTTTTGTAGGACATACCCTGTACGCCCCTGGTCGTTAAGGAGTTAATAAATAACCTCAATCAGAAACAAGATAAGTGCCGCATTAATAGATGATTATAGCTTTGTGTCTCCACAGAGTAAGTAGGACTTTAAGTCTCCAGTATCCAGATCAAAAGCGCAATATTCCAGAGTTCATCTCCATGGATGACTTTTCAGACCTTTCCAAACTTGCTGTGTGGTAATCTGTGGGAACCAGAGTTGTCCAACCGCCACTGTAAAAAATTCACAGAAACATATTCATCGTAAGTGAAAGAGAACAAAAACTCCAAGTCTACTGCACCAGCATTAAAACAGCACATAGAAGTTTGGCACTATCCTATAAGCACACAGCTAGATCCAGTAAATAGCTCTTCCATTATTGCTTTTAATCTAGAAACACCCAGACTTTCTCTGTGTTGTGTCAATATTTTTGTTTTGTAATTTTTACTAGTTTTGCACCCCACACTGGACTGGGATTAACTGCATCAGTTGTTTGACACTGTACAGCTGTCTGTGAGTGCTGGTGAGTATCCAGGGCTGTGAGTTTTGCAGTCCATGTTTGTGTGTGTGTGTGTGTGTTCTTCTGTTCTTGGTTTTTCTACCTGTGTGTGTGTGTGTGTGTGTGTGTGAGTATGCAAATACATGCACAAAACAAATATTTTATACCATTAGGATAAAGTTGTTCTAAAATGCAACTTTTTTCTAGAGAGTGACGTTAAATGAGAGTGCGTTAAAAGTGGGAGAGGAGTAAAAGGAGCGTTGTACACTAGATTTTTCTTTGCATAAATGTTTTGTAGATGATCCATTTATATAGCCCATCTGGTAGTATTTTTATAGCAATGTATTGTTTTGCTTATTTTTTAAGAACATTGTGCTGATTTTCAGACTCCTAACCAAGCCTTATAGTGTCAGATGTATACAGGCGTTTACAGACTCCTGTTTATTTTATCTGTCTTTTCATATGCAGGGAAGTGCTAAACTGGGAACTTCTAAGTAAGTTTTTAAAAGGTTTTATACTAGATTTTATATCAGTATCTGTGCATATCCTTCTTTATAGTAGTGTCTATTACATGCAGATATATGAATATTAGTGTATACTGTCACTTTAACTATATCACCTGGAGAAATTTTCAAGTGCTTGTAAAATATAATGAGAACATATCTGAATCTGCTACAATATTAGAATAAATAACCCTATACTAGTCAAATATGATTGTGCTTTACAGCTCCATTTTAACAGCTTCAATATAAAGTTGTATACTATTAGACAGAGTATGTAAGTGTGAAAGATTCACTTTTGTTCTTGGTCAATCCTTAACCCATTAACAATTTTTTTTTTTTACTGCTGCTGGCTTATAGCAGTGGCACTAGATCCTACTTTAAGTTTTTACATTTAATATGCTGCCAAGCTGCTCTTCTATAGCTATAAAGACTCACTCCTTAAGAAATAATGGGTTAACAATTTTTTTAGCAAATTGATAATTAAAAATTCAGTTAAACTAAACAAACCCGTGATTAAATTAAATATTGTTTTATTGCACCATAAAAACCCTTCAAATGCTTGTGCAAAAGTAATGCAAGGTAATTTAGGATCCATTTATGAATCTGAAATCCTGCAAGTTAAGAATTAGTGCCTTTAGACCACTCCTACCTAATCTAAATTACAGTATCTCAGGCTCATTTTCCCTGGATGATTGAGAAGCCCTGCACCTGCACAATTGGTTGCCCTAAAGCAAGGGGCAGGGCTGCACAAATGATTATAAATTCAGGAAGTGGATGCTGCCTCGCTCCCCATGGTGCAGTGTAATAAATGTTACCCATTGGTATTGAATGTAAATGTATTGCAATGTGGTAAATAGTGGACATAACAGTATTATTATTCCCATGTCTTACATAGGTACTGAATCTATTTTTAACAGCTTTAACCTAACATTTTTTTCAGGTAAAAAAAAACACACACACACACAATATGTTTTAATGATGTCATTTAATTTGCATGGCATACTGAAATGTCACTATAATAATCCATATCCTAAATGTTATATCTGGGTGGAATCTATTAAAGCTTTAGCCATGAAAAGAAGTGATCTTAGTAAAAGTGACACCCTGGAATTTTCCTCAGGCGCACTATAAAATGAAAACAAAAAATCTTCCTTTATAGTGTACACAGCAAATAGTAAAATAGATGTTTTACACTGTGAGATCAAATGAAGAAAGGTTGTTTTTGATCATTCTAGAGATTGGAGTGGAAACATTCAGTACAAGCAATTCATCTTTTCTCTTTATTCTGCAATGATTACCAGGGAGTGCATCCTTTACAGGTTTAAAATGAAATTATATGGCACTTTAGTCTATAGATTCTGTAAAATGAAATTATATGGAACTTTAGTCTATAGATGTAAAAGTACAATTTATTGTAATTTTCAAATTATATAAAAATAAATGTTTTATTTGAAAAAATGACCAGATCATATGATAATCTGAGATCATTGAAATAATAAACATTTTGGGACCAATTTATCAAATGCCGAACGGACAAGGTTTGCTCCAGGTAAATGCTTGTGCAGCCACGGTCCTCTTCTTGTGCAACCAATCATGCAAGAGCATGAACTATGCTCAATGACATATTCAGGTTCTTTGCATAAATATAAAAAGAGAGAACCTGAGAACAAACAATAGCATAATAGTTTGTTCTATGGCTGGTTACCACCCAAGAAGCAGCCTCTTTTTCCTCAACATGTGCCTTTCGCAGAGAAGAACTTTCCTGTAGCATATCAGTCGGATCCTGATCTACTTTGTGAAAAGCATTATTGGGCTAAAAGAAGCTGCACCCAAGTGGTAAATCACCATAGAACAGGCTACCAATGGTATTGAGCTAGTTGCTCGTTCCTGTGAGTGCGTTTCTCTCTCTATGTATTTAGTATCCCTAAGGGAAAAAGGGGAAACCAGACTTGGACTCCTCGCTCAGTGTGCTTAGAGGAATATGGCTACACCTCACTGACGAGGCCCAGTGAAGGCTGAAACGATCGCCTGGGGTTGCTGTGTTCCTTGTTCAGAGAGGAATAGCCTGGTATTTTGGCACTTCACTGACCGCAATAAGCGGGATCAGACTGATATACTACAGGAAAGTTCTACTATTTGAAAAGCATTACTGGGCTAAAAGAAGCTGCACCCAGATGGTAAATCACCATAGAACAGGCTAACAATGTTATTGAGCTAGTTGTTCGTTCCTGTGAGTGCGCTGCTCAGTGTATATATTCAGGTCCTTTGCTGCAATAGGTCCAGGCAATTCTTCTGATTGCATGAGTCCATATGATTAATAAAGTAAAAAAAAGACAGCTCAGTAAATGGCTGCCAAGCCAGGTGAGGGGTAATTTAACTGAGGACACCATGATCTAAGCAATTTGGTCTGGCAAGCTTATCAAAGAAGTCTCATAAGGGCTGAACGTTTCCTCAATACATTTTAGAACTTTTAGAAAATTAGACACATTTTAACGTAACTACTGCCTATATAGCAATACAGGGTTTTGACTGTGAAGAAGAACATTACAATTCAGATTATTATAGCCTATAGTGAATAAATAATCTTGATTTTATTAAAGACAGGAGGCGAATATTTTGCATCAAATCTTTACTCAATCTAAACAGCAGCAAAGAAAACATACAGAGAAAAAAATAAAAACATAGTAACAAGACTGCACCAATCGGCACACAGCAGCCTAATAAACTGAAATAAACAAGGCCAGCACTTCCTCTTTTCTTTGATCATAAGACAGCGGAACCAGTCATGAAGAAAACAAACTCCAAAATATCGATCCTAGACCAAAATGGAACAGCGATACCCAGGAACGGAGAAACAACAGATGACCTGGTCCGTAGATAAGGAAGAGCATAAAATCCACAGAGTCACTGAAAAGAGAAAAAACGCAAAGTAACAACAATCCCAGAAAAGGAAAATCAACAGCAATAGCATCATTTAGATGACATTTCCAGTAAAACAAAATCTTATTAATATATAATTGGAGGGAAAAGAATGGGGGGGAAATATTCGCCTCCTGTCTTTAATAAAATCAAGATTATTTATTCACCATAGGCTATAATAATCTGAATTTTATGGCAAGACAGGAGGCTTCATATTTTGCATTTTTAAAGCACTTAAAAAAAATTCAAAGCAAAATGAACAATTTCAAAAATTTGTCAGAGTCGAAGCTCTGATGCCCCTCTTGAAAACCCTGGGGGGGAGGGTTCTTTAAACCCAATTTTACCTCTGGGGAGGAGGTTCTATCACCTCTATGTGAAAAGCCCGGGGAAGGGGCTAACAGCCTTCGAGCTGAAGTTATGCCTCTATGTGAGACTGGGAGATATAGGGTCTTCCCAACCCAATTGCAAGGATAAAAGAGACTCTGATATTGAGCTATAGAGTTTAGAGCAAGTTTCATAGGAATTAAGGGATACCTCTGGAAAGGGCTTAAGGATGATTTAATACGTCGGCCATGGCTGATACAAACTTTCAAAGGCAAAAAACTACTTAGCAGAAGGAAGAGGATAAAAAATAGAAATACACAAGGAAAATACATTTTCAAAGGAAGAATAAAACTAGGAAAGTAAAGGGAATAAAACCACAATGAGAAACCAGTGTCGCGCTGAGCAGCGGCTCATATGACCGACCGGAGTTAGTCACTGGTCAAAAGTGACACCGATACTGGGCTGAAAGAGACTGAAGCATGACTGTTCTGGAGTGTGTTGAGAGGGTTTATGATCCACCTCAAAAGAGGGGGAAAGGATTTACTTACGGGGAGACAGCAAAGGTAAAAAAATGTAGGCAAAAAGTCCTCTTCGGAAGAAAGAAAAAGTTTAACAGGCTAAAATTTGAATTTCGAATAGCCTAAACGCAGGCTAAATAAAGTTATATTTAATAGAGCCTTAATATAGGCTTAAAATAGTTACAGAATATAGCCTTAATAGGCTTAATAAATGAATTAATAGAGCCTTATTTTTATTATTATTATCGGATATTTGGAGAGCACCAACAGATATGGCCGCGCAAATTAATACAGGCTTAATATAGCTAGATTTAAAATAGCCTAAAACAGGCTTAAAATATAGTTATATAGAAAAGCCTAAGAATGGTTAATATATATATTTGAAAAACCTAATACAGACTATTATATCATATAGCTTAAAGGGACACTGAACTCAAAAAACAAAGTTCGCAAATAGATAAAACGTTTAAAAATAAGACACTTATTAATGTCACATACTTTGTAATAACTTACTGTTTGCTTGCAATTCATTCACAAAGCAATCCTGATTTCCAAACCCACTTCGTGGGTACCTGATCACCTAGCCCTATCCTGCATAAGAACCCAGGTACCAATATGGCGGACATTATCTGCAATGCGCCTGCGCAAGCTTCTGACACGTCAGAGAATACGTCACCTTGTGTTTCTCTGTATTGAAATTGCAGAGCGGGTGACGGAGCTGCACTAATAAGGTGAGTGCTGTTCGCATATAGAATCTCCCTAGCATTATTGAGCAACTTATCATTGTGTTGGCATACAAAAGAAATAACTTTTTATAGCTCGGATCAGATTGGTTGAATATACGGACGATTGTACAGCCCATATTTGTGGGCTGTCTTAGCCTACGTCATTTAGAAGATTTAAAAAAATTAGAAGGATCGTTTGAAACTGCAAGTAGGTGCAAATTATGTATTTGAACATTATAACTCGATTTATATTATTGTTATATATGCCAAGAATAAAACTACAGTAATCCTTTAATACAGGCCAAAATACTAAAAAACTAAATAACCTAATGCCGGTTAAAATACTCATATTTAATATTTTTTTTTCTTTTCAGGGCAATGGGAAGCTTAGGTTTTTTTTAGATAGTATTTTATTTGGGGGGTTGGTTGTGTGGGTGGTGGGTTTTACTGTTGGGGGGGTTGTTTGTATTTTTTTTTCTAGGTAAAAGAGCTAATTTCTTTGGGGCAATGCCCCGCAAAAGGCCCTTTTAAGGGTTATTGATAGTTTAGTTTAGGCTAGGGTTTTTTTTTATTTTGGGGGTGGGGCTTTTTTATTTTGATAGGGCTATTAGATTAGGTGTAATTAGTTTAAAGATCTTGTAATTTGTTTATTATTTTCTGTAATTTAGCTAGGTAGTTATTAAATAGTTAATAACTATTTAATTACTATTCTACCTAGTTAAAATAAATTCAAACTTGCCTGTAAAATAAAAATAAACCCTAAGATAGCTACAATGTAACTATTAGTTATATTGTAGCTAGCTTAGAGTTTATTTTATAGGTAAGTGTTTAGTTTTAAATAGGAATTATTTAGGTAATAATATTAATATTTATTTAGATTTATTTAAATTATATTTAAGTTAGGGGGTGTTAGGGTTAGACTTAAGTTTAGGGGTTAATACATTTAGTATAGTGGCGGCGACGTTGGGGCGGCAGATTAGGGGTTAATACATGTAGATAGGTGGCGGCGATGTTAGGGATGGCAGATTAGGGGTTAATAATATTTAACTAATGTTTGCGAGGCGGGTGTGCGACGGTTTAGGGGTTAATATGTTTATTATAGTTGCGGCGATGTCCGGAGCGGCAGATTAGGGGGTTAATAATTTTATTATAGTGTTTACGATGCGGGAGGGCCTCGGTTTAGGGGTTAACAGATAGTTTATGGGTGTTAGTGTACTTTTCAGCACTTTAGTTATGAGTTTTATGTTACGGCGTTCCATAAAACTCTTAACTATTGACTTTTAAATGCGTTAGGATTCTTGACGGGGTAGGGTGTATCGCTCACTTTTTGGCCTCCCAGGACAGACTCGTAATACCGGCGCTATGGAAGTCCCATAGAAAAAAGACTTTACGAAGTTTACGTAAGTCGTTTTGCGGTAAGGCCAAAAAAGTGTGCGGTGTCCCTATACCTGCAAGACTCGTAATACCAGCTGGCGTAAAAAAGCAGCGTTAGGACCTCTTAACACTGCTTTTTTACCCTAACGCACAACTCGTAATTTAGCCGTATAGAAATATAGCCTGGTCTGAGGAAGGGGTCTGCGAACCCCGAAACGTTACCACAATAAATATTTAAAATTCTGTATCTAAATCCAGTGAGTGCATATATATATACACACACAAATATTCACCTACATACAGATTCCTGCAGGCTTTTAAAAGGTTAATACTGGATCCTTAGATCAGCATCTGAGTCTATAATACTTTACAGTCTATAACAAGAAATACTTTATAATTCTGTCAGACCCAGAGGGCCATCAAACCTGGGTCTAACAAGTGAAAGGGCTTAGATTAAAACAGTCTAAAAATCCCCCATATGAAAGGTCTGGAAGGCAAGAAATAAAGGATTTCATATTAAGTAAGAGAGATTTTTATATAAATAGATAGGTCACTCAGATGGGCCTGCCAGGGGCTGCTAGAAAAGGAGTGACACGGCCCTATAATTACTATATATAATCTTAGACCATCATACTAAGATAATACAAGATTCTAGTATGAATAAGGAGGGCCTAAAACACTACCGACACGCAGCCATCCAGGGCCGTGTTGAGGCGCGTCTCATGCGACCGACCGGTTTATAACACTGGTCAGGGGGCTTGTCTAAATTTAATATAATGTGCAGAAAAAAGGAGGGGGGTCTTAAGCACGGCACCTGATGGAAAGAAGTTCTATAAAAAAAACACACACACTCTGCACACTGTACTAAATAAAGCTTTGCAAGAAAAGAAACAAGTCCTGGAAACCAGCCTAATATACAAACATCATGCAGGCAAGCAGGCTGTAAACCTATTGCCTGTTCCAATATAAAACCAACAATTACATATAGGGTAAGAATATGAAACATAAAGGGATAAGAATATAAAACAAACAATTACATATAGGGTAAGAATATGAAACATAAAGGGATAAGAATATAAAACAAACAATTACATATAGGGTAAGAATATGAAACATAAAGGGATAAGAATATAAAACAGCAATTACATATAGGGTAAGAATATGAAACATAAAGGGATAAGAATATAAAACAAACAATTACATATAGGATAAGAATATGAAACATAAAGGGATAAGAATATAAAACAAACAATTACATATAGGGTAAGAATATGAAACATAAAGGGATAAGAGTATAAAACAAACAATTACATATAGGATAAGAATATGAAACAAACAATTACATATAGGATAAGAATATAAAACAAACAATTACATATAGGGTAAGAATATGAAACATAAAGGGATAAGAATATAAAACAAACAATTACATATAGGATAAGAATATAAAACAGCAATTACATATAGGATAAGAATATGAAACATAAAGGGATAAGAATATAAAACAAACAATTACATATAGGGTAAGAATTTGAAACATAAAGGGATAAGAATATAAAACAAACAATTACACATAGGATAAGAATATGAAACATAAAGGGATAAGAATATAAAACAAATAATTACATATAGGGTAAGAATATGAAACATAAAGGGATAAGAATATAAAACAAACAATTACATATAGGATAAGAATATAAAACAGCAATTACATATAGGGTAAGAATATGAAACATAAAGGGATAAGAATATAAAACAAACAATTACATATAGGACAAGAATATGAAACATAAAGGGATAAGAATATAAAACAAACAATTACATATAGGGTAAGAATATGAAACATAAAGGGATAAGAATATAAAACAAACAATTACACATAGGATAAGAATATGAAACATAAAGGGATAAGAATATAAAACAAACAATTACATATAGGATAAGAATATGAAACATAAAGGGATAAGAATATAAAACAAACAATTACATATAGGATAAGAATATAAAACAGCAATTACATATAGGGTAAGAATATGAAACATAAAGGGATAAGAATATAAAACAAACAATTACACATAGGATAAGAATATGAAACATAAAGGGATAAGAATATAAAACAAACAATTACATATAGGATAAGAATATGAAACATAAAGGGATAAGAATATAAAACAAACAATTACACATAGGATAAGAATATGAAACATAAAGGGATAAGAATATAAAACAAACAATTACATATAGGATAAGAATATGAAACATAAAGGGATAAGAATATAAAACAAACAATTACATATAGGATAAGAATATAAAACAGCAATTACATATAGGGTAAGAATATGAAACATAAAGGGATAAGAATATAAAACAAACAATTACATATAGGATAAGAATATAAAACAGCAATTACATATAGGGTAAGAATATGAAACATAAAGGGATAAGAATATAAAACAAACAATTACACATAGGATAAGAATATGAAACATAAAGGGATAAGAATATAAAACAAACAATTACACATAGGATAAGAATATGAAACATAAAGGGATAAGAATATAAAACAAACAATTACATATAGGATAAGAATATGAAACATAAAGGGATAAGAATATAAAACAAACAATTACATATAGGATAAGAATATGAAACATAAAGGGATAAGAATATAAAACAAACAATTACATATAGGGTAAGAATATGAAACATAAAGGGATAAGAATATAAAACAAACAATTACATATAGGATAAGAATATGAAACATAAAGGGATAAGAATATAAAACAAACAATTACATATAGGATAAGAATATGAAACATAAAGGGATAAGAATATAAAACAAACAATTACATATAGGATAAGAATATGAAACATAAAGGGATAAGAATATAAAACAAACAATTACATATAGGATAAGAATATGAAACATAAAGGGATAAGAATATAAAACAAACAATTACATATAGGATAAGAATATAAAACAGCAATTACATATAGGGTAAGAATATGAAACATAAAGGGATAAGAATATAAAACAAACAATTACACATAGGATAAGAATATGAAACATAAAGGGATAAGAATATAAAACAAACAATTACATATAGGATAAGAATATGAAACATAAAGGGATAAGAATATAAAACAAACAATTACACATGGGATAAGAATATGAAACATAATGGGATAAGAATATAAAACAAACAATTACACATAGGATAAGAATATGAAACATAAAGGGATAAGAATATAAAACAAACAATTACATATAGGATAAGAATATGAAACATAAAGGGATAAGAATATAAAACAAACAATTACATATAGGATAAGAATATAAAACAGCAATTACATATAGGATAAAAATATGAAACATAAAGGGATAAAAATATAAAACAAACAATTACATATAGGGTAAGAATATGAAACATAAAGGGATAAGAATATAAAACAAACAATTACATATAGGGTAAGAATATGAAACATAAAGGGATAAGAGTATAAAACAAACAATTACACATAGGATAAGAATATGAAACATAAAGGGATAAGAATATAAAACAAACAATTACATATAGGGTAAGAATATAAAACATAAAGGGATAAGAATATAAAACAAACAATTACATATAGGGTAAGAATATGAAACATAAAGGGATAAGAATATAAAACAAACAATTACATATAGGATAAGAATATAAAACAGCAATTACATATAGGGTAAGAATATGAAACATAAAGGGATAAGAATATAAAACAAACAATTACATATAGGATAAGAATATAAAACAGCAATTACATATAGGGTAAGAATATGAAACATAAAGGGATAAGAATATAAAACAAACAATTACACATAGGATAAGAATATGAAACATAAAGGGATAAGAATATAAAACAAACAATTACACATAGGATAAGAATATGAAACATAAAGGGATAAGAATATAAAACAAACAATTACATTTAGGATAAGAATATGAAACATAAAGGGATAAGAATATAAAACAAACAATTACATATAGGATAAGAATATGAAACATAAAGGGATAAGAATATAAAACAAACAATTACATATAGGATAAGAATATGAAACATAAAGGGATAAGAATATAAAACAAACAATTACATATAGGATAAGAATATGAAACATAAAGGGATAAGAATATAAAACAAACAATTACATATAGGATAAGAATATGAAACATAAAGGGATAAGAATATAAAACAAACAATTACATATAGGATAAGAATATGAAACATAAAGGGATAAGAATATAAAACAAACAATTACATATAGGATAAGAATATGAAACATAAAGGGATAAGAATATAAAACAAACAATTACATATAGGATAAGAATATAAAACAGCAATTACATATAGGGTAAGAATATGAAACATAAAGGGATAAGAATATAAAACAAACAATTACACATAGGATAAGAATATGAAACATAAAGGGATAAGAATATAAAACAAACAATTACATATAGGATAAGAATATGAAACATAAAGGGATAAGAATATAAAACAAACAATTACACATGGGATAAGAATATGAAACATAATGGGATAAGAATATAAAACAAACAATTACACATAGGATAAGAATATGAAACATAAAGGGATAAGAATATAAAACAAACAATTACATATAGGATAAGAATATGAAACATAAAGGGATAAGAATATAAAACAAACAATTACATATAGGATAAGAATATAAAACAGCAATTACATATAGGATAAGAATATGAAACATAAAGGGATAAAAATATAAAACAAACAATTACATATAGGGTAAGAATATGAAACATAAAGGGATAAGAATATAAAACAAACAATTACATATAGGGTAAGAATATGAAACATAAAGGGATAAGAGTATAAAACAAACAATTACACATAGGATAAGAATATGAAACATAAAGGGATAAGAATATAAAACAAACAATTACATATAGGGTAAGAATATAAAACATAAAGGGATAAGAATATAAAACAAACAATTACATATAGGGTAAGAATATGAAACATAAAGGGATAAGAATATAAAACAAACAATTACATATAGGGTAAGAATATGAAACATAAAGAGATAAGAATATAAAACAAACAATTACATATAGGGTAAGAATATGAAACATAACGGGATAAGAATATAAAGAACTTAGGAAAGAAACCATATACAGGTAGCCCTCAGTTTACGCCGGGGTTAGGTTCTGGAAGGAATGGTTGTAAATTGAAACCGTTGTAAATTGAAACCCAGTTTATAATGTAAGTCAATGGGAAGTGAGGGGGTTAGGTTCCAGGTCCCTCTCAAAATTTTCATAAGTAACACCTAATACATTATTTTTAAAGCTTGGAAATGAAGACTTTAAATGCTAAACAGCATTATAAACCTAATTAAATAATAACAAAACACAGGGTATATAATTAAACTAAGTTAAATGAACAAAAATATTTGCTAAAACATCGTTATAAACCTAATAAAAAAATCACACAACACAGACTTTACTTGCATTTTTTTGCAAACAGTTCTTTCTATGCATTCCAATCTGGACTGATTTATAGACCGGAAGATCTTGTTCCTTTGAAAGCTGCTAGATAGCTCAAGTCTAGTCAGCCACACTGATTAATTTCAGCCTGCTTGTGTGCTTGGCTTGCATAACTTTGCTGCAACAGAAATGGACAGCTCCACCTACTGGCTATTTTAATCAATGCACTGCTTCTCAATGCTTTTCAATAACAGTCACATGACTGAAAAAAAAGGTTGTTATTCTGAAACGGTGCAAATTAAACCATTGTAAACCGAGGGCCACCTGTATAATAGTTTTACAGAAAAGTCTTAAACAAGATAAACAGAATAGCGACTAAAGAACCTAGGAAAGAAACCATATATAATGGTTTATAGTATATTCTAAAACACAGATAAACAGATTAGTGATCTTAAGCAAAGATAATCAAACTACATTAAAATTTGAGGGAAAAAATTAATACGTGACCTGCTGTCTGGAAGCAGCAAAGAAAAGAGGAAGTGCTGGACTTGTTTATTACAGTTTATTAGGCTGCTGTGTGCTGATTGGTGCAGCCTTGTTCATTACAGTTTATTAGGCTGCTGTGTGCTGATTAGTGCAGTCTTGTTACTATGTTATTATTTTTTTCTCTGTATGTTTTCTTTGCTGCTGTTTGGATTCAGTAAAGATTTGATGCAAAATATGAAGCCTCCTGTCTTGCCATAAAATCTAATTCTAAAAAAACCAAAACACCAAAGATTTTGTTTGAGTTTTCGGTCATCAGGCCCAGAGTGAGTGATACAATGAGTAAGTAATGCTCAAGATTAAATTAATTATAAGAAATATAAAATGAACTTATAAAAATGATAGATGATGATAGTGAAAGAAAAAAATGAAAGTACTAATGCAAACATATATATATATATATATACAATTAGCCTTTGATGTGAATAAAAACATCAGTTGCAGAGAGCAATAAAGAGATGGCGGTTGCTCGTTATATACACTTTGTTGTGATTGCTTAGTTATTATCCTAGAGCAGATTTCTTTTTTTACTACTAGGGAGAATTTTTAGTAAAGTTGTGCAAAATACTCTTCTCCTGTCTTTAATAAAATCTTGTCTATTTGACAAACACTATAATGATCTTTATTATTTACAACAATTTATTACACTTAGTATTTTTGTTGCTGTTTACTGAGCTCAGTTTCTTGGCCTAAATATTCAAAAAAAATGAGTGCATAGGACCATGTCTGAAAAACTATTAGTGATACAGTGTTACATGGGAGACAATCTGGTTATAGAAGAGGACAATGGGGCCTATTTATAAAAAGTCTGTCCGACATAATCCGATCGGCGGATCATGTCCGACAGACATCGTTGAATGCGAAGAGCAATACGCTCTCCGCATTCAGCATTGCACCAGCAGTTCTTGTAAACTGCTGGTGCAAAGTCGCCCCCTGCAGATTTGCGGCCAATCGGCCACTTGCAGGGGGTGTCAATCAACCCGATTGTATTCGATCGGGTTGATTTCACGCAATCTCTGTCCGCCTTCTCAGAGCAGGCGAGCAGGTTATGGAGACTGGTGTTTCTGGCGAGTTTGAAGGCTCGCCAGAAACACGGTCCTTCAAGCTCCTTACGGAACTTGATAAAAGGGCCATAATATCTCAGCGTATATAGCAGATAAATGCTGTCCATCTATCAATAAATGCAGGGTTTGCAGTTGGGATATGTAAACATTTAGGGCTAGATTGTGAATGGAGCGCTATTTAGAGCTCACAACAGTGTGTACATTTTGCTAGATAGAGGTTGAAAGTAAAAAGTATGTGCCAGTGAAAGATAACATATGCTAACCAAATATCACAACCACATTAGAAGTCAATGGAGAGCGAAGAAGAAAAAAAACATATTGCTATTGCTTATATATATATATATATATATATATATATATATATATATATATATATATATATATATATATATTATAGATAAGAAGCAGCCAGTAAATAAAATAACATTACAAACAAAGATCAAAATCGAAAGAAAAAATAGAATAAGCACATAGGTAAAGAGAGAGCTCAACTGGTCCCTATATATGCAAAAAACTTTGAGGTAAAAAACTGTATGTTCACACACATAGATCCAGGAGTGAATCTAACAGCATTTTAGCTACATACTAGATTGTTATGAGTACAGGTAGAACAAAGAAATATCTCCTGGAAAAAAGGCTTTTATTAAATAAGGGATAGAATCCATAGTAACAAATAGACAGGAGGTTCATTTTTAATGAAAGTGTTTTAAAGTTTGGAATTTGTTTTTCATTCATTTATTTTTATATATACAAAACACTTAATATATCAATGTTTTTAAAAGGGATTAAACAAAAGTAGTTTTAATCAAGTGAGGGGAGACAATGAAATCGTTCTACACTATATCAAGGTGCCATCAGAACGAACCACTCAAATCACACTGGTGCCCAAACTAAATATGGATGCAGACACCATACTCTGATGACACAAAAGTATAAATAGGAGGCTTAGGGGGGGCGTACCCTACCTCTGATGAAGTGACCAATCGAGTCACGAAACGCGTCAGGCCACGCCCCCTCACGAGCCGAGACTGAACAGCGGCATCACTTGCTAAGTACCCAGATTCACTGGGAAATTTTATAACCAGCCAGATTGGAATATCTAATACAAACAAGTTTCTCATAACCACCGTTTTTTGCACATACAAGGTGCATGAACTGGTATAAGTGGTTTTTCATGAGTGATTAGTTCATGGAAGTTTTTATGGAAATTTTATATGTTTTATGAATTGTGTATCTGAGTAAAAACACCTTTTTTCAACTTTATGGTGTTGGATACATATATTTGCTTATCCTCTGTATTATCCACGTTTGTGAGAAAAGGATTTCCTCCAGGATACACTTCACAGTCTCCCTTTCTAGAAGTGGTTAAGTTTCTGCCGGAGAGGTGTTAATTGTGCATGAGGAGTGAAAACAGGTCACAGACGCAAGGGGATTTGATTGCCTTCCTTAGTGGATATTCACCACTCAGAGTCTTATCTATACCTCATATGGTTGAGGTGGAATCACGTGAGTTTGCATTTGTCACCACATTGTAATCATTGAAACAAGTGTTTAGACATACTACACCAGGAGTTTTCTCTGCTGTGCGCCCTTCCCTCTTCTGTTTCAGAATTTCTTGCCCCAAGGAGCTTCCCTGTTTACAGGGGAACTTCTTTCATCTTTAGGAATAGGCTGCAGGTGGAACTAAACAACTCTATCTCCCCCTGGACATTGCTATTGGTGTCACTGGAAGAAAACAAAGGGAGACCTATACATATAGGACTTACTGGTACATTTGATTGTATATTGGGACTGTCCAGGTTTATAGCGCTGTATCACACTGTCTCTGCACATATATATATATATATATATATATATATATATATATATGCAACACAGATGTGATGCTTGGAACTCTGTCATCAACTTGAAATGCGCATGCACTACTCCTTATGTTATTTGCGCAACAGAAGAAGTGAATTTGCTTTACCGGTTGCGATTCACTTGGATTCATCTGCAAGGGTATCCGTGCTCCACCAATATTTCATCTATTCTTTGTTGAGTTTGTCAATAAATCTAAATTATTATGACAACAAATTTACTTCTTCTGTTGCGCAAATAGCGTAAGGAGTAGCGCATGCGCATTTCAAGTTGATAACAGAGTTCCAAGCACAGGAGCGTGCTGCTATACATTTACATTGGGCGCATGGTGAGGCTCTGATTGGCTAGAAGAGCTGACACTCAAATAAGCATAATCAAAAATGGTAGAGCGAGGCTGCATTCATTGAAGTAATGTAGCAGGAATAAAAGAACATTATTTAGTGTACTGATGACTTTTGTAATAAATAAGCATATCGATATGCTAGTTAGGAGAAGACCTTTCCAAATATGTTGAGCAGTTTGGGTGAATTTAACATCACTTTAAGCATATTTATGTTATGTTTAGTACAGCTGAACCCAATGAGCTTAATTTGCGATTGCACTTGAACTAATTTGTTTATTTTCCACTTGTATACGCTCGCTATTTCCATCGTGCACAAAAAGCCAATAAAAATCTGATATTGCTTGCGTCCAACAGTTAGTGCACCACTCGTAGTCGAGCCCTTAATTTGGTTTGAACGGAATTATTACTGACGACAGCTGACCAAACATTTGCAGATAAACAGTAATTGCGTATCATGGCTTGAAGGCAGAAGAAGACAGTGATTACACAATATATCTTCTAACCACCCTTTTAATGTTATCGTTTAAGCTTTTGTCATCTTCCCTGATGTTCTCTGTAAAGGATTCTATAATAAAGCTATATGTTTTTGTATGGTGTCTCATCCCTAAAGTAACGTGTTAAACTGATTTACACTGTAAGGTACTAGAGAATTTATAAAATGAAACATAATTTATTTTATAAAAAAATACAAAAAAAGCCCTCAGCGTATACCCTCTTAATACTGGAAATAGTAACCCATAGATAACAAATGATTGCCATCTCCACAGTACCTCAGTCTCCCGCTGTCAAGGTATTGATAAACCTTTCCTAAAAGCTCACTGTCTAATAAAGTTTTATTGATCTTAAATGAATATTGTACGCAAAAAGTTTTGTTTCATACACATGACTTAAAGGTTGATAAGGACAACTGCCTTTGCTTTGGTGATGGGGAGGGACACACATCTGTAAATGTTAGTGAAAACATTGATTCATTCAGGACAAAAGCACAGTGCAATACGGCAAGCACAACTAATGGTGGAAATGTTGCATCATTGAAAAAAATGACTCTTGCCGTGGGTGTACAGAGTCGATTAGGGGCAAGATTACAAGTAACGCATTATGAGTTTTATGCACATGATGTGGTCTTTTAGCAATCAATTTCCATTGCGCAGGTATTACAAGTCTTTAAAAATCGTGATTGCACCCACGCATTCGCATTTTACGTAACAATCCTTTCTACGAGCGAAGAGCTATAGTTAACAGTTTTGCACAACAAAAACGTTTTACAAGGAGGGCGGAGCTAGCCACGCAGGATGATGGCTGCCTTTTGAAAGAGCTCTCATCTCCAACTCCGGCTCAAAGCTTTCTAACAGTGTGCAAATCCCCTTAAAACCTCCCTAACCCCTACAGGGAACATCACTAGAGACCCCCTTCAAGACCCGGTATGAACCAACTGCTGTTTTAACCCTGTGTTCAGCCTCCTTCAGCTCTGCAGATCGCAAAGACGCCACACGTTATCAAACTACGGAGGCCTCACCCCTGATCTCAACAACTGCCTCCCCATCAACTATCGGAACTAATACCTCACAAGCACCCGACAGCGGGCTCTCACAGATAGAAGCGAGCACCGGACTTACCCGCAATCGCCCTCACTGCCGCCCCGCTGCTCGACATTTCTTTACCACGTGGCTTACTACGGAGGCCTGAGACAGCTCGCAGTAACACGTCCGCAGCGGTGGCCTCAAGATCTCTCCTCACAGTGAGTACCAGCCATTACATACTCAGCCACCACACACTCTCGATCAATACCCCTCTTCAGAATCAGCACACAGGGGGCGAAATAAGGCCTATATAGGAGGGCTGATCTGACGGAGTTACTTCTTCATAGGGGCTAACAAGCAGGGCATAAAGAATTCATGTTATGGTACCGGCCTAATACCCCTTACAGTCTCTTGTTAAAAAGGTTAAAAAATGGACTGCGTTCTCCTTTTTTCATTGTAAATATCTTTCCACCGAATACCTCTTTGTGGCATAAGCACTGCTCTTACTTAACACGGTGAAATACTGGGTCAGACGTTTTTTTATTTATTAAAATGCAAACACTTTGCTTATATCAAGCAGGAAGAGTTTATAAAGTATGATGCTGCAACTTAAACGATAAGGGGTCATCTAGTTAATACAGCAGACAGGTCATCCTGCCACTTAGCAACCTTATAACCAGTTTTTGCTGCTGCTCACTTTATTTTAAACATCTGTGACTACATCATTGGCCATTTATGTAATGCCTTGCAAAAGGCAGGCCAAATCAGAAAAAATTAATCCTACTAAGACCCTCAACCATTACCTCAAGCCCCCAGGGGCCTCAGCACCCATTTGTTCAGAGGGTGAACCAGTCTCTGCAACACCAACAATGAGCAACCCCATGCCTGCAGAAACACCCTCCAACATGTTTGTCACTAAAACTGACATACTTCATCTCTCATCTAAGGAAGATGTTAAAGAAATTCTCCAGGAAATGAGAAACCATTTTGGTGATTTACGTAAAGATATGGGGGCGCTTGATCAGAGAGTTACAGATTTAGAAGAGAAACAAGAGACCATGGATAGTACATGTCAACAGATTTCACTTCATATCACAGACCAAGACCGCAAGATTAATGCTATGGCCGACAAATTGGAAGACCTTGAAAATAGGTGTCGACGCAATAATCTGCGTATCCGGGGTGTCTCGGAGACTGTATTTCCCCCCGCCATAGAAGGATATTTACAAGCTCTCTTCAAAATTATAAGAGATAATTAAACTGCAGAGAATATGTCTATTGAAAGGGCACATAGGGCGGTAAGACCCAAACCTCCCCCCAAAGCCCCACCCAGGGATATTATAGTTAAATTTTCAAGGTATAAAGACAAGGAAGAGCTCCTCAGGTGCGCTAGATCAAAGCATCCTATTTTCCACGCTGGTGAGGAGATCTCTTTATTTTCTGATTTATCTCAAGCAATCCTCCAGAAGCGTCGAGAACTGGCACCTATCACGGCAACCCTGAGAGATCGCAAAATACAGTACAGATGGGGGTTTCCAGTATCCTTGATAGTTTCGAACAACAACAGAACACTGACCTTTAGACCCGGAGACGACATTCAAGCTTTTTGCAAAGAACTTTCCATACCATACTCTGAGCCAGCAACAGCTAGCACTACTCATCCCCCCTTGAGATCCTCCCTGACTACGAGGCCTACCACTTCAAGTGATGACCTTCATTAAGGCGGACTTACATTCACTGTTACATGAAACCTGACCTCTGTGCCAAGCCACACAGGGGTGCCAATACCATGTTGAACACCCAGACAGGGGAACTTTTCTACAGAACTAAGGAACTCATTGACCTTCTCCTTTACGGAGACTGTATCCTTTTGATAATGTTCATATTGGCAGATTCATTATGCCACACAAAAACTGTTTTCCAATGTTTCAGACAGTTAAAATATCACTGTGTTAATGTTCAAGCTTGTTTATTTGGCCTACTGTTTTAATCTGTTTTTTCTTCCAGGTTCACTATATAGAGCAATGTCTTGTTTTTTTTTATTGTGTTTGCTCCAGAGTACAAATGTGTAACAGGTTGAGTATAGGCTGTTGAAAATTTCTTAATCTCACTACCCACTACACTTTGCTATCTTACCTGAAAGTAAAACTTTAGGATCTGCCCAATCTACTTAGCAACACCAACTCAGAAAGCATCCCCCACTTTTGGAGATGCACTTAGATCTTTGATTTCACATATTACCAGATTTCACAAAACCTTCCTGGGAACACGGTTTTGCAACGCAGTGAGAAATATTTTCGCACTAAAGCATTATCTCTTTTATATGTAACAAGACTTCCCCATACCCCAAATACTATTGAGATATGTTGTTCCAACCCCCCTCCCCTCCTCCCACCTCCCTAATTGCACACTAGTTAGCTCTAAATCTCTGTAAATTTGAATCTTTTCCAGCCGGAGAAGGAGATACTTCCCCTCAGTAGTTCCTTCTCTTGTACTTTTTCTTACTCTTTTTATAGAGTTGTCCTCTTTGTCTTCTCTTCCTCTCACACCAGATACATCTCTGGATCACACCGCTTTATCCTACTAATCCTTTCTCACTCTCTCCCATTAACTTATTGCTCTCTTTGACTTGTGGTATCCCTCTTCTGGTGTTTCTTTTCTTTTTTTTTTTTTTTTTTTTTTCTCTTTCCCTCCTCTTCCTCTCCCACCTTCCCCTTGCACCTACACCTTACTCACATAGAAAATGGCAGGCAAAACTAGCAGATTTCAAGACCATTCCTTGAGACTGTCAACAATTAATGTAAGAGGGCTTAATAGCCCGGGTAAAAGGTCAATTACGTACAAGGAACGCATTACATTGGGAGCCAAATTATCTTTATTCAGGAAACGCATTTCCAAAAGCATAGAGAACCTAAATGGAATACTCCCCACTTTCCCACGACTTATTTTGCCTCAGGACCCCAAAAGAAAGGCGGTGTTGGCATCATGATTCACAGGTCCCTGCCCCTCCAAATTTCTCAAGTTGACAGAGACCCTGAGGGCCGCTATATCTTCCTGACGGGGCAGCTTTATGGTCAACAATTGTCAATACTGAATATCTATGCACCAAATCAAGCGCAAAATGCCTTTTTTAAGAAAATCTCAAACATAATATTAGACCAGGCTAAGGGTACACTCTTTCTCACTGGAGATTTTAACATAGCATTTGACCCTACCCTGGACTCCTCAAAGGGGACTTCATCTATACCTAAGACTGCCCTTAAAACAATCAGAAATACCTTTTCTAAACTTGCTCTACATGACGTATGGAGGACCTTACTCCCTCAGACTAAAGACTACACTTTCTACTGGACTCCACATGACTGCTATACTAGGATTGACCATATTCTGACTGACGCCAACGGCCTCGCTTTGGTTGACCGGTGTGAGATTGGACATATTACCTGGACAAACCATGCCCCAGTTTCTTGCTCCATCTTATTGCCTGACCTCCCAATCACAACTAAGATATGGAGGTTAGATGAATCCCTTCTTGACAACCCTGTCACACTCTCAGAGTTTGAGAAGAATATCACGGAATACTTCTTACTAAATAGTAACTCTACCACATCTCTCCAATGTGAATGGGAAGCACACAAAACGGTATTGCGGGGTATATTTATCAAACACAAATCTAAGATCCTCAGACAATCCAGAGAAAAACATTCACAACTCCTAGACAAAATCAGCACACTAGAAAGGGCACACAAACAGGATATAACCAACGACAATCTTCAGCGTGACCTCCTTCAGGCCAGATCCGACCTCAAATCCCATTTGACAACCACATACCAGCGCCACGCCCTCTGCCTGAGACAACATTTTTATGAAGGCGGTGACAAACCTGGTAAACTCCTGGCCAGGTGTTTACGAAGGAGGCAGTTGGCCTCCTACATCCACACATTACAATCCCCAGACGGTTCAATGATTAAATGCAACAAGCAGATTGCATCCAGTTTCAGACAATATTATAACTCGTTATACAATATCCCAAACACAGATATCCTTCAATCAGCAGACAAGCCCCCAATAGCATTTGAGGAACACCTTGACACATATTTTAATGACCTAGGTTTACCTACATTAGACGAGGCTGGCAAAGACCATCTTACCCTACCCATCACATTAGAAGAAATTCACCAGGCTATCAAAGAGTCCCCGTCGGGAAAAAGTCCTGGACCGGACGGCTTCTCGATGGGGTATTACAAGAAATTCTCGGAAGTATTAGCCCCTCACCTCCTCACACTATTTAACGACCTGCAGAAGAACCCCACACTAGCTAGAGGCCTCCTCGAAGCACACATAACTGTAATACCAAAACAAGGAAAACCCCCTACATCCCCTGCTAACTTTAGACCCATCTCTTTAATAAACACAGACATGAAAATCCTTGCTAAAATCCTTGCTACCAGATTAAATAAATATCTCCCTAGCCTGATATCCTGTGACCAAGCTGGGTTTATACCCGGCAGAGAAGCACGTGATAATGTTATTAAAACCATTCAATTAATAAACTTTGCCAGGGCGTCGGGCACACCACTAGTTCTCTTCTCGACCGACGCGGAGAAGGCCTTCGACCGTGTTCGTTGGTCTTTTCTGCGGAGGTCTATGAAAGAGATGGGAATCCCTGAATCCTTTCTGAACATGACCTTTGCCTTATACTCCAGCCCTAATGCCAAGATTAGGGTGAATAACACTCTATCAGAGTCTTTTTCCATTAATAATGGGACCAGACAAGGCTGCCCGTTATCCCCGCTTCTCTTTGCTATTTCCATCGAAGTCTTGGCACAAAAGGTCAGAAATAATAACGCCATCAAAGGACTTAAGATAGGCCAATTTGAACACAAACAGGCGCTTTACGCTGACGATATCCTTTTTTTCTTTAACAGAAGCAGAAAAATCAATCCCAGAACTGCTGTCCGAGTTAGACGATTATGGCAAGGTCTCCAACTTTAAACTGAACATTTCGAAGTCCGAAATCCTAAACATCAACACCCCCCCCCATTACTACACCAAATTAGAGATACCTACGGAGTCCCTCTGGCCCGACACAAACTAAAATACCTTGGGGTACATTTGACAACAACTACACTAATCAAACACAATTATGGCCATCTGAAAACCGACATTGCTCGAGATTTATCCTCTTGGCGCAATAAACCCATTTCTTGGTTGGGTAGGATTGGAGTGGTGAAAATGAATGTTCTCCCTCGGATCCTTTACCTGATGCAAACCCTCCCTATACCTCTCCATGATAACTACTTTACACAGCTACAAAGGGTGATAGACCAATTTATATGGGCGGGCACAAAACCGAGAGTCCCAAAGAAAACGCAATACTTACCAAGAGACAGGGGAGGGCTGGGGACTCCTAATCTTAGGGCCTACAAACACGCAATTGTACTTCGACACGTAGTGGAATGGGCACACAACTCTGACAATAAGATGTGGATCCGACTTGACAGAGACATTTTTAAACTGAGAAATACTTCAACTCTAGCCTGGACACCACAATCACAGAGACCTAAAAACATACAATATTATTTTATCACAACAAACATATTATCTGAATGGGACAAGCTCCTCGCCACCAGCACTCATATATCCTCTAGATTCGCCCCACTCTCACCGCTCCTGGAGAATGTAGACATTCCCTACCATGCGCTCAGAAATTGAATACCTTTCCCCTATCCTCTTAGAACAGGTTCTATCCATTTTGTCTCTGAAGGAGGTAGAATGAAATCTCAAGCAACCCTAGCAGAATCCCATGGGGAGATCTCCTCATGGCTCCATTACAACCAACTGCTGCACTTTATCTCTCACCACAAACACAGACAAGACTTTGGCCGAGAACTTACATACTTTGAAAACCTGTGTATACAACCGAGTCACCCTGAACACCTGATCTCTAAGCTATACAAAATAACAGTCGGGGACCCCAACACTTCCCTACCTTCCTATACGACCGCGTGGCAGAGAGAATTAGACCGAGAAATTGATGCAGAGACATGGTCGAAATCGTTTAAGTTAACCAAACACTCCTCTGTCTCCGCAAAGGTACAAGAAATCCAACTAAAACTAATTTGCCGCTGGTATCTTACCCCGGCACGGCTTTGCAAAATGGATCCCAGACTGACAAATACCTGCTGGAGGGGTTGTGGGGGAGAGGGCACCCTTCTACACATATGGTGGGGATGTCCGCAATTATTAAATTTCTGGACAGCGGTATTCCACGCTATAAAGGAAGTCTTGGGCACGGCGATCCCCATGGTCCAAGAGGTACTGCTGTTTTGTTCCCTGCCCAGACTTGTGGGTCAGGGCAAACTAGCTCTTCTGCTGCTAATGCTGACAGCGGCCAAAAAACTCATTCCAAAATACTGGAAATCCCAAATAATCCCTACTGTTCAGGAATGGAAAGATCAAGTTTGTGATCTCCTACTGTTAGAAAGGTACCACTACCTAAAAATTCACAGACTGGACCTGCACGAACTGATGGTTGCATACTGGAAGGGCACAATATAATGGGCCCACTCACAGTACATCCTCCACTAGTAGCTACATCCACTCCTCCCCCCTCCTTCCCCTCCCTCCCCCCCCCTCATATCACTTTTCAACTCCCTCCCCTCCCTTAAGGTTCCTATTCCCCCCCCCCCCTTTTTTTTTTTTTTCTCTCTCTCCTCTCTTCTTTCTCTCTAACTATTCTCTACCTTCTTTCCTCATAGAGTTCTTCCTCCAGAACCTTCTGGAGCAAAATCTTTGTCTTCTCATGTATATAGTAAATAAGGTTAAAACTTGAAAATTTGATGAAGCTTCGGCAATTGTTTGAGGATATGATGTGAAAATTATTGTGACTCTGGACTTTAGACAACATAGTTTGCAGTTCGAATCCTTGCGGTTCTTTTTGTCTTACAAATAAGCCTACTTCTATTATATAAACTTAGACTTCATGGTCTGTTGGGCTAACACTGTTCATGTATACCTCATTTATGTATAATGTCTATTTTGTCATATCCTCTTTGAAATATATTTCAATAAAATTTTGTTAAATAAAAAACGTTTTACAAAACACTTCAACTATACATTACAAAGTACAGCGACACTCATATCAACACAGTTGAATACAAATTATTAAAAAATATATATATTGCACACAAAAAGTTATAAGGGTTCAAAAGATACAAGATCTCGGGTGTTAGAAAAATAAAGCAGACGCAGGGATTTTACATTGACATACAAACACATACATAGAGACACATGCATTTATATGTATAGAGATATGTTTAACTATGGAGATAATGAAAAGATTTCACATTACAATCTTATGCACATTAAACAATATCTCAGAGGGATTTACAAAGAGATTTTCACATATAGATCTCGCGATATCTAGACATATATATATATACAGTATATTCATATACATCTCGCAATAAATAGATCTATCAGTCCAAAAATCATCACATATATAGATAAATATTTCTTTAGAATTAAATAGAACATTCCGTTGCAAAATCATTTTCGCATTTTCATGTACACTTTTCGAGGAGAATACATATATAGGGGCCTATTTATTAAGTGCCGTATGGAGCTTGAGGCCCCTTGTTCCCGGCGAGCCTTCAGCTTATGCTGTCGGCATTAATCGATGTGCAGCGATGTGCAGCAGACACGATACGCTACTTCGTATCATGTCTGCTCGCACATTGATAAATATACCCCATAATGGGCTTTGCACAACATATTAGGGTTTTTGTGGGGGTTTTTTTCTATTTGTCTTCTCCATTGACTTTTATGGGAAATACGTAATTTTGCAGTTTGCATTACGCGGCTTAACGTGTGTGCAAAATAAATTAATTCTCAACTGTGCAACCCCAAATGCAAAAAAGCCATAACGCATGTGGAGTTTTCGCAAGTGATTTGCCGCACAACTTGTAATCTTGCCCTAGGTTTGCAGGGAAGCTGCGGCAAAATAAAGGTACATTTGTTTTTAAACTCGTGAATGAAGGTCACCTTTAATTTTAGCACTGGTAAATCCTTGTATTTTTTTGAAACGCTAGGATTTACCATCAATTTACGTTTCTCCAAAAAAATATATATATAATTTGTCTCATGGCAGTGAGGCGTAAATAAGAAATCCCATAAGTTTCCTGAAATAGCTTACAATTGTTCTTTAGTTCTTTGTAAGCCATGCTATATAAATTGCAGTAGGTTTTCTCTGGCTGTTTATTATCCTGAAATAACACTACTAATAGGAAAAGTTCATTGCTGAGGGGTGAAGGTTAATTGTTGACGAGTTCATATTAATTAGAAGTTTAAAATGCTAATAAATAACATGACAAAAAATTATTAAAAAGTGTTCTATGTAAGATTGTTCTTTTACTGTACAACATGTATACTCCCACACAATTAGGTTGGCTTTTATAAAATAGTGATACAATGGTCTCCATGTAGCAAATGGCGAACAGACATTTGCCCTCCTGCGTTCGTGATGAGCAGGTAGAGGATACTACTCTTCCTCTGCAGTGTGACCAATAGTGCAAAAGGAGAGCCTGTAAATCACCCTCAATAAGCAAGTTATGAATGATGCTTAAAGGGACAGTAAACACCAGAATTGTTGTTTAAAAAGGTAGACAATTCCTTTATTACCCATTCCCCAGTTTTGCAAAACCAACACTGTTATAATAATACACTTTTTACCTCTGTGATTAACTTGTATCTATGCCTCTGCAAATTTTAAACTTTCAACTAAGAATACCAAGAGAACAAAGCAAAATTGGTAATACAAGTAAATTGGAAAGTTGTTTAAAATTGCATGTCCTATTTAAATCATGAAAGTTTTTTTTTACTTGACTGTCCCTTTAAAGAGCTATGAAACCCAAGATTTTTCTTTTGTGATTCAGACAAAGCAAACAATTTAAAAAAGTTTCCAATTTACTTCTATTACCAACTTTGCTTTGTTCCTCTTGTATTCTTTGTTGAAGAGCTACCTAAATAGGTGTCTGGAGCCCAACATGGCAGGGAATGGTGCTGCCATCTAGTCTTGCAAATATATAACATTATTTAACACCTGCTGCCATCTAGTACACCTAGACACGTGCACCCTCCTGATCTTACATCTCTGCATTTCAACAAAAGATACTAAGGGAACGGAGAAAATTAGATAATAGAAGTAAATCATAAGGTTGTTTAAAAGGACTTGCCCTATCCAAGTCACAACGAAAAACATTAGGTTTTATGTCCCTTTAACTAAGCGCTGTCAGGCTGCACTAAAAGGCATCCACAAGCTGCCTGCACAACGTGAAAAGGTTCTAGAATGTAACAAGTGAACAGCAGAAGACAAATACCTAAATGTAGACAAGGGATCATCATAATGTGTTGTGCTGGACTACACCAATAAACTGCTTTTTCACCAACTTGTCCCTGCAACATTTCTGTTCAGTACACTAAGGTTTAAAAGCACAAGTGCTACAAAAGCATCTAAAGACTATGGGGTCAATTTATTAAATGCCGGGGGGGACTTGATTCGCTGTAGCAAAACATTTCCGCCCAACATCGCTTAATGCCTACAGCATATGATATCGGTATTTAATATTGCACAAGCATTTCTTGTGAAATGCTTGTGCAATGCCGCCCCTTGCACATTCGCAGCCAATCGGCCACTAGCAGGGGGTGTCAATCATCCCGATCGGATTCAGTCCTAAAAGGTGGCGGACAAGTTAAAGAGCAGCGGTCTTACGACCGCTGCTTCTTAACTTTAGTTTTCCGGCGAGCCGGAAACTTCAGGCATAGAAAGCAGCAGCCGCTCCTGGTTAAATCTACCCCTTTATCTCTCTGCAGCACTTTATTATCTTGCCTTCCATTGTGTTATAATAGCCCCCTGTTGTTCATTTAAAGGAAATTGACAGCATCTCATCACCATCCAAATTTATCTCATATTCTGTTTGCTGGAATATCTCATTTAGGTTACATTAAGTGTCTGAATCTCCCATTTTTTTCATTAACAGAACCAATACTATAATCCATTATCAAACACAAAACTTCCCATATTTCCTACTTAGCTCAGTGGATACAAACTCACTTGCTTTCATTCAGTATAATAGGGCTCTTTGGATAATTTAGGGGCTTCATATAGGGATTCCACTAATGCTTCATCTAATACACGTGTCTATGGGAAAATAACCCAACATTTGCCGAAACAAGCTCTGAGACTGAGCATCAGGTGATGAAACCTGCATGTTCTGTGACCAGAGCCTGGTTAATGTTGGTGACCTGAGTTTGCATTTTGAGTGAGCTGGATCTTCTGGGGAAACTGACATTTAAATAAAGACTGGATTGGGTTTCAAGTTTGCATTTCTGCACATTTTATATGGTTGGGAGATATAAAAATCTGTAACACTCTTGAACTGTTGCTGTTGAATTACAGAACAGTCTGCAGATAATCCCTGCATATAAAAGCTCTGTCATGTGTCTTAGACCACTCAATGTCAAAGGGCCATAATACCCAAATGTTTAAACACTTGAAAGTGATGCAACATAGCTGTAAAAAGCTGACTAGAAAATATCACCTGAACATCTCTATGTAAAAAAAGAAAGATATTTCACCTCAAAAGTTTCTCAGTAGCCACATCCCATTGTAAAGGACTTCTAAGCAACAACTCAGTATGTCTGTCCCGGGACAGCGGAAGGAATGAGCTTACGTGCACTCTCATCTTATTTCCCTATTTAGTGTAAGGAAGTTTACAATGAAATCTCATGAGAGTTAAGTAAAATCTCATGAGATCACAGTAAAAGAGTTCATGACCTCAGCACTGTTGATGCTGATTGGCTGCTGTTCATTTCTTCATTTTTTTTTTAAATTTTTTACCTGCAGCTAGGCAGCAGCCGAGTATAACTTTTTACACAGAACTTACTCTGCTGAGCTGAGGAAATTGTGAGATGCTCAGGTGATATTTTCCTGTCAGCTTTTTACAGTTATACTGCATCAGTTTCAAGTGATTTAGCATATGAGTATTATGTCCCTTTAAAGAAAGCAAAAACAAACTGATTGTTTTACTCATCCAATACAATTTCTTACTCATCCTGGACAAGTGGACAAGTGGATTAGCCATATATATATATATATATATATATATTTACATTGTAAGAAACATTGTTTTCATTGTCATATAGTTTTTAAGACACATGGACACTCCTGAGCCTGCCTAAGTATGCGCCCATGAAAATATATCAGTGTCAACAGGATATCAAGCTAAAGAGTTTTTTTTATTTATTTATATATTTGTATACTCGATCTGAATCATTAAAGGGACATAAAACCCATTTTTTTTCTTTCATGATTCAGATAGAGCACACTATCTTAAACAACTTTCCAATTTACTTCTGTTATTAAATTTTCTAAGTTTTCTTGTTATCCTTTGTTGAAAAGCAAGGATGTAGGCTCAGAAGTGTGCACATGTCTGCAGCATTTTATGGCAGCAGTTTTGCAACAATGTTATACATTAGCAGGAGTACTAGATGACAGCACTATTTCCTGTCATGTAGTGCTACAGGCACGTGCACTCTACCTACCTAGGTATCTGTTCAACAAAGTATATCATGAGTAGGAAGCAAATTTGATAATAGAAGTAAATTGGAAACTTTTTAAAATTATATTTTCTATCTGAATAATAAAATAAATATTTTGGGTTTAATGTCCCTTTAATGCTTATTTCCATTTCAATTCCATCCTGTGACCTTTATAAGTTATTTTTTGTTTATGCATCTCAGTATTTTAGACTCCTTTTTATTTGGAGATGTTAATAAATTATACATGAATGTGCCTGCACTATAATATAATGAGATTGCAATACAATTCTAAAGATTCATGCTGATTGCACCTTTACATTTAAGTAGTTACTAATTTATAGACATTTTTACTCATAGGGGATTGTTTACATCATCTTATTATAAACATAGGGGATTGTTTACATTATCTTATTATTAGCATAGAGGATTGTTTACATCATCTTATTATAAGCATAGGGGATTGTTTACATCATCGTATTATTAGCATAGGGGATTGTTTACATCATCTTATTATAAGCATAGGGGATTGTTTACATCATCGTATTATAAGCATAGGGGATTGTTTACATCATCTTATTATAAGCATAGGGGATTGTTTACATCATCTTATTATAAGCATAGGGGATTGTTTACATCATCGTATTATTAGCATAGGGGATTGTTTACATCATCTTATTATTAGCATAGGGGATTGTTTACATCATCTTATTATAAGCATAGGGGATTGTTTACATCATCTTATTATTAGCATAGGGGATTGTTTACATCATCTTATTATAAGCATAGGGGATTGTTTACATCATCTTATTATTAGCATAGGGGATTGTTTACATCATCTTATTATAAGCATAGGGGATTGTTTACATCATCTTATTATTAGCATAGGGGATTGTTTACATCATCTTATTATAAGCATAGGGGATTGTTTACATCATCTTATTATAAGCATATGGGATTGTTTACATCATCTTATTATTAGCATAGAGGATTGTTTACATCATCTTATTATAAGCATAGAGGATTGTTTACATTATCTTATTATAAGCATAGGGGATTGTTTACATCATCTTATTATTAGCAGCGTTATTTTTTGGGGTTATAGGTCTTGTAGAAGACAGAACTCAAAAGTTCTATTTTGTATATACAGGAGAAGAAAATAAATGTATTAACTAATGTGTTTACTCATTTGATTATTTAATTATTCATTTGCATGAAATATGGTTTAAATAAAGTTTTTAAATTTATGTTAAAAATAACAGGAAATCAGTATTAGCTGCTCACAGGCTGAGAAATGTAAAGGGACATTAAACAAATTGAGATTATAATATAAAATGATAAATCGTATGTATATATATATATATATAAAGTCTGCAGTATACTTTCATTATTTATTTTGTCCCCTTTTCCTGTAGTTCCATTCTGATATTGTGAGCTTTTCAGTTGCTGTTAGAAATGGAAGTGCAAAACACTGTTATATCCCACACAGCCATTGGCTGCACACTCTAGTGACCTATTTATAACTGTCTCTAATTGTCTACAGCAGAGAAGGTAACCTAAGCTATAACATGGCTACTCCCATTGTTTTATAGACACTAAGGGGCCTATTTATGATGCTGCGAGCGGACATGATCCGATATAGCGGATCATGTCCGCTGCACATTGATAAATGCCGACAGCATACGCTCTCTGTATTTATCATTGCACCAGCAGTTCTTGTGAACTGCTGTTGCAATACTGCCCCCTGCAGATTTGCGCTAGCAGGGGGTGTCAAACAACCCAATCGTATTCGATTTCTGTTGATTTCTGTCTGCCACCTCCGAGCAGGCGGACAGGTTAGGGTTAGGTCCAAGCAGGTGGACAGGTTATGGAGCAGCGGTTTTTAGACCACTGCTTCATAACTTCTGTTTCCGGCGAGCCTGAAGGTTTGCCCGAAACACAGGGTATCAAGCTCCATACGGCGCTTAATAAATATGCCCCTAAAACTTTACAATTATTTTGTCAATATTTAAACAGCTAATAAAACTTTAATAAATACATCTATAGGTTATTCTCATACTAATATGTTATTTGAATGCATCATTCTATGTAGCATTTATTTAGTGTTTAATGTCCCTTTAACTCATATACCAAAGCTCAGTCAAGGGACGGAAACATTTACATGTGTGAATACTTAAGATAGTTTTATTAAGTGTGGGAAAATCCAGCCTCCAAAATAATCTTTATAGCTTGCAACAAAATGATATCTATATAGCTTTCTTTACAATTACGTAAAACTGCACTGAAATAGTCTATTGCCCATATGAAAAAGCAGTATTTATTTATTGATTTATTGATTGATTGGTTGATTTTTTATTGTTTTATTGATTTATTTTGCCTGAAAAATGGTAAATAAATCCTGTCTGTGTGTTGATTGGCTAATAGGTACTTCCTACTAATGCTGGATTGCTAAAGAAATCTTACTACTAATACCCATTGGCTTCAAGGTACATCCTGCAAATGCAAAATTGTACCAGCCAATAAGCACTAATGTGCAGTAGACAACTCAATACCTTAGTAACGTATTTAGATGCTACTCCTTCGTATGTATGACAGAAAATGTCTGAGTACAATGTTCCTTTAAACTAAAAGTATGAGTGTACTAGACTGACCTTCAGGGTGTCATCTTCTATCAAAGTCTCTGGCCTGGATAAAACTTATTGGTAAAACTGATATCTCAACGAACAAACTTGCTGCAACTTTACCACTCAAAAATGGCATCATTTATTTATTTTCCTTGCCGTTACAGCAGCGAGTGGTGAGTTCAGTTCCACAGAAAACAATGAAGCTGTTTCTATCCCACAACTGTTAAAGGGATAGGAAAGTCAAATTTGCATGATTTAGTATTAATGATTCAGAGCATGTCATTTGAAGTTCTCTTGGTATCCTGTGGTGAAAAATAATATGTACATACCCAGCTTGCTGTTGATTGGTGGCTACACACATATGACTCTTTTCATTGGCTCACCTGACTTCTTCATTTAGCTCCCAGTAGTGCATTGCTATTTCTTCAGCAAAGAATACCATGAATTACACAAATGGGATTATAGAAGTAATTTAGAAATTTGTTTATATTTGTTAAAACTGTACATTTTTGGGTTTCATGTTTCTTTAATTTCTCACGGCATAGAATCAGTTCCACTCTGAAGGAAAATGTCATCAGAAAAATACATCCAAAACTATAAAAATGTGACAACCTCATCAGCTTTGAAATAAATAGAAAGGGTCATAAGATTTCACATACATTTCAGAGTTTAGTTTAAAGATAAAGATCAGACATGGAACACCTAAAGGCAATGCCCATACAAATACCCTTTTCAGGGCAATGCGGAGCTTAGGTTATGTTAGATTTTTTATTTGAGGGAGGGGGGTTGGTTGGTTGGTTGGGTGGTGGGTTTTACTGTTGGGGGGTTGTTTGTATTTTTTTTTTACAGGTAAAAGAGCTGATTTCTTTGGGGCAATGCCCCATAAAAGGCCCTTTTAAGGGCCATTGGTAGTTTATTGTAGGCTAGGGTTTTTATTTGGGGGACTGGTTGTGTGGGTGGTGGGTTTTACGGTTGGTAAAAGGGCTGATTTCTTTGGGGCAATGCCCCATAAAAGGCCATTGGTAGTTTATTGTAGGCTAGGGTTTTTTTTTATTTTGGGGGGCTTTTAATTTTCATAGGGCTATTAGATTAGGTGTAAATCTTTTTTATTTTTAATAATGGTTTTTTTTTCATAATTAAATGTTTTTTATTTTTTTGTAACTTAGTTTTTATTTTTTTGGTAATTTAGTAATTTGTAATAATGTTTAATAGTAGATTTAAATAATTTGAGTAGGGTTAGGGTTTTTTAATATGTAATTTAGTTAATTTAATTGGTAGTTTAATTTATTGTAGTATAATAGTTAGGGTAGGTTAATTTATAGTTTAAAAATAGTTTATTTTAATTCTACAAGTAAGTTTAAATTTATTTTAAGATAGGAATGTTGTAATTTTAATTTAAAGTTAGCGGCTTGTTAGGTTTATGGGTTAATAGCTTAATTTAGTTTATGGTGATGTGGGGGACTGGTAGTTTAGGGGTTAATAGGTTTAGTTAGGGGTAGTGATGTGGGAGGGCAGAGGTTTAGGGGTTAATACATTTATTTTGGTTACGTCAGGGTCTGGGAGCGGCAGGATAGGGGTAATAACTTTATTCAGGTTGCGTCGGGGTCCGGGAGCGGCGGGATAGGGGTTAATAACTTTATATAGGTTGTGGCAGGGTCCGGGATTGGCAGGATAGGGGTTAATAACTTTATTTAGGTTGCAGTGGGGTCTGGGAGTGGCGGGATAGGGGTTAATAACTTTATTTAGGTTGCGACGGGGTCCGGGAGCGGCGGGGTATTGGTTAATAACTTTATTTAGGTTGCGGCGGGGTCTGGGAGCGGCGGCATAGGGGTTAAACATTTTAGTATAGTGGCAGAGTTTAGTGACAGGGTATAAATAAAGTTGGTAAAAAGCCGAATAGACGCGAGATCGATGACTGCTAGTTAACAACAGTCCGATGCTCATCACCCCGTACTTGGTGCGCATCTTTTTGCAGGCTTTTTTTATAAATATGGAGATCATATTTTGGTCCGCGGCCACAATGTTAGGCGAGCGGATTGGTGCCGGCGAATGCAGCATAGTTGAGGCTTTGATAAATATCCCTCAAAGTCAGCTACTCATTGGCGCCTGGAAGACTGCCGGTGCACGTTTAATTTTAATTATCAATTCTCTTTCGATTGCAAGATATTATTAATTGGTACACTTAACATAACTATACATATGTTAAATGTCAGGAACTAATGTTAGGCTGGAAACAATGGGTAAAGAGGAATTTCAAACACAATGGGCTAGATTACGAGTGGAGTGCTAACATATAAGTAAGGGGTTTGCACTCTCCAGGTATACAGCTGATATTACAAGTTGAAAGTAAATGCGATCGCTTGAGAGCAATCACAATTTACGCCAAAATGATTACCTTGGCTTTAGAGGTCTAGTTGTCACACCGCCGCCGCTACTCGCTATGGCTGTAGATGCGTCACTGGTGACTCATTGCTATGGCCGTTGCCATAGATGCAGGCTGTGGCTCAGAGCGTGTGGCGATGACGTCATCGCCACATGCTGTCTCTCTCTTCTGGATGCTGCTCCTGATTACACCTGTGTGTCCTCCTTGGCACCAATATGCACCTATGTAAGTACTCCATTCACCTTACATCACTGCCCAAGTATAGGTGTTACTGTGTGTGCTCCTGGGTGCTATTATCTCTTTATGCTGGACTGTTATTATGTTACTGAACTCTGCCGTCCTGACTACTCTGAGTGCTTAACCCCTAAAGTAATGGATTGTTATACTGTTGCTGAACTCTGCCTGTCTGACCCCTGTGCCTGCTTAACCCCTGAACTATTGGATTGCTAAACTGTTACCAAACTCTGCCTGCCTGACCATTCTATTGGTTTTTCCCTGAACTGTTATATTACTGGATTTCCTTTGTTGCTGACTCCTGCCTGTTTCTGGTCCTTCTATTGGTTTATCCCTGAACTTCCATACTGCTGGATTTCCTTCCTGTTGTCGCTAAAGACTACCCTGCCTACTGTGAGTACTTCTTACCTCATTTTACAAACTTTCTCTGCTCTGGGATATTTCCTATCATTTCAGCTTGACGCCGGGATAGGAAGACTACTGGCCAAGTTTGGTCTGATAGAGGAATATCCCATGAGCATTAAACTGGTTAAATGTTTTGCAAAACATAATTTTTGCACAAAATACATCAAAAATACATTACAAAGTACAGTTACACTATCTAATAAAAAAATGTTCACAAAAAATATTGCACAGAAAAGTTACAAGGGCTCAAAGATTTGAGATCTCAGGTGTTAGAAAAAATAAAGGACTGTGAAGGGCATTGTAGCCTTTTGATTTTTCCCGCTTGTCGGGTTAGCCTGAGAGCAGAAATAGTTTATTTTTAACTTGTAATATGAGATCAACCCGACAAGCACAAACAGCTTACTTCTAGCACAATTAATGCTCAAGCAGAAGCGTAAATTTGCGCTCCACTCATAATCTGACCCAATATCACCTACACGGTAAGACCCTGCAACAGCCTAACAAAGGTCTTTGAATCTAGCCCTATGTTTATGTGTTATTTTTCTTATCATAAATTTAAGATAATTTAACACTTAAAATACTGTAATTATCTGAAATTAAACAATACCTCATAGCTACCTAATACTATACGTGCTTTTTTGCATTATAACTAAATACATTACAATTATCTTGTGATTTAAAAACCTTACAGAGAGCTATCACTGCTTGTCACAATGCATAAAGCATATATATTGCTAAATGTATGTATTTACCATGAAACACTAGCAAATAATCAACCTAAAGATACCTGAAAACTGTAAAACCTCTGATATAATTTGACATGAATCCTTTGAGTTAGTCTAAAAAAATGCTTTTACTTCTCGTGTCCATAGCAAGTGATGTCTGCCCTTAACTGCATTTTTCAGGAAAATATGACAGAAAAAACGGTGTCAGCAAAAAATGTTTTCTGTATTATACATCAAACCGATTCCCTGAGAAACAAACATAGAATATATTAATAAATACCCTTAAATGATGGTACGTGAATTCTCTTTCACTTCAGTCAATTAAAGGATATAGATAATAATGTCTCCCTGGCCAGAAAATCATTTTAAGTTGAAAAGGAACACCTGGCATCTCATAATTACACGTTGTCATTTACTCTTTCCACCTTGTTTCTAGATTATTCTACTGCATTGAGTTCTCTTTTACTCTTCTAACTAGAATGCACCACATTGCACATGACAAATTCCAATAACTTTTACCACTTTACCTGTTCACCTATTTTTATTCATTGTCATTTATTCTCAACAATTAAGATTAATTAGGCAATTGGAGCACAATCAATATGTGTCTGAATCATTAGTGGTGCAGTTTGTCAGTGTCAGTGAATACAGTATCAATATCACATATTGATCTAAATTGTCAGTAAAATTAGCCAAGGCTGAGCTCTAGTGTTAAATGTCTCGCCAGCCTGACAAGTGGCGATAATTAGTAAAAGTTGCTTAAACAAGGAGAAAATCTCAGTTTCAAGAAGGATATACGGGAGTTCAAGATTCAGAAGACAATATAACAAGTAACCGAACATCAACAATTTGATTAAAAACTCAACTACCAGTTTTAGAACAACAAAATATACCACTAATGAAATTGTTTACTTAAAAAATGTGAAAATTCCAACAATGATGCCCTGATTCTCTACATGACATTTTTATTCTGCTTATCATGATGATTATTTAGCTTGCATCATTTCAATATATTTTAACTTCATTTTCTTTACATACCACATTTTGTTAAACTTTTACTATAATATGACCAGTTTTAGGGGGGAATAGGGTCTCCAAGATATTAGAGCAGTGGTTAGTTTAAGGCTGGCGTATCAATAGTATACGTGAGTTTTTTGACATTGTAGGGCAAAGTTTGGGTGCTCTCTAGTTATCAACAAAAAAACAGGATTTAAATGGAACAGGGACATCACATAATAGAGGTCACCATACAAATTGTAGAAAATAATTGTAAGTATAACTGGGTTATAACTCAGTATAAAAAAAGTCAATATCTACACTCAAAACTCCTAGGTAAGTTCCACTGTTAAACCAATATCCTCAAACAGTCTTACTTTAGAAATGTTAACATATATTGCAATAATGTGATCAACACAAACATATTATTCTTAATTACATTTCTCAACTGGTATTCTGATTCAGCTTAGAATCCACAGCATCCAGTTACCACAGGCCCCAAATAGACAAATGCTAAACAAAAGTGTACAAAAGCGCTACTATGTAATCATCAAGCATTGGGAAATATTAAGAAGTAGACTTAAAAGGAGGGGGGGGGGGGGTACTATTTAGCAGTAAGTAACTTATCCAGCAAGTACTGCACGTGCCATTTTTACCCTAAACATATGAAGTAAGTATAACTCCTAGAGAGGGAAACTATGCCCAGTCGGAAGATCAGCGTTCTTTGAAGGACTAGGGCAAGTGCTCTTCATGTGGATGGAAGCTTTTCCTCCTCATATGTCACCACTGTAGTTAAGTGGGTGTGGCCTGTTATCGCCTTTTTCTCACTGGATACACATGAAAAACACAAATAGACAAGATCTGGTGTACTGTTTTATTGAAAAGGATAATATAAAGACACTCTAAGAATGACACAGAATAAACCCCAAAACTCTGAAACATGGAAAGCTAGTTAATTATGTGGCACATCTAGTATTTTGTATTCAGAAACCACAAGTTTCCAAGCGATGTCAAATAATTTAGCACCCCATCAAAAAATTGTCTTTTAATACTAAAGATTTCTAGCTTGTACTATTGGCAGAAGGTGGTGTCCAAATGTGGTCTCAATTATAAGTAAAGATAAAGTAAAATTATTAATATTATAAATAGTAAAACTATTAACAGTCCAATTAAAACAATAAGATTAAACTAATTTCCCTTATATATTAATAAAATATCTATAAATGTTTAGGCATCATTTGTTAAACCATAGTCCATAGGTTTAGGAGCGCTATCTACACTAAGTTTCCTCTATAAGGGCAAGATGATAAAATAAATGGACTTTTTTGTCTCCATTTGTCTGGCAATATTTTATAAAAAAGCGAGCTGACATACTCTATCTTGGTGAGTGGGGATTAACCTTTCATAAGAAACAATAGGGATTACTATCTGACCAAAAAACTAACAACATTGCAAGTGAAATCTGATCTCAGCAGTGAGGAGGGGATGTATATTCTAAGCCTGTATACACAACATAGAAAAGGTCCTTTAACATGGGCCCTGGGATCCTCCGTGCTAAGCCTCCTATTAGCTTGGGCCAGTGATCTGAGAAGAAGGATCCAAGTTAGCTTGGCTCTCCAGCTCACTAGAAATAAGGATAAAGCCACAGGTGCAAAAATAATATTTACATTTGTTTAACAAAAGAAAAACGAATACCAAATAATACAGCAGATGAGTATTCGGGAAACACATTTCTATGAATATTTGTCCTGAAAGATTTGGATAAACCAATTTTTTTGCCATTGTACAAGTCTATTAAATTTGGCTATTCAGAAACGAATATTGCAAACACAAACTTGATTTAAACATGTTTAGACTTGGTGGATATGTTAGTCTATAGCAAAACAACTGGAATATCTTGTAAATACAAAGGGCAAGATTACAAGTCGCGTGGCAAATCAGTAGCTATTACAAGTTGAGAAATAACTTATTTTGCGTTCGGGTTAAGCCGCGTAATGCAAACTGCAAAATCGTTAATGTATTCCCCATAGAAGTCAATGGAGAAGAAAAATAGAAAAAAAAAACACACAAAAACCCTAATCTGTTGGGCAAAGCTCAAGACGTATTATCCTCGAAAAGTATACATGAAAATGCGAATATTTCATATTGCAAAAATGTTTTTGCAACACAATATGTTCTATTTAATTCTAAATAAATATTTCTCTATATATGTGATGATTTTTGAACAGATATATCTATTTATTGCAAGATATGTATATGAATATATATATTTCTAGATATTTTGAGATCTATATGCGAAAGCTCTTTGTAAATCCCTCTTAGATATTGTTTTATTTGCATAAGATTGTAATGTGAAATATTTTCATTATCTCCATTGTTAAACATATCTCTATACATATAAATCCATGGTTCTCTATGTATGTGTTTGTATGTCAATGTAAAATCCCTGCGTCAGCTTTTTTTTTCTAACACCCGAGATCTCCTATCTTTTAGCCCTTATCACTTTTGTATGCAATATTATTTTTTAATAATAATTTTTATGAGACAGTGTTAATATGAGTGTAACTGTACTTTGTTATGTATTTTTGAAGTGTTTTGTGAAACTTTTTGTTGCGCAAAGCTGTTAACTACAGCTGTTTGAGCGTGAAAAGGATTGTTGTGTAAAAGGCGAATGCACGAGCGCAATCACGTTTTTTCAAGACTTGTAATACCTGTGCAATGGAAATTGATTGCTAAAAGAAGACATTGCATGGAAAACTCATAATGCGCTACTTGTAATCTTGCCCAAATTGTTTTCTGTCTCTTTAATTTCACTGCAAATTTGGTGTGTGAAATGAAAGAAAATAACTTTCTTTCCTTTTCTTCAAATAATTATTATTGCCCTATGTCCTTCACAACAGGCAACCTCCCAGCATGAGAACACATTTTAGCCTCTGGCAACTCTATAAGTTTGTAAGTCTTTCTGCCGTGAACGTTAGATTGATGTACATTCAAATAATATCACAAAGTAGCTGAAAGGCAAGCCCCTAAATGTTATTGTCTACTTATATAATCTAAACCTATGTAATAATGCATTAAATATAAGTCATTTGCAGCCAATACATTTAAGTTTCAAATAGTCAAGGAAATTTGTTTCCAAATATTCGTTGGCTGCCCTTTTTGTCATTCATTTAATTTAAAACACAAGGTATACTGAGTTTTCGTTATAACAAATGTAAATGTTTCAAAGCTACAGGTGAAACGTTCACCTATAGCTACAATGCTACATTACCTACTTACCCTAACAGAGTTGATTGACACCCCCCTGCTGGCGGCCGATTGGCCGCGAGTCTGCAGGGGGGTCTGCAGGGGGTGGCGTTGCACCAGCAGCTCTTGTGAGCTGCTGTTGCAATGCTGAATACGGTGAGCGTATTGCTCGCCGTATTCAGCGAGGTCTGGATCAGGTCCGCCAGACCTTGATAAATAAGGGCCACAGTATATATGTGTGTACATATGTATTTATTTATTTATATGTGTATATATGCATATACATACATATATACACAAATAAACACAAATATACATATGTATACATAATTTAATATAACTATATATCTATTTCTATAGATATAGGTATAGATGTATATTTCACATTAACATTATCATATATATTTATATATATATATATATATATTTCATAATCAAAATGGAAAAAAAATCTATGTGAAGAACATTGGAATGTAAACTATGTGTAACGAGCTTCAGGTTTCACGCTTTAGGTCTAACGCAGTGTTGGGTTAGGGCACACAAAGAATTAGTTATCTTAAGGCACGTAATGAAAATATTAATTATAAAATATTAATTCCCGTACTTTGCTGGTATTTCTAAGAGGATTTCATTTTTAATAGTGCGGTCTTGCCGCCAGTGGCAAAACCGCACTATATCCAGTGGCCAACATTGATGTGAAATATTAATAACTCTTGTTGGGTTAGTGCGTGAGTGATGTGTTAGTTTTTTTCTGCACTCTCCATTGAAGAGTTTGGGGATAAAAAATTTAACACAGTCATGAAATCCGAGGTCCTGAAGTTAGCGCGTGTCAGGTTTTGCTTGCGCACAAACTTTTTACTTTCAACTTGTAATACTTGTGTTATCCAACGTGCAGAAAGCTTACTTGTAGAACATTTTATACTCTAGTGCTAAATACTGCTCCACTTGTAATCTAGCCCTAAATGTGAATGTTGTTTCTCATAGACATACACAGAAGTTAATGAATATCAACATTTTATAATTAATATTTTGTATTTTTTAAGAGCCACATCTGAGATTTTTACCACATTCAAGAGGTTGTTAGTTGACATTCACATTCAAGACATACAAAAAATCAATATCAGTCTAGACAAATGTGACCAATATTTATTGTGAAACATCTGCAAATCCATATTGACACTATTACAAGTGCAAGGTCATTTGTTATTACTATATATGGTTTTGATTTTTCTTTCAATATGAAGCATAAACATATTACAGTAAACTACATGATATCCCACCACCCAGAGAAAAGTAACAACTAATAAAACAAATGTAAGATAGCTCATACTAGTAGCCGCATCAATAGGGATTTAGGGCCACATTACAAGTGGAGCTCTATCGTTAGCATGAGGGTGTTTTTTACGATCAAATCCATATTACAAGTGACTTGCTGTTAAAATTACCGCAGATTTGTTTGCTTTCATTCTATTGGCTGATTTGAATTTCAATATGCAAATCAGCCAATAGGAATGCAAGGGTACCCCTATATAAAAGGGATACCTCACATTCCAAATTCAGTGGGCGGCTGGTGACTCATGAATAGGATATAGACAGCCACTGCCACGACACATACACCCCCATGATGAGGATAAGAAGACCGCTGCGGAGAGGAAAAAGGACCTACACCAGGATGAAGATGGAGCGCTGCCATCATCATCTTTGGTGAGTACCATCTTGGGCATTATTGTTAGTTTTTTTTGGTTTTGGGTGTTTTTTTTTTTTTTTTTTAATCTGGGCTGCAAAGAACTAAATGCCATTTTTAAGGGCAATGCCCAGCCAAATGCCCTTTTTTAAAGGCACTTTTTAGATTATTTTTTTTAGATAGTTTAGAAAAAGAGCTTGATCACAAGGCCCTTTAAAGAGCTATTTATAGTTTTGTTTTTTTTATTTTGGGGTATTAGAATAGGCATAACTTTTTTTTTATTTTTGGTAATTTCTTTGTTTTTTTCTGTAAGTTTAGTGTTTGTTATTTCTTGTAATGTTAGGTTTTGTTTTTTAGGGGGTGTTAGGTTGAGGGATTTAGATGTTAGTGGGTTATTTTGCGGTTTAGGGGTTAATAGTGTTAAGGTTTAGTTTGCGATTTGAGGTGTGGTGGTTTAGGGGTTAAAAGTGTACATACGTAGTTTGCGATGTGGGGGGCAGGTGGTTTAGGAGCCAATAGTGTAGTGCAGAGTATGTGTTGGGGGGATGGCGGCTTAGGAGTTAATAGTATATGTGGCAGTTTAGGTGTTCTTAGGGGACACCCTAAGTAGGGGAAATGGTGACCAGGTTTGTGCGAGTAGGGTGTTATGGTTTTTTCCACTTTTCTTCCCTCTTTGACTTATATGGGGGAATAGGTTATTGCTTGCGCGATAGTGCAAGATTGGCTTTTTGCATTCATCAGGTTAGAATGAGCTCAATACATTTTACTTTTAACTCATAATATCAGCGCAATCTGATGAGCGCAAAAGGCTTTTAGCTATCGCAGTTAGTGCTCTAGCAAAAGTGCTAATTAGTGCTCCAGCGAAAGCGCTAATTAATGCTCCAATTAATTGTTAGCTAGCCCTTAATGTTTAATTAATAACAAATACTTGCATTGTCTTTTAGTCTTAATAACAGTCAGCTAGATTACAAGTTTGGCGTTATGATTGAAAAAGCAGCGTTATGGCCCATAACGCTGCATTTTCCCTATAGCTGCTATTACAAGTCTTGTAGGTATAGGTGTACCGCGCTCCTTTTAGCCAGTCACGCAATGTCAGTACCGCACTTTAAAAAAAAGTCATTTTTCAATGGGACTCTGATAGCGCTGGTATTACGAGTTTGCCTGGGAGGCCAAAAAGTGAGCGGTACACCCTATACTGACAAGATCCATACCGCCATCTAAAGTCAGAAGTTATGAGTTTTACGCTACAAAGCTGTACCATAAAACTAATAACTGTTGTAAAAAGTACACTAACACCCATAAACTACCTATTAACCCCTAAACCGTGGCCCTCCCGCATCGCAAACACTATAATACATTTATCAACCCCTAATCTCCCGCTCTGGACATCGCCGCCACTATTAAAATATATTAACCCCTATTCCGCCGCTCCCCCACATTGTTGCCACCATAATAAACCTATTAACCCCTAAACCGCTGCCCTCCTGCATCGCAAACACTATTTACATTTTATTAAACCCTAATCTGTCGTCTGCCCACACCGCTACTTTAATAAACCTATTAACCCCTAAACCGCAAGCCCCCCACAACGAAATATACTAACATAAACTATTAACCCCTAACCCTAACGACCCCCTAACTTTATATTAAAATTACAATTTCCCTATCTTAAATTAAATTAAAACTTACCTGTCAAATTAAATAAATTAATTTCAAAGTAACAATGAAACTAAGATAATTATTAAACTACAAATAAACTAAATACCAATTAAATTAAACTAAACTACACATTAAAAAAATCCTAACACTACTCTAAAAATTACAAAAAGTATCTAATTACAAAAAAATTAATAACTAAATTTAAAAACAAACAAACAAACACTAAATTACGAAAAATAAGAAACAAATTATCAAAAATAAAAAAGACTTACACCTAATCTCATAGCCCTATCAAAATAAAAAAGCCCCCCAAAATTAAAAAAAAATGGTGGCGACCATATCAAGAGGATGCTCTTCAGGATGAACCCACTCCGCGCCAGATGGATGAAGATAGAAGATGCCGTCTGGATGAAGACTTCTTGCATCCTGGATGAGGACTTTGCTGGCTGGATGAAGATCGAAGAGGCCGCCTGGATGAAGACTTCTTGCCGGCTGGATGGATCCTTCAAGCGGGACTTCTATAACTGTAAGTGGATCGTCGGGGTTAGTGTTAGGTTTATTTAAGGGTTTTTGGGTGGGTTTTATTTTTAGTTTAGGGTCTGGGCATGTAGCTAAATGCCCTTTTAAGGGCAATGCCCATACAAATACCCTTTTCAGGGCAATGGGGAGCTTAGTTTTTTTTAGATAGGTATTTTATTTGGAGGGGGTTGGTTGTGGGGGTGGTGGGTTTTACTGTTGGATGGGGTGTTGGTATTTTTTTTACAGGTAAAAGAGCTGATTTCTTTGGGGCAATGCCCCACAAAAGGTCCTTTTAAGGGCCATTGGCAGTTTATTGTAGGCTAGGGTTTATTTTTATTTTTGGGGGGGCTTTTTTATTTTGATAGGGCTATTAGATTAGGTGTAATTCTTTTTTATTTTTTATAAATTGTTTCCTATTTTTTGTAATTTAGTGTTTGTTTTTTTATGTAATTTAGTTATTTTTATTTTTTAGTAATTTTAGTGTTTTTTTTTTGTAATTTTAGGTTTTAGTGTGAGGCAGGGTTTTATTTCACAGGTAAATTTGTATTAATTTTAACTAGGTAGTTATTAAATAGTTAATAACTATTTACTAACTAGTCTACTTAGTTAAAATAAATACAAACTTACCTGTGAAATAAAAATAAAACTTAAGCTAGATACAATATAACTATTGTAGCTAGTTTAGGTTTTATTTCACAGGTAAGTATTTAGTTTTAAATAGGTATTATTTAGTTAATAATTGTAACTTTAGTTTAGCTCTATTTTAATTATGTTAAAGTTGGGGGGGGGTTAGGGTTAGGTTTAGGATTAGGGTAATGTTTAGGGTTTAATATAGTCTTATTTAGCTTGTTGCTATGTGGGGGGCTTGTGGTTTAGGGGTTAATAGGTTTATTTAGTTAATAATTGTAAATTTAATTTAGCTTTATTTTTATTATGTTAAAGTTAGTGGGTGTTGAGGTTAGGCTTAGGGTTACGTTAGGGTTAGGGTTACGTTATGGTTAGTTTTAGGGGTTAATGGATTTATTTAGTGGTAGTAATGTGGGAGCCAGAGGTTTAGGGGTTAATAACTTAAGTATAGTGGCGGCGACATCGGGAGCAGCAGATTAGGGGTTAATAGTTTTATGTATGTGGCGGCAATGTTGGGGGCGGCAGATTAGGGGTTAATAACATTATGTAGGTGGCGGTGATGTTGGGGGCGGCAGATTAGGGGTTAATAACTGTATATAGGTGGCAGCGATGTTGCTGGCAGCAGATTAGGGGTGTTTAGACGTAGGGTTTATGTTAGGGTGTTAGGTTTAAACATTATTTTTCCCCATAGACATCAATGGGGCTGCGTTACGGAGGTTTTTGTTTCCGCGATCGCAGGTGTTAGGCTTTTTTTTGCCGGCTCTCCCCATTGATGTCTATGGGGAAATCATGTACAAGCACGTCAAAGCAGTGCTTGTTTTTGGTGCGGTACGGAGCTCAACGCAACCATTTAGCCCGCCCAAGCCTGCTTTTTTTAAACGCGTAATACCAGCGCTATAGGGAGGTGAAATAACTATAGCGCTCAAAACTTGCAATCTAGCTGTATGTTTTCATATCTGATTTTAATTGTCTAATTTCTGACTCATAGCCCACTGTGCTTTTGAGTAATATTGCTTTACCTCATCTGAAGATGCCTCTTACAAGCCAAAATGTAAGTCTGTGGTCAGCTGTACAAATCCTCCTTTCAGATATGAATCACCTGGTATTTCAGGCAAGATTGTACTTATGGATGGGATCAGACTGATAAACTACAAGAAATTTATCTTCTTGAAAAAAGCCACAATTGGGCTAAAAGAGGCTGCACCCTAGCTAAGCACACTCCCATAGGCTAAGCTACTATTCCATGTCTTTCCCCAGAAGAGCACTTCTCTTAAAGGAAAATATTGGGTGGGCTGGCAGCAGGACACAATAATATTAGAAACAGGCATAGGACATCAATCAAAAGCTAAGTAGGTACAACAGGGCTGGCCCTAGCCATTGCGGGGTCCAAGGCAGGATGACAAAATGGGGCCCCCTTTCTCCCCGCCGCCAACCCCACCCAATCTCCGCCCAACCCCGCCCCCAAATCCACAGTTTTTAAAATGAAAAAAAAAAAAATAGAAGAAAAATCATTTAAGGTAATGCACATTATATATATATATGTATCTTTATGTTATAGCTCTGCCTTTTTTTTTTCTAACACCCGAGACCTCATATCTTTGAGCCCTTATAACATTTTAATGCAATTTTTTGATAAATATTTTTTCAGACTGTGCTAATATGAGTATAAATGTACCTTTAAATGCATTTTTTATGTGTTTTGTGCAACTTTTTAATCTTGCGTAATAGTTAACCCAGACATCCCAGCCTGCAAAAACTCATTTTGGTGAGGTGCCCCCCCCCCCCCCGTGCCCCTCACTATAGTACCTCACTGTACCACCTCTATATAGTACTCCACTGTACCACCTCACTATACTACCTCACTGCATGCCAACCTCACTATAGTACCTCACTGTACTGCCTTTGTATAGTACCTCACTGTACCACCTCTATATAGTACCTCACTGTATCACCTCACTATAGTACCTCACTGTACCACCTCTGTATAGTACCTCACTGTACCACCTCACTATAGTACCTCACTGTACCACCTCTGTATAGTACCTTCCTGTACCACCTCACTATAGTACCTCACTGTACCACCTCTGTATAGTACCTCCCTGTACCACCTCACTATAGTACCTAACTGTACCACCTCTATATAGTACCTCACTTTACCACTTCACTATAGTACCTCACTGTACCACCTCACTATAGTACCTCACTGTAACACCTCTATGTAGTACCTCACTGTACCACCTCACTATAGTACCTCACTGTACCACCTCACTATAGTACCTCACTGTACCACCTCACTATAGTATCTCACTGTACCACCTCACTATAGTATCTCACTGTACCACCTCACTATAGTACCTCACTGTACCACCTCACTATAGTATCTCACTGTACCACCTCACTATAGTATCTCACTGTACCACCTCACTATAGTACCTCACTGTACCACCTCACTATAGTATCTCACTGTACCACCTCACTATTGTACCTCACTGTACCACCTCACTATAGTATCTCACTGTACCACCTCACTATTGTACCTCACTGTACCACCTCACTATAGTACCTCACTGTACCACCTCACTATTGTACCTCACTGTACCACCTCACTATAGTATCTCACTGTACCACCTCACTATTGTACCTCACTGTACCACCTCACTATAGTACCTCACTGTACCACCTCACTATAGTACCTGACTGTACTGCCTCTGTATAGTACCTCACTGTACCACCTCTATATAGTACCTCACTGTATCACCTCACTATAGTACCTCACTGTACCACCTCATTATAGTACCTCACTGTACCACCTCACTATAGTACCTCATTGTACCACCTCACTATAGTATCTCACTGTACCACCTCACTATAGTACCTCACTGTACCACCTCACTATAGTACCTCACTGTACCACCTCACTATAGTACCTCACTCTACCACCTCACTATAGTATCTCACTGTACCACCTCACTATTGTACCTCACTGTACCACCTCACTATAGTATCTCACTGTACCACCTCACTATTGTACCTCACTGTACCACCTCACTATAGTACCTCACTGTACCACCTCACTATTGTACCTCACTGTACCACCTCACTATAGTATCTCACTGTACCACCTCACTATTGTACCTCACTGTACCACCTCACTATAGTACCTCACTGTACCACCTCACTATAGTACCTGACTGTACTGCCTCTGTATAGTACCTCACTGTACCACCTCTATATAGTACCTCACTGTATCACCTCACTATAGTACCTCACTGTACCACCTCATTATAGTACCTCACTGTACCACCTCACTATAGTACCTCATTGTACCACCTCACTATAGTATCTCACTGTACCACCTCACTATAGTACCTCACTGTACCACCTCACTATAGTACCTCACTGTACCACCTCACTATAGTACCTCACTGTACCACCTCACTATAGTACCTCACTCTACCACCTCACTATAGTACCTCACTGTACCACCTCACTATAGTACCTCACTGTACCACCTCACTATAGTACCTCACTGTACCACCTCACTATTGTACCCCCCAGCCCGCCAACCCCAATTCAGAATTCCTCAGTGCTCTGATTATGAAATAGTTGAAAATATTATAACATTATAGAGTATGGGAGTCTGCACAATATAGAGGTATGGGAGTCTGTGTGGGAGTCTACACTAGACTAGAGATCAGGAAGGGGGAAAAAGTCTAGAGAGGAGCGCAGTAACTATTTACATTGAGCTATAACAGAACAGTGACACCTAGAGGTAGAAATGAAAAATGCAGGCACACATTTGATTTTCTCTGGGAGATTGTGTTTCATTTGCAGGTGTCAGGGAGCAGCTTTTTCAATGCGGGAGACTCCTGGACCTTCCAGGAGAGTTGGGATGTCTGTTAGCCAGAGCTATGAAGTCTAACTCAACGCACGTTAAATTTGATTATGCTCAAGCTAACGCATTTACTTTCAACTCGTAATACGCATGCTATTTCAATCTCGCACAAAGAGCCGAGAAATACCCCATATCGCTTGCACTACAGCCTTATTTTATCATCAAGTAACCATTCTTATTACTTATTACATATTTCCTAAGGTTTATTTAAGACCTTGTTGCTTTTATTAAAATATACGATAAGTACAATTTGCTAAATATCCAGTATCATATCATACTATTGTAACATGTTTGATTGTTAACTTAGGGGCCACAAAGCCTCCGTGACAACATTTTTATTTTTTATTTTTAAAGGGACATTCTGGTCAAAATTTAAATGCACATGAATAGAATATAAATAGAAACATATTTGCAATATACATGTATTTACAAAAATGCTTCTAGTAAAAGTTATCACTGTTTTAGAATTATTATTTTTTCTGCATGTGCATGTGAAGCATACCTAGATATTCTCAGTGCACCAGTGGACTTGTATCATATCACCAATGAACACATTGAGTCATTACCAGATGGTACAAGAACCTTAAGCTCTCTGAGCAAGAGTTGTGTTTAAAATGCTGGTGCACGGTGCATACTTAAATACACTTTTGAAACAGCTATAGTTTTAATAGAAGCATTTTTGTTAATTAATGTATATTACAAAAATGCTTCTATGCAAAACTGAAATGCATCCATGTGGATTACAATTATGGCTGGAATGTCCCTTTAACTCTGTAAATAAAGATTGGGGTAATAATTTATCTATTGATGCTCCTCATTCCCAAGAATTGGGGGTAACGTCCTAAATTTAGTCAAAATACACTGACATCAACTAAAATAAGAGTTCAGCTCTTACATTTGAAGACATTTTACATTAATGCAATAACAGCTCCACTTCCTTAAGATATAGGGGTGAAGGACCGATTGTCCAATATCATTTTGGTGGATTGGATGCAAAATATAAAACAAAGGGTTTGTTTTTCTTGCATTTTCGTCATGTCCTGGGGTTGTAAAGCCATATTCTCACTGACCAACTGACCCTTAGGGGTCGATATATGAAGCAGCGGATGCTGCTCCTGACCCTCTCCGCTTCAGTTCTGCCTGTCCTAAGACCGCTGCTCCTTAACTCGTCCGCCACCTCTGATGTGGCGGACAGCAATCAGCCCAATCGAATACGATCGGGTTGATTGACACCCTCTGCTAGCGGCCGATTGGCTGCAAATCTGCAGGGGGCGGTGATAAATCTGCTGGTGCAATGATAAATGCCGACTGCGTATGCTGTCTGCATTTATCGATGGGCGGCGGACATGATATGCTACATCGTATCATGTCCGTCTGCACAATAATAAATTTACCCCTTAGTATAAGGGGCCTGGAGGATTGTTTTGGAAAAATATATATATACTAACCAGGAGTTTCCTGAACCAATTAGAGAAATAAAGAGTTGGGGATGGTGCAGAGTGAACCATCATTGATGTTAAAGAGCAATATTTATACATTGAAATGATTAGGAAGTACTTGTCAGCTACTTAAATTTGTAGGAAGTACTTGTCAGCTACTTAAATTTGTAGGAAGTACTTGTCAGCTACTTAAATTTGTAGGAAATACTTTGTTGATTCTGTTATGTTTCAATTTCCATTAAACATCTCTCTCATATAAATGATCAGAATTCTGAGTACAATGTTCCTTTAAATTAAGTTATTTGATTCCACTACATTGTTGCGCTTCTGCATATCTTTGCACGCTTTTTCATTGAGATTACAGCATTCTGTACATGTTAATCCTTGGAGTAACTGCTACATACCCTGTAAACATAGCGCTAGTTAAACTGCTTAAGCGTGGAGAACTACCTGGGTGAACGGATAATATCACATTTCTAATTATGTTTTTCAACATGATTTAATAGTTTCACTATTATCATTAGTTTGTGATGCATGAAGCTTAAGAATTGTACTAATTTCATTAGCAGCAGATCTCTGATGAGTCCACATTGATGATATTGTGAAACAAGTTTCTAAAACAAAAATTAAAGACACAGACACACATTTTAGAATCAATTGGTTGCATATAATTTCTTTTGACATTTTATATCTTCCGTTCACAGCAGGGAAGGCTACTAAATAATACACTGCGCCTTTCTCTGTCATCTATGGGTTTGAATAAAATAAACAAAGAAAAATAGATTTTGAGTGTAAGTGTTGTTTTTTGTGAAAAACTGTCAAAATGCACTGAGATAAGAGGCGGCCTTTCTCTGTCATCTATGGGTTTGAATAAAATAAACAAAGAAAAATAGATTTTGAGTGTAAGTGTTGTTTTTTGTGAAAAACTGTCAAAATGCACTGAGATAAGAGGCAGCCTTCGAGGGTTTGAAATTAGCATATGAGCCTAACTAGGTTTAGCTTTCAACAAAGAATACCAAGAGAACAAAGCATTTTTTAATAAAAGTAAATTAAAAAGTTGTTTAAAATGTTATGCCCTATCTGAATCATGACAGTTTAATTTTGACTAGATTGTCCCTTTAGTGTGACAGATCCCAGAGCCTGTGCAAAAGGACCTTTACAAACTAGAATAAAGGAAACAAATGTATACCAACTAAGGGCTCATTTCCATTGAGTCAGTAAAACTGGAGCCGTAAAATACCAAAGCAGCTGACAGCAAAAAAGTAGTTTATGGCTTCATTTTAGTACCAGGTTTCCATGTAAATATTTTGTGCATTGTGTGCAGTTGCTCTTTCCGGTAGGTGTAAGTTAACATTGTGATAACGCTTCCATCCGACGTTGGATTTCTCAACAATCACACCGTAACAATTCATTGCTACGGAAACCCGACTTTTCACGATAAAATGTATGTTTAAAGTCTCCTTACCTGTGATTGCCTCTAGAGAGAAACAAAAACAAAGACACATGAATTCATTAAAAAATTAAATGAAATTAAAATATTTTTTATTTAATGGAAAAAGACATTTTTTTGTATTATTACATTTTTAAAATGTATTAATAATTTGTAATATTTAGTGCTAGCCTAGGCATAGGCCTAGTTGGAATTTTGGAGATATGTGGCTGACTGTCCCTTTCACCTGGCCCCAAATCTCCCTCTGATTTGCAATTTGTTATCTTATCTTTGAAGTGAAACAACAGAGATTTCGATAACACATTGAGAATTGTAAGCCCTGTTATCTCCATATTCACATCTCGATTTGCTCTTCCAACTAAGGAAAATGATACAGGGGGAGTTTGATTATTGAAAAACAACTGCAGTAATTAAGATGTTTATGTGTTGTAATGCAGTTCTGATTATGTTGCTATGTTAATTTATCTGAAGACTGCAGCAATTTGTTGTATCTTTCTTGGGTATTATTTAAAGAAATGTTTCTCCAGAACTGTTTATTAAAGTATGGAAGTTGCAAGAGCACCTAGAGTCTGCTGATGATCCATTTAGAAGATTAGACATTTCTTCGGGATGTTGCCATCGCTAGAACAGTTATTTTACCATAAACAGCAAGTATGGAAGTTGCACGAGCACCTAGAGTCTGCTGATGATCCATTTAGAAGATTAGACATTTCTTCAGAATGTTGCCATCGCTAGAACAGTTACCGTAAACAGCAGGATCCAGATTCCTTTTCGCAGTGGTTTAAAGTGAATAATACTCTAGAACAATCATACTTAAAGGGACAATCAAGTCCAAAGAAAACTTTCATGATTCAAATAGGGCATGTAATTTTAAACAACTTTCCAATTTACTTTTATGACCAATTTTGCTTTGTTCTCTTGGTATTCTTAGTTGAAAGCTAAACCTAGGAGATTCATATGTTAATTTCTTAGACCTTGAAGGTCGCCTCTAATCTAAATGCATTTTGACAATCTGTCTCCACTAGAGGGCATTAGTTCATGTGTTTCATATAGATAACATTAAGCTCATGCATGTGAATTTACCGTGGAGTGAGCACTGATAGGCTAAAATGCAAGTCTCTCAAAATAACTGAAATTAGGGGGCAGTCTGCAGAAGCTTGGATACAAGGTAATTACAGAGGTAAAACGTCTATTATGGGCATTAGTTCATGTGTTTCATATAGATAACATTAAGCTCATGCATGTGAATTTACCGTGGAGTGAGCACTGATAGGCTAAAATGCAAGTCTCTCAAAATAACTGAAATTAGGGGGCAGTCTGCAGAAGCTTGGATACAAGGTAATTACAGAGGTAAAACGTCTATTATTATAACCGTGTTGGTTATGCAAAACTGGGGAATGGGTAATTAAGGGATTATCTATATTTTAAAACAACAAAAATTCTTCTATTAACAAAATGTGCTCAGTCTTTATATATTTACACTTTTTGAGTCACCAGCTCCTACTGAGCATGTACAAAAATTCACAAAATATACGTATATGCATTTGTGATTGGCTGATAGCTGTCACATGATACAGGGGGAGTCAAAATAGACATAAATTTTTAATTTGTCAGAATAAAATCTACTATTAATTTGAAGTTCAGACTAAGTGCTAGTGCATTGTCTTTTTATCATACATGTGTTCCTTTAACATATATGTAATTCCTAATAATGTGTCCCAGTAAATACAACATCATCCTTCTCTCATTCTCTAGCTACTTCCTAGGTCAACATTTACCTGTCTCTCTAGTTTATAATGGCAAATTTTCACTTCCCTGGGTATAGGTTTTCTTTCCCTTCCAGAAAAACATCACGTTGCTTTCTAACTGGCCAACAATCCAGCTAGGTTACCATTAACCTGATTAAAGGTATATTGCATAAATGGTAAATCAATTGAAAATGTGCAACACATTTGAAAAATGCTCAGTCTCTCTATATAAAAAATATATTTTACCTCAATATTTCCTCAGCTTTGCAGAGAATGTGCTATGTGAGTAGTGTGCAGGTCAGAAAATTTTATTCCTAACAAAATTTTAATTTAAGGTATTCAAGGAAATTAATTTCCCCAAATATTCTTTGCCTGCACTATCCGGTTTTGATTTCTTTTTATGCAAAATGAAAGTCAAATTTTTGTTAAAACTAATATAAATGTTTCGAAGCTACAGGTGAAAGTTTTTTCAGTAATTTTCATTTTCTTTCATTTTAGTTGTAGCTTTCATTTGAATTTTCATGTTTTAGTATCAATTGCATGGTGGAAAAAACAGGCAATCATAATCGTGATTATTTTCTAGTCAGCTCGTTACTTTAATTTCACCTCTCTCTATAAGCCAAAATATTCTCATTCTAGGTTACTTCTTGCTTATCGTTCTTTTTAAATGTTCACATATACGTTTTATCTGAATCATGGGTAATTAGAGCTGAATAAAAGAGGAATGCTTGCCTTTATACTGTAAAATTAAATCAAATCTAAAATATGGCAAGCTGAGAATACTTAACAGTAAGATATTAAATTCATAAGTGTGATTAAGTCAATCTTCAAAAGCTGCGCATGGTAATATCTCATTTGTGGCTTGTTTGGTAAATTACTCATTCAAAAGCTGGGAAATTAATGAAACATTTGAATAAATTGCAGATTTATTGACTGAAGTCAAAAGTAACTAACACTTTAGATTTCTTTAGATATATTAACTTACATATACTAGAGTCTGTAACAAATGTATTTTTATGGACTGTGGCACAAGTGGATTAGCTATCTAAATGCAAGTTGTTAAAAAGATGCCTTTTTTTTTTATTCAAAAATAAAAATATATGGGGCTGAAATTCATAAAATGTCTTTAAGAGATTGAGATTGGCAGTCAACAAGGAAAAATAAATAATTTAGATTTGGTCTCTCTCTCTCTCTCTCTCTCTCTCTCTCTCTCTCTCTCTCATTTTCTAGAATATCTGCAGTACAAGAATGACATCAATATACTATAACTGACATTATTTCTTTTTGCAGAACCCTTTTTCTTTACGGCTGTTTTGACCTTATGTAAATTTAATAGACTGGTCTAAAGGAAGATCTAAAACTCAATGCAGAGGAACCAAAATTAAAATGGCTCAATGCATTGTGCAATCTCCCCACGCTAACCCGCCATTACTCATTATTTAGCCAACAATCCAATCCATTACTCCCGACCATAATCTTCTATTAGAATGTGACCTAATTGCATCAAAGTCAAAAGATCCAACCCCTGAGCAGACCCAAACTGTAATAAATACCCCCTCATTCAATAACCAATCATAAGAGTAGGAGTGCTAAAATTTGATAGTAATAACTCCTTTTGCAATTCTGGTCATTTAATCAGGCATCTATTTAAATTAAATAACAGTTCAGAGAAATGTTATGAGTCAGGGAAATCCTTCAAGTACGACTAAAGCTGAAGGATAGCTATTCAAAATTAGCAGTAGTATAAAACATAAAGTTCAGGAAAGGAGCCCACACATACTTATGCTTAAAGGTTGCAAAGTAAAGTCACTAGTGAGATTCAGACCTCAGGTTAGGGGTGTGTATGTATAAATATATATTAGGCTGAAGAGCGACATCCAATCATATGGTCAAGCTTACTCTGAAACCCCTATGTGCCTCACTAGGTCATCTCTCACCTGACAAATCTCTCCACCAGCTGATAGTGATGCAAATGCTTCGGTCCAAAGTTTAGTTCTTACACCACTTCCAGACTCTTCTTTCCAATACCAGAACATAGGCGTACTTAAGGTAGATGATGATATGCGGCCACTGCTTGAAAGGACTGCAACTTAAAAGGGGCTTACCCCGTGGTGACCTGGTAATCCTCCTGCTGTTCACCAAGTCGTGGGCGTAAGGGTTAATACCGGGAGTTCCAATGCTGTTCCTATGCATCCAGAGTGGGGCCGCTCTGCAGTAGATACACCCGGGGTTGCTCCGAGCTGTCCTCCTCCAAAGCACCAAGACATGGGCGTGTCGGGGGTATGTACTGTGTTGACCAATCCGATGTAGCAGAAACCTGCTGGTGGGGAAGCCTGGACAGCTTCAGTCCATAGTTTCTATCTGTAGCATAGGGTGGGCTCAAAAACACTCATAAAGAGGTAGACAAAGGTGGATAATTGCTCTGTGCTGGACAGGATACAAAATGAGAAAAAAAAGAAATAGGCAGAGCAATATCCTAATATATAAAACATAGCTTTTATTAAATCCAGGCAAAAGTGTTTAAAGTCCACAATCACACCATCAATGTTAAAAACAAAAGATCAAAAACAGCTGTATAGGTTAAGCTTACACATTTCAGCTAAAGAGCCATAGTCATAGCTTAACTTGGAAGTAAGAAACTCACTACTTATTTCCTTACCTAGACAGCTATTGGTTAAAAAACAAAACAAAAATTTAGCTGAATGATAATTTGTTAAGTAGCCCAAACATACAACCCCCCCCGACCTAATATAAAACATATGATTATTACCTTCTACATTTTACAAAAATAGTTCCTGTTCATTGTGCCCAACATTTATAGCCAAAGGACTTATGACATTTATAGAAATACCAAAAATAAAGGAATCTTAGATAGCAGTAATCTGCATTGTATAACAATGTCTTATTACAAAATATATATACACATCACGTTCCCATAGTAACCTCAAAAGGCACATGTGTCAAACCTACTACAATTAAGTGGTGAACCTTATATTAACAAAGCAAAAACATAGTGACTTGGTACCTTTTGTAATGTCTCTAGGGAAAAAAAAACTACCTACAATCCTAACATATGGAGTATACACTTACCCCTAAAGCTATAAATATGACATATCCCTAAAGAATTAAAGAGTTTATGGTACTTCAATAGGTTAAAATGTATTTAAGTGTATAAATATGCATACATGCACATGATTCACCATAGATTAATCATAGATTGAACTCGTAACCACTATGCTATAGCAATGCTGGTAGAAAATCAATATAGAATAAGTATAACATTCCTTATTACTATAAACAAGATCCTGGTGCACAGAGAACAGACACGACTCAACAACCATCCCTGTGCATATATAAACCTTCCAACTATGTAAAGTCCTTTATATAAAATAACTTTAAGTCTGCCAGTGATTAATCAAATCATATTCCGAGTTAAATCCCGACTGAACTCGAGTCTCCAGCCTAAAGATCCAATACATTTCATTTTTGCTTAGGATCTTATTCTTATCAACCCCTCTTTTGGGGAGTATAGTTTTGTCTATTACTTGCCACCTTAAAGAAGCCAGGCTTTTATTTTGACAGAGGGCAAAATGTTGGACAAGATGGGTAATGGATTTACCAATCGAAATAGTAGAGAAGTGCTCTCTAATTCTAGACCCCACATCACGTGTCGTTTGTCCAACATATTGTCGCCTGCACAAGATACAAGTGATGGCATAAGTGACATAAGTGGAGTTACAATTAAGGCAATGTTTGATGTCAAAAGATTCCTCTGTTACTTCAGATTTAAATGTTTTAGACAATATGGCATAGAAACAAGGTTTACATTTGTTCCTACCACACCTGAACATGCCAAGATGTGTCAACCATGATATTTTATTAGTTTGTAGTGGAGGCAGGTCTGATGGAGAGATCATATTACCAAAGGTCTTTCCTCATCTTAAAGAACACCTAATGCCTTTGTCTACACAGGTTGTCAGTTTGTCATCGGCAACAAGAACTTTAAAGTGTTTCTTCACTATCCCACAAATTAGTCTATATTGACTACTGTGACCTGTGACAAAAGTCACACCTCTAAATTGATTGGTGGTCTCATTAGAGGGACCCTCCGTATGGTCTCGTAAGAGGTGGTCTCGCTCAATCCCAGCCACTACCATGCAGGCTCAGTTGATGAATCTATTTTTGCCTCAGGCATGAACTGAATTCATCCGCTCTAGTTTGATAGAGGCTATTGCTAGTACAGTTTCTTTTCAAGCGAGCATACTGTCCCTTGCCGACTGCATAGGGTACAAAGTCTGGATGGCAAGATTTAGCATGTAGCGGGGTATTACCTGCTATGGGTTTCCTGTATAAATCCGTAATCACTTTACCATCATCTCCTGCCCTAAGAGTCACGTCAAGATAATTGATAGATTCCCTTTGAAAGTCGAAGGTAAATTTGAGATTTAAATTGTTAGTATTGAGCCAATTTACAAATTAACTTGCCATTTGGTGATCTCCTTTAAAAATAAAGATGAGATCATCAATGTACCTCTTATAAAAATAGAGATACACTCTCTGTAGGGGTTACTATCTCCAAATATGTGGGACAGCTCCCACCAACCTAAAAATAGGTTGGCGTAGGAGGGGGCAAATTTTGCCCCATAGCTGTCCCACACATCTGGAGGTAGAACATGCCCTCAAACTTAAAAAAATTATGTGTGAGCAAAAAATTGGTAACCTCAATTATAAATTCCTGAAACTCTAAAGTGTAGTCTGAATATTCCCTCATTAAGAAACGTATAGCTTCCAGGCCTCTATGATGAGGAATAGATGAATATAAGGCGACTACATTAATAGAGAGCCAGGAATGCATCGTAGGAACCCAATCAATATCACTCACCAATTTCAGGATGTGCTTAGTGTCTCTTAAATAGCTATTTAATGAGACCACCAGGGGGCAGAAAATAGCATCCAACCACTAGGACAGGTGCTCCAATAATGAGCCAATGCCGCTCACAATCGGACGACCCTTCACCTCCCTTAAGGATTTGTGCACCAATAGGGCAGCCCAGAGATTCTTCAGGCCCAGGTAGGGAGACAATGAGTTTAACCCTACTGGTCAAAAGAAGCTGAAGATAGACAATACTAGATCTAAGATTAGATGCACACATATGTTGTTTTCTCAAGGTTATTTTTATTTATTTATTTTGTTTATTTGGGGCTTTGGCATTTAGAAGGGAAAATTGAGGTTTTGGAAATACTTTTGATATTAAGGGTTTTATGGTTCTGGGTTATGTTGATGTTCTACAGCATACATTAGAAGAGGATAAACACAAATCTCTTGTATCTTAGGAATCTGATACCATTTATTTTGTATAATTTTCTTTCAGAGTAGTTTTTGGCAGGTTCCAGAGGATAACAGACAAATATTGAATATATAGTTACTGATGATTTGGGAGTTTGATTCAAAACATTTAAAATATATAATAAAACAGTGCTGCAGTAAAAGATTAGTTAGTCCTGCTAATCACAGGGATTTAAAAACATCAACCCTCCTTCTTTTTCTCCAAAGAATGCAATGATTATGAATTTTATGTCTACAATGTGCTCGATTTATCAATCAAGGGGGTGTACATATAGTTACAATAAAAATGAACATGCATGAAAGTTATTTCAGCTTCTGTTCTATCTCATGGAGTGCTGTTCTCTCGCTTTCGTTTTTTATGCAAATTTTTCTTGGGTTGCCCTTAGAGAGATACAACTGCACCTCACTGACGAGGCCCATAGGAGGCCGAAACAATCATCTGGGGTTGTTGCTTCCCTTGTTCAGAGAAGAATTGCCTGGTATTTTGGCGCTGGACTGTCATTGGGCAGGGTCAGACTGATATGCTACAGGATATTTTTTCTCTGTGAAGGGGCATAGTGTGCAAAAAGAACGCGCACCCTGAGGAGTTACAATAAAAATGAACATGCATGGAAGTTATTTCAGCTCCTGTTCTATCTCATAGAGTGCTGTTCTCTCTCTTTCAATTTTTATGAAAATTGCTCTTGGGTCACCCTAAGAGCAATGGGGAACTCAGACGTGGACTCCATGCACACTTTCCCTTAGAGAGATACAACTGCACCTCACTGATGAGGCCCATAGGAGGCCGAGACGATCGTCTGGGGTTGTTGCTTTCCTTGTTCATAGAAGAATTGCCTGGTATTTCGGCGCTGGACTGTCATTGGGCAGGGTCAGACTGATAGGCTTCAGGATATTTTTTCTCTGTGAAGGGGCATAGTGTGCAAACAGAACGTGCACCCTGAGGAGTTACAATAAAAATGAACATGCATGGAAGTTATTCCAGCTTCTGTTCTATCTCATGGAGTGCTGTTCTCTCTCTTTCGATTTTTATGCAAATTGCTCTTGGGTCACCCTAAGAGCAATGGGGAAACCAGACGTGGACTCCATGCACACTTGCCCTTAGAGAGATACAACTGCACCTCACTGACGAGGCCCATAGGAGGCCGAAACAATCATCTGGGGTTGTTGCTTCCCTTGTTCAGAGAAGAATTGCCTGGTATTTCGGCGCTGGACTGTCATTGGGCAGTGTCAGATTGATATGCTTCAGGATATTTTTTTCTCTGTGAAGGGGCATAGTGTGCAAAAAGAACGTGCACCCTGAGTAGTTACAATAAAAATGAACATGTATGGAAGGTGCTGTTCTCTCTCTTTCGATTTTATGCAAATTGCTCTTGGGTCACCCTAAGAGTAATGGGGAAACCAGACGTGGACTCCATTCACACTTGCCCTTAAAGAGATAGAACTGCACCTCACTGACGAGGCCCATAGGAGGCCGAAACGATCGTCTGGGGTTGTTGCTTCCCTTGTTCAGAGAGGAATTGCCTGGTATTTCAGCGCTGGACTGTCATTGGGCAGGGTCAGACTGATATGCTACAGGATATTTTTTCTCTGTGAAGGGGCATAGTGTGCAAAAAGAACGCGCACCCTGAGGAGTTACAATAAAAATGAACATGCATGGAAGTTATTCCAGCTTCTGTTCTATCTCATGGAGTTCTGTTCTCTCTCTTTCTATTTTTATGCAAATTGCTCTTGGGTCACCCTAAAAGCAATGGGGAAACCAGACGTGGACTCCATGCACACTTGCCCTTAGAGAGATACAACTGCACCTCACTGACAAGGCCCATAGGAGGCCGAAATGATCGTCTGGGGTTGTTGCTTCTCTAGTTCAGAGAAGAATTGCCTGGTATTTCAGCGCTGGACTGTCATTGGGCAGGGTCAGACTGATATGCTTCAGGATATTTTTTCTCTGTGAAGAGACATACGGCTAGATTTAGAGTTTTGTCGGTAAAGACCCGCGTAGCTAACGCTGCTTTTTTTCCCAACGCACCCTTCCAACAACGCTGGTATTTAGAGTTGTCTGAGGGGCTGCGTTAGGCTCAAAAAAGGGTGCGTTGAGCCTAACTTAGCTGCACTTTAACTCTCAATACCAGCGTTGCTTACGGTAGCGGTAAGCTGGGAAAACGTGCTCGTGCACGATATCCCCATAGGAAACAATGGGGCTGAGCTGGCTGAAAAAAAACCTAACACCTGCAAAAAAGCAGCGTTCAGCTCCTAACGCAGCCCCATTGTTTCCTATGGGGAAACACTTTCTAAGTCTGCACCTAACACCCTAACATGAACCCCGAGTCTAAACACCCCTAACCTTACACTTATTAACCCCTAATCTGCCGCCCCCGCTATCGCTGACCCCTGCATATTATTATTAACCCCTAATCTTCCACTCCAAACACCGCCGCAACCTACAGTATCCCTATGAACCCCTAATCTGCTGCCCCTTACACCGCCGACCCCTATATTATATTTATTAACCCCTAATCTGCCCCCCCCCCAACGTCGCCGCTACCTTACCTACACTTATTAACCCCTAATCTGCCGACCAGACCACTATAATAAATGTATTAACCCCTAAACCGCCGCAATCCCGCCTCGCAAACACTAGAATAAATAGTATTAACCCTTAATCTGCCCTCCGTAACATCGCCGCCACCTACCTACAATTATTAACCCCTAATCTCCCGCCCGCACCGCCGCCGCTACTATAATAAAGTTATTAACCTCTCCGATCATCCAATAGAATGCGAGTTCAATATGATTGGCTGATTGGATCAGCCAATCGGATTGAACTTCAATCTGATTGGCTGATTGCATCAGCCAATCAGATTTTTTCTACCTTAATTCCGATTGGCTGATAGAATTCTATCAGCCAATCAGAATTGAAGGGACGCCATCTTGGATGACGTCCCTTAAAGGAACCTTCATTCGTTGTTAGTCCATCGGGGAAGAAGGATGTTCTGCGTCGGCGGGATGAAGATGGATCCGGAAGAAAGAAGATAGAAGATGCCGCTTGGAAGAAGACATCGCCCGGATGGAAGACCTCTTCTTTGCCGCTTGGATCAAGACTTCACCTGGATGGAGGACCTCTTCTTTGCCGCTTGGATCAAGACATCTACCGGATGGAGGACCTCTTCTTGCTCCGCTTGGATGAAGAATTCGGCTCGGCTGGGTGAAGACGACTCAAGGTAGGAAGATCTTCAGGGGGTTAGTGATAGGTTTTTTTAAGGGGGGTTTGGGTGGGTTAGAGTAGGGGTTTGTGGGTGGTGGGTTGTAATTTGGGGGGGGGTATTGTATTTTTATTTTCAGGCAAAAGAGTTGATTACTTTGGGGCAAGGCCCCGCAAAAATCCCTTTTAAGGGCTGGTAAAAGAGCTGATTACTTTTGTATTTTAGAATAGGGTAGGGATTTTTTTTATTTTGGGGGGCTTTTTTATTTTATTAGAGGGCTTAGATTAGGTGTAATTAGTTTAAACTGCTTGTAATTCTTTTTTATTTTTTGTAATTTAGTGTTTGTTTTTTTTTGTATTATAGAATAATTTATTTAATTGTATTTAATTGTAGGTAATTGTAGGTAATTTATTTAATTCATTTAATGATAGTGTAGTGATAGGTTTAATTGTAACTTAGGTTAGGATTTATTTTACATGTAATTTTGTATTTATTTTAACTAGGTAGCTATTAAATAGTTATTAAATATTTAATAGCTTTTGTACCTAGTTAAAATAAATACAAAGTTGTCTGTAAAATAAATATAAATCCTAAAATAGCTACAATGTAATTATTAATTATATTGTAGCTATATTAGGGTTTATTTTATAGGTAAGTATTTAGTTTTAAATAGGAATAATTTAGTTAATTTTTGGAATATTATTTTGTTTAATATAAATTATATTTATGTTAGAGGGGTGTTAGGGTTAGAGTTATGTTTAGGGGTTAATAACTTTATTATAGTAGCGGCGACGGTGCGGGCGGGAGATTAGGGGTTAATAATTGTAGGTAGGTGGCGGCGATGTTAGGGAGGGCAGATTAGGGGTTAATACAATTTATTCTAGTGTTTGCGAGGCGGGAGTGCGGCGGTTTAGGGGTTAATACATTTATTATAGTGGCGGCGAGGTCCGGTCGGCGGATAAGGGGTTAATAAGTGTAGTTAGGTAGCGGCGACGTTGGGGGGGGTAGATTAGGGGTTAATAAATATAATATAGGGGTCAGCAATGTTAGGGTCAGCAGATTAGGGGTTCATAAGTATAACGTAGGTGGCGGCGATGTCCGGTCGGCAGATTAGGGGTTAAAAAAATTTATTAGAGTGGCGGCGATGTGGGGGGGCCTCGGTTTAGGGGTACATAGGTAGTTTATGGGTGTTAGTGTACTTTAGAGCACAGTAGTTAAGAGCTTTATATTCCGGCGTTAGCCCATAAAGCTCTTAACTACTGACTTTTTTTGGCATTAGGAGTCTTGTCGGTAGAGGCTCTACCGCTCACTTCTCCCAAGACTCCAAATACCAGCGTTAGGCAGATCCCATTGAAAAGATAGGATACGCAATTGGCATAAGGGGATCTGCGGTAGCCTGGAATTGCGGTAGGGAAGTGAGCGTTAGACCCTTTCCTGTCTGGCTCTAAATACCAGCGGGCGGCCAAAAGCAGCGTTAGGACCCCTTAACGCTGCTTTTTACGGCTAACGCCAAACTCTAAATCTAGTCGAATGTGTGCAAAAAGAACGTGCACCCTGAGGAGTTACAATAAAAATGAACATGCATGGAAGTTATTCCAGCTTCTGTTCTATCTCATGGAGTGCTGTTCTCTCTTTTTCGATTTTTGTGTACATATTCGTCCCTGTCCATCCCAGCTCTCCTCTGGCAGGCAGCAATCTCCTGCCCGAATTTAACATTGCACTTGAGCGCTATTTTGTGCTTGCGTGCAAACCCGCCCCCTGCCCACGCACAGCCAATCACGAGTGGGCAGGAGCTGTCAATCTCCCCAGTCGGACAAGACCAGGGACATTGAAATTCTCCAGCTAAGAGGTGGAGGGAGAAGAGTGTAGGAAGCAGCGGTCTGATGACTGTTGCTTGATAATTCCTGACTACAGGTTCTCTTGAGAGAGGGTAGAAAAGAAGAGGGCGCCACAATAGTGCACAATAAGTGGTACTGGGTCTTCATACATGCATTGCAAGTTATAGTTACAAAGTATAAAGCACTTGAGAAGTGCCACAAATGCCTGCTGGACCTTTATTAGCTGTCCAGAAAGCTATCCTCTCGCAGTATTTATACGTGGAATCTCTAACAGAACTATTCTCACATACAATCTGTAGACTGCCAATTGTGACTAGTCTCCGAAGTTCTGTTTTAGCAGGGAAAAACCTCATAGAGAAACTGCAGATAATTAGTGTGAATTCACTAGTGCAGATACTGTGGTGTATTCTCATCAAAGATCGAATAAAAAGACGTGATGCCAAATATCATAAAAACAATATAGGCTTTAATAAAATATCACACAATGCATTTCCCGGTTGTACTGACTGCTTCATTTCTTGAGAGAACCTGCAGTCAAAGGTAGGAGAAGGGCTTGATGAATTGAGTTGAATGTATCTAGATAAATGCAATCTGAAACTTAAATTTTGCCCCCAAAAGTTTGGCTATTGGGTAACAAAATTAAGTTATTTTTTTTAGTTGGAAACAAAAAAAGAAATGGAAACAAAAAATGGAAACAAAAAACACTCTAAGGGTAAAACAGTTTTTTAATGTTTGTGGTGTACCTCTTAATTTGTGGCTGCAATTGTATCTATATAGGGTGTACAAAGAGGTTAATAAGAACCAGATTTAATGAACATTGTTGTAATATTAAAAATAAAATAGATACCCACAGTGTTTCAGATCACTATAAATATCATAATGCCAATCCTAAGGGACCTGGAATTATAGTCATTGATTGGATTCCACCTAATAGCTCAAAAAATAGGTTAAGAAGCTTGCGACAACGTGAAACATTTTGGATTCACGAATTGCAAACTCTCAACACTATTAGCCCAAAGGCCTTAAAATAGAGTGAGATCTTAAGGCTTTTATGTAGAGTCCTTCACCCTAAGTTTCTTAGGTACAGGCCATGTTCATATCCTGTGTGGTACCTTTAGTTGGTATTCCCATGTCTTATATAGACAAGTTCTCTACCGAGAAATATCGCCCAGATCTAGCAATCAACTTTGTCTCTAGTCTTAAATGTTTTCTCATCTCTCTAACTAGGACCTATTACAAAAATAAATTTTTATTGTGAGTTCCATTGCATTAATATTTACAGAAGTGATATGCTATATCTTTTTTGAATATTGCTTTTTGAAAACTATCTGTTCATGTGACAAATTAAAAATATCTTCTAGGCTTAAAAAATATCTTCCCGGCTTTTTTTTGGATGTGTACCAAATGCTCACTGTTTGCCACATGACCTATATATGACAATGTATTCCTAGCAGTTTTCTTAATGAGTATAGATAGACAAATGTACATATATATAGCACTCTGTTATGATCTTGTTTAAGCACTCCTATGATAACTTTATTGCGTATATTTTATTCCTGCAATTTACTATCTGTTTTTGTACAAATGTCACATCGTAGTAATTTTAGATTCTGTTTTTATTGTTATATTATGTATTTCAGCCATTTATGTGCCAGTTGAATGTTTGACACATTTTAAAAATTATGTTGCAAATGTTCATTACGTCACCAACAAGAAGCGACCAATAGTGGGACATTATGTGGTTGACCAATCAAATACATCCACGTGTGATACTTTCAAGCCAGCGCGCTTTAAATAGAGCAAAGAGTATACAACAAATAAACTCTTGAAAAAGTCAGGTCGGATCCCGACGAAACGCGTAGAGAAGATGAATTGTCTCCACACTCCTTCTCCAGGTGCCCTGTTGGTTTGAGCAGTTTTTCACTTTATTGGAGGTACTTTCTGTGCGATACAAGGGTCTCCCCTTCACAGGGGTTATTTTCAGTCTGGAAGCGCTTAGGATTGTCTAAAGGATTGGGTGATTTCCTACATACTCTCACCAGCCTACGGAAGGAATTTGGTGTGGTGACTTTCTTGACTAAGATTGTGTCTGTTTTATCTTATACACTGTACGTGTGTTTTTATTTGTGCATAAGCACTTTATAGTAAAAAACAGTTTTACCCTTAGAGTGATTTGTGCTCTATCTTTTTTTGTTTCCATTTATACAGCCTCTTGGGGAGTTGGATCACAGTTCTCCCAGTTGTCTCAGAGCAGCATCCATTCCTTATCTCGCCTTGGAAGTGAATATATGCCATGTCTACCATTTTATTGGTGCCATAAGGCTGTATCCCATACCAGCTCAATTCTCCTTGTTTGTAGCACTATTGCGAACTAGATTTGAACAGTTCTGTTTTTTGGACAATATCATGAGATATCACCAAATGGTGTTTGTACACTGAGTTTTAATGTTCTGTCCTTTTCTACATTTTTTCTGCATTTTGTCAATTTTTTGTTATAGTGTGAGAAGCGCAGCTTACTTTTTGTATTTCTTTTTTTTTAGTTGACCAGGCATGTACTGTCCAAACTTCCAGTAAGTAATTACTGAATCTAGGATTGTTTGCATTGCGTATACTCTAGTAATTCTATGACAATACATTTTATTAAATTTTAGAAAAAGGAAAGTGAAAACTAGATCAAAAGGATTGTACCACTGAAATGTGATTGGGAATGTCTATTTGTAAAACGATTTTAAGGGTCAAATATATACCGTATTATATTTATTTGTGGAATTATAATTAACATATTTATTGATTTATCAATCAAGTTTGAAGGACACATAATTAAGATAGTACCTCAAAGTTAAACATTCATTTTTTTGTTTCTTCTGTGAACTCCATGGTATAGGGCAGTGATGGCTAACATTTCCCATGATGCTCAACTAGAATGCAGAGTGCCTAAGAATCATGGGAAATGTAGTTCCAAAACATCTCGGTGCTAAAGTTAGCCATCACTGGAATAGAGTATGCGGAATCTGTTGGCGCTCTACAAATAACCCATAATAATAATAATAATAATAGGGTATAATTATTTAGTTTTTTCTTTAATCCAAAAGATTTTGAATGGAAGTTGGTTAAACTTTCAAGGCTTTTTTTTAACATGGACATTAGTTGTTTTTTTTCCTTGGGAGTATGGTATGCAATTAAATATAAGCAGAGATGCACATAAATATCACAATTTCTTTTTTAATCTTTTACTTTGACGATCTGATATTACTTATTCTATTTTTAGCATGTAAGGATGTGTATAGGTTGTCTTTTCTTTTGATTTCTTCAGCAATAGTCTGCCCTGCTGATGAAATGTAATTACTAGAATTCTAGCCGTGCTGTTCTTTCTTTTTTTTCCCATGACTCTTTGGAAATTTATTTTTTGACAATTAGTAAAATCAGTTTAGCCAATGATAAAATCTCACACAAATAATATTGTAACTAATGACTGAGTCAGACAGAATTCTTGTATTAGTAGATTTGTTCATAATAAGCCTGAACACTTTGTATTGTTATTCCTGCCTAATGAATAACTTAATTACACGGTATCTGACAAAGGATTGCAAGTCTTTCATAAGTTTTCTTGGATGCTAAAATATAAAGCACAATGTGGATGTGGATACAATATATCTGTACGCTTCAGCGATCAAAGGAATTTAAACATATGCTGTAGAACTTAGAAGAAGAAATGTTTATGTTCCTAGCTTCTGGATGATCAAAATCCTAACGTAGACTAGAACAATGCACAATAAACTGTAATTATATACTGTTTTATTCCAACTTTTTATTATTGGGAATTATAATAATTAGAACAAGATATTTTAAAATACCATTATTAGTACTCAAGCCCAACTATCAAAAACTGTATAAATAGCAAAGGAGAAACTATATTCTCTTGTATGTGTAGATTGTTGTTCCTTCAGTTGTATACTGGACTGTGTTTTTGGCTATTTATATGGCTAACAGACTAATATAAGGAAATACTCTTTTACAAATGTTTTAGTATATGCTCATAGAGAGAAATGTATATCTTTATATATATAAAGTTCCTATTAGGAAAGCACAATCTCACCAATACAGGTAATGCCACGGTGCTCTGCTGTATATCATCCAGACCATCCAAAAATGCAGGTACTCATTGGTCTTAATAAAATTTATTAAGTCATTTTAAAGGAAGACATAACGTTTCGGCACTGCATTGTGCCTTTGTCAAATGTCATTATGCATCCAAAAATGTACAACACACACTTAAAATCATTATGATATACTGTATATATATATATTTATTATATACTCAATAGAAAGATAGATAGATAGATAGATAGATAGATCAATAGATGATTGATAGATAGATAGATAGATGATAGATAGATAGATAGATAGATAGATAGATAGTGTGTAATGTAAACCTATTTTTACTATTTCTTGAAATGTAAATAATTCACAGTCTGAAATATTTTTATGTGAGAAATTCCAACATAACTTTAGAGATTAGGGCCATATTACGAGAGGAGCACAATCGTTTGCACGTGAGCAATAAGGGGTTTATCGTGGGTGTTTGTGCTAGTCAGGTTTACCGCTCATATTACAAGTTTAAGGTAAATGCAAATGCTTGCGTGCAATCTCGATTTAAGCTAGAATGATTACCACAGCCTCAGAGCTCTGGTTAACTGATTCACAAACCTAAAAAGTTGCACAAAACAAGTCAGAATAAATTAAAGTGTAGTTACACTCATAATAACATAATTATTCACAAAAAAAATTGCACACAAAAGTTATAAGGTATCAAAGAGATCTCAGCTGATACATACATATACATGTCTAAAGATGAATATTTATATATGTGTACATATCTATTTATTTATTTATATATGTAGATTGGTATTTACAAACATATACACATATAAACACATACATAGATATGTATACATATATAGACATAAATAGAAGTGCTTTGGAGTCATTTTTAAGTATATGAAAACATGAAAAAAATATATTTTTACAATATTCATTTTTAATAAAGGCTTTACCTATGCATTCACTGTAAATATTAGACATTACAATGTTCTGTAAATAGCAGAATGTGTTTTAAAAAGGATATTTATCAAGCCGTCAACCGCAAATAGAGTAATTGTGGCGAGCTTGATTCGACCCATTTATCAAAGCCTACAGACCGGCAAAAGTTGAATATCCAATCAGCCAATAGAATGTGAGCTCAATCCTATTGGCTGATTGGATCAGCCAATAGGATGAAAGTTCAATCCTATTGGCTGATTGCAACAGCCAATAGGATTTTCCCCCTTAATTCCTATTGGCTGATAGAATTCTATCAGCCAATCGAAATGTAAGGGATGCCATCTTGGATGACGTCATTTAAAGGGAAACTTCATTCTTCAAGAGACGTCGTAAGAAGAGGATGCTCCGCGCTGGATGTCTTGAAGATGGAGCCGCTCCGCGCCGGATGGATGAAGATAGAAGATGCCATCTGAATGAAGACTTCTGCCTGCTTGGATGAAGACTTCGGCCCGCTTTGATGAAGACTTCTGCCAGCTTCGCTGAGGACTTCTGCTGCTTGGATGAGGATGGATCGTCGGTGGTAAGTGTTTGGTTTTTTTAAGGGTTTATTGGGTGGGTTTTAATTTTAGGTTAGGGACTTTGGGTAGTAAAAGAGCTAAATGCACTTTTAAGGGAAATGCCCATACAAATGCCCTTTTCAGGGCAATGGGGAGCTTAGGTTTTTTAGATAAGTTTTTATTTGGGGGGGTTGGTTGTGTGGTTGGTGTGATTTACTGTTGGGTGGTGTTTTGTATTTTTTTTACAGGTAAAAGAGCTTATTTCTTTGGGGCAATGCCCTGCAAAAGGCCCTATTAAGGGCTATTGGTAGTTTATTGTAGGCTAGTTTTTTGTTTTTTTTTGATAGGGCTATTAGATTAGGTGTAATTCTTTTTTATTTTTGATACTGTGGTTTTTTATTTTTTGTAACTTAGTGTTTTTATTTTTTGTAACTTAGTGTTTTTATTTTTTGTAACTTAGTTGTTATTTTTTTGTAACTTAGTAATTTTTAATTGTAGATTTAAATAATTTGAGTAGGGTTAGGTTTTTAAATATGTAGTATAGTTAATTTAATTGGTAGTTTAATGTAATTTTAGTATAATAGGGAAGGTTAATTAATAGTTTAATATAGTTTAATGTAATTTTAGTATAATAGTTAGGGTAGGTTAATTAATAGTTTAATATAGTTTATTTTAATTCTAAAGGTAAGTTTAAATTTATTATAAGATAGGGATGAGGTAATTATAAAGTAAAGTTAGCGGGTTGTTAGGTTTAGGGGTTAATAGCTCAATTTAGTTTATGGTGATGTGGGGGGCTGGCGGTTTAGGGGTTAATAGGTTTAGTAAGTGGTAGTGATGTGGGAAGCCAGGAGTTTATGGGTTATTACATTTATTTAGGTTGCGGCGGGGTCCGGGAGCGGCAGGATAGGGGTTAATACATGTATTTAGTTGCAGGAGGGTCCGTGAGCAGTGGGATAGGGGTTAATACTTTAATTTAGTTGCAGAGGGGTCCGGGAGCAGCGGGATAGGGGTTAATACTTTTATTTAGTTGCGGTGGGGTTCTGGAGTGGCGGGATAGAGATTAATAACTTTATTTAGTTGCAGAGGGGTCTGGGAGCAGCGGGATAGGGGTTAAACATTTTGAATAGTGGCAGTGTTTAGTGACAGGGTATAAATAAAGTTGGGAAAAAGACGAATAGCAGCAAGATCGATGACTGCTAGTTAACAACAGTCCGCTGCTCATCACCCCCTACTTGGTGCGCAATAAATATGGAGATCGTATTCAGGTCCACGGCCGCGATGTTAGGTGATGTTAGGCGAGCGTATTGGTCCCAGCGAATGCAGCATAGTTGACGGCTTGATAGATAGGCCTCTAAGTATTTTTAAATAGATAGTCCTATATATCTGTATATATCTATATCTTTATAAAATCATGTGTATATATATATATATATATATATATATATATATATATACAGTGGGGCAAAAAAGTATTTAGTCAGCCACCAATTGTGCAAGTTCTCCCACTTAAGAAGATGAGAGAGGCCTGTAATTTTCATCATAGGTATACCTCAACTATGAGAGACAAAATGTGGAAAAAAAATCCAGACAATCACATTGTGTGATTTGGAAAGAATTTATTTGCATATTATGGTGGAAAATAAGTATTTGGTCACCTACAAACAAGCAAGATTTCTGGCTCTCACAGACTTGTATCTTCTTCTTTAAGAGGCTCCTCTGTCCTCCACTCATTACCTGTATTAATGGCACCTGTTTGAACTTGTTATCAGTATAAAAGACACCTGTCCACAACCTCAAACAATCACACTCCAAACTCCACTATGGTGAAGACCAAAGAGCTGTCGAAGGACACCAGAAACAAAATTGTAGACCTGCACCAGGCTGGGAAGACTGAATCTGCAATAGGCAAGCAGCTTGGTGTGAAGAAATCAACTGTGGAAGCAATAATTAGAAAATGGAAGACATACAAGACCACTGCTAATCTCCCTCGATCTGGGGCTCCATGCAAGATCTCACCCCGTGGGGTCAAAATGATCACAAGAATGGTGAGCAAACATCCCAGAACCACACGGGGGGACCTAGCGAATGACCTGCAGAGAGCTGGGACCAACCTAACAAAGGCTACCATCAGTAACACACTACACCGCCAGGGACTCAGATCCTGCAGTGCCAGACGTGTCACCCTGCTTAAGCCAGTACATGTCCGGGCCCGTCTGAAGTATGCTATAGAGCATTTGGAGGATCCAGAAGCGGATTGGGAGAATGTCATATGGTCAGCTGAAACCAAAGTAGAACTGTTTGGTAGAAACACAACTCGTCATGTTTGGAGGAGAGAGAATGCTGAGTTGCAACCAAAGAACACCATACTTACTGTGAAGCATGGGGGTGGCAACATCATGCTTTGGGGCTGTTTCTCTGCAAATGGAACAGGACGACTGATCCGTGTACATGAAAGAATGAACGGGGCCATGCATCGTGAGATTTTGAGTGCAAACCTCCTTCCATCAGCAAGGGCATTGAAGATGAAACGTGGCTGGGTCTTTCAGCATGACAATGATCCCAAACACACTGCCCGGGCAACGAAAGAGTGGCTTCGTAAGAAGCATTTCAAGGTCCTGGAGTGGCCTAACCAGTCTCCAGATCTCAAACCCATAGAAAACCTTTGGAGGGAGTTGAAAGTCCGTGTTGCTCAGCGACAGCCCCAAAACATCACTGCTCTAGAGGAGATCTGCATGGAGGAATGGGCCAACAAACCAGCAACAGTGTGTGACAACCTTGTGAAGACTTACAGAAAACGTTTGACCTCTGTCATTGCCAACAAAGGATATATAACAAAGTATTGAGATTAACTTTTGATATTGACCAAATACTTATTTTCCACCATAATTTGCAAATAAATTATTTCCAAATCAGACAATGTGATTGTCTGGATTTGTTTCCACATTTTGTCTCTCATAGTTGAGGTATACCTATGATGAAAATTACAGGCCTCTCTCATCTTCTTAAGTGGGAGAACTTGCACAATTGGTGGCTGACTAAATACTTTTTTGCCCCACTGTATATATATTGTACAAAAATACCATCAGATATATATAGAAATACTTATTTATGAATAAAAAGAACATACTCTGCTATGTGAAGAACACTGGAATGTGAAATATTCATGATTTCATGTCGGGTTAGCACACATGAAAATATGCGATCGGGTTTGCGTGAGAGTGGGGTGTTAGTTTTTTTCCACTTTTTCTTCTCCGTTGACTTCTATGGGGGAATATGTGAACACGCACACAAAAAGATTACTTCTACCACAATTACCGCTGGAGCGGTATTGTTAATTAGCGCTCCACTTGTAATCTGGCCCATAGAGAGCCCAATATTCTTGCTGTTGATTATTGTAAAACAAATTGTGGCCATGTAAGAGATTTGAAACTCATCAAGGGAAGAGTTTTACATGTTTGAAAAATGTTTGTAAAATAATTTATTAATTTAGGAAATAATTATTTTGGGCCTTTCTGGATAACACTCATTTTCAACAGATATTTTGTTGTAGCAATTAATTAAAAAGCATCAATCTGCTGTGACATTTGGTTCCTGATGGATACCCTGGTAATGAACTTTGGTCTGCCCATTGACTATTCTTCTGGATTTCCCCTGAGTATTGATGCTTGGTTATGCACATCTGGTGATGACTTTTTATGATATCAGTATTCTTCAACAAGGTAAATCCTTTATTACCTTTTACTATCTATCTCTCTATCATCTATCTATCTATCTATCTATCTATCTATCTATCTATCTATCATCTATGTATCTATCTGTCTTTCATCTATCTATCTCTGTATATTATATATATATATATATATATATATATATATATTATATATCTGTCTATCTATCTATCATCTATCTATCAATCTATCTATCTATCTATCTATCTATCTATCTATCTGTCTTTCATCTACAGTGGGGCAAAAAAGTATTTAGTCAGCCACCAATTGTGCAAGTTCTCCCACTTAAGAAGATGAGAGAGGCCTGTAATTTTCATCATAGGTATACCTCAACTATGAGAGACAAAATGTGGAAACAAATCCAGACAATCACATTGTCTGATTTGGAAAGAATTTATTTGCAAATTATGGTGGAACATAAGTATTTGGTCAATATCAAAAGTTAATCTCAATACTTTGTTAAATATCCTTTGTTTGCAATGACAGAGGTCAAACGTTTTCTGTAAGTCTTCACAAGGTTGTCACGCACTGTTGCTGGTATGTTGGCCCATTCCTGCATGTAGATCTCCTCTAGAGCAGTGATGTTTTGGGGCTGTCGCTGGGCAACATGGACTTTCAACTCCCTCCAAAGGTTTTCTATGGGGTTGAGATCTGGAGATTGGCTAGGCCACTCCAGGACCTTGAAATGCTTCTTACGAAGCCACTTCTTCGTTGCCCTGGCGGTGTGTTTGGGATGATTGTCATGCTGAAAGACCCAGCCACGTTTCATCTTCAATGCCCTTGCTGATGGAAGGAGGTTTGCACTCAAAATCTCACAATACATGGCCCCATTCATTCTTTCATGTACACGGATCAGTCGTCCTGTTCCCTTTGCAGAGAAACAGCCCCAAAGCATGCTGTTGCCACCCCATGCTTCACAGTAGGTATGGTGTTCTTTGGTTGCAACTCAGCATTCTCTCTCCTCCAAACACGACGAGTTGTGTTTCTATCAAACAGTTCTACTTTGGTTTCATCTGACCATATGACATTCTCACAATCCACTTCTGGATCATCCAAATGCTCTCTAGCATACTTCAGACGGGCCTGGACATGTACTGGCTTAAGCAGGGGGACACGTCTGGCACTGCAGGATATGAGTCCCTGGCGGCGTAGTGTGTTACTGATGGTAGCCTTTGTTACGTTGGTCCCAGCTCTCTGCAGGTCATTCACTAGGTCCCCCCGTGTGGTTCTGGGATGTTTGCTCACCGTTCTTGTGTTCATTTTGACTTCATGGGGTGAGATCTTGCGTGGAACCCCAGATCGAGGGAGATTATCAGTGGTCTTGTATGTCTTCCAATCTCTAATTATTGCTCCCACAGTTGATTTCTTCACACCAAGCTGCTTGCCTATTGCAGATTCAGTCTTCCCAGCCTGGTGCAGGTCTACAATTTTGTTTCTGGTGTCCTTCGACAGCTCTTTGGTCTTCACCATAGTGGAGTTTGGAGTGTGAATGTTTGAGGTTGTGGACAGGTGTCTTTTATACTGATAACAAGTTCAAACAGGTGCCATTAATACAGGTAATGAGTGGAGGACAGAGGAGCCTCTTAAAGAAGAAGATACAGGTCTGTGAGAGCCAGAAGTCTTGCTTGTTTGTAGGTGACCAAATACTTATTTTCCACCATAATATGCAAATAAATTCTTTCCAAATCACACAATGTGATTGTCTGGATTTGTTTCCACATTTTGTCTCTCATAGTTGAGGTATACCTATGATGAAAATTACAGGCCTCTCTCATCTTCTAAAGTGGGAGAACTTGCACAATTAGTGGCTGACTAAATACTTTTTTACCCCACTGTATCTATCTATCTCTGTATATATTATACATTTAAACAATTAAATACTCCCATTAAAGTGCTGCTTATCTAATTTTTATAGCTCATGAGCACTACCTGTGACGCTGTTGGGTCAGCACTGGTAATACAAATTGAAAGTTAAAAGCTAGCATGTGAGCGAAAGACTCATGTTAACATTAAGACTTTGCATATCATTACCATACTAATACCCTCTCCTCAGAGAGCTCTATGGGGCGCGCTAAAGAAAGCCTTTTTTATTTATCGCTCAGTAATAAGAAAATGTTTTTTTATTTTTAAATAAATATTTCTGTATATATATTTTCAAAACATATATCTATATCTATCTATCTATGTATCTATCTATCTATCTATCTATCTATCTATGTATGTATGTGTGTGTGTGTGAAGTGAAGAACATAGGAATTTCAAGTATTTATTTGAAAAAACATTAACATTTGACTGAGAAGAGCTTCAAAGTGTATACATATATATGTCTATATATGTTTATTTATGTGTAGAAATGTGTAGAAATGTTTATGTGTGTATGTATAAATGTCTGCATAGGTGTAAATATACACACATAAACATTTCACAGTCAAACACATTGCCACCTACCATATCCCTTTTTAACCCTTTTAAAACATTTTTAGCAATATAAATGTTATATATATTTTTTAACCCTTACTCTTTACATATGGGGCCGATTTATCAAGTGTCGGCCAGACATGATCCACTATAGCGGATCATGTCCGCCCGACATCGCTAAATGCAGACAGCATATGCTGTCGGCATTTAACATTGCACAAGCATTTATAGTAAAATGCTTGTTCAATGCCGCCCTGTGCAGATTTGCGGCCAATTGGCCGCTAGCAGGGGGTTTCAATCATCCCAATCGTATCTGATCTGAATGATTGGTGTCCTCCGCCTCAGAGGTGGTGTATAAGTTATGGAGCAGCAGTCTTAAGACCGCTGCCTCTTAACTTATGTTTCCAGCGATCCTTACGGCTCGCACGGAAACTGCTACATTCGCAGCTTGATAATTCGGCTCCCAGGTCTCAATTTGTGCTAATTCTTCTAGCACAATTTTTGCTTTCACTCAAGCCCCATCCATAACTATAAATTTGTAATATCAGCGCTGTTTAGTAGGGTTGTGATATCTGTTGAAAGTACTGGATGCACTAGAGCGATGTTATCCTTTACAAAACCTTCTTTAATAAATCTGATTTGCCATAGATTTGCAACATCACGTTAGCGTTGTCCTGCGTTGCTGATTATTGCGCCCCACGCTAACATAAGTGTTCCACTTCTAATCTGGCCCATATTTATTGTATAGATTTTATTATAAATATAATATATAACATCCCAGGTGTGATGCACTCTACTTGCTTCTAAATATTGCCCGTGCACTGTCAAAGCAATCCTAAGTACATTTTACTCCAGGGGTCGGCTCGTCCTCATATGTGAGAGTAATAATAATAGGCACTTATAATGTTTAATTATGTCACAAATGCTTCTCTTTCCATAATGTGTCAGTTCTACCTCAAGCCTTTGTACAAAGGAACACAAACTGTGAGTGCTGAACAATCATACTCCTTCGTGAGCATGTTTAGCAGATGAGTAGGTCCGTGAGCTGTAAGTCTGCATTCATCAGGCTGGTGTTCTTAAAAAACATCTGCACATCCAAGATACAAATCTCCTTTTTTTTAAAAATCTCACTTGCTCAATGAGCAAATGCTGTTGTAGCAAGATACACATATAACTTGTAGAGATGTGCAGGGAAGAACATTTCATTTTTTTAATGACATTTAAATTCAGAATATTTCAAGAAATTTGTTGCCCCAAATATTTGTTTCCTGCACTATTCGGTTTTTGTTTAGTTTAAAAGTAAATGAAAATTGAATTTTCATCAAAAATTTACATTTATTTTTATTAAAAGGAAAAGTTTACCTATAGCTACATACTTACCCAAACACTCTCTGGAGAGCATGCTAACCCGATTCTCTTTTTGTCATAGCCCTGGTCGTGCAGGAGGCTTAGCCATTTGACTCCCAAGACCTGCTGTTCATTAGGATTTTCTGTACGAATATACATTAGTGCACATCCCTAATGACTTGTCCTGTCATGTTTGTTTGACATTTATTTATTTTACTGGTTCTAGTACTTTTACTGGATTTGCAATAAAATGTATACATTTTATGAAGGAATTGCTACATGTCAGATTTATATTTGTATAGCAGGCCTTAAAGGGACAGTAAACACCAGAATTGTTGTTGTTTAAAAAGATAGATAATCCCTTTATTACCCATTCCCCAATTTTGCATAACCAACACAGTTATAATAATATACTTTTTACCTCTGTGATTACCTTGTATCTATGCCTCTGCAAACTGCCCCCTTATTTCAGTTCTTTTGACAGACATGCATTTTTAGCCAATCAGTGCTTGCTCTTAGGAGCTTCACATGCCGGAGCTCAATGTTATCTATATGAAACACATGAACTAACGCCCTCTAGTGGTGAAAAACTGTCAAAATCCTTTCCGATTAGAGGCAGTCTTCAAGGTCTAAGAAATTAGCACATGAACCTCCTAGATTTAGCTTTCAACTAAGAATACCAAGAGAACAAAGCAAAATTCGTAATAAAAGTAAATTGGAAAGTTGTTTAAAATTACATGCCCTATTTAAATCAAGTAAGATTTTTTTTTACTTTACTGTCCCTTTAAATATTAAATATTGTATATGTACGAACATATATAATAATTTTCATTTTAATTATTCAATTATTTATTCAAGTTTGTTATATTTTTTCTATTATTTTCTGACTTGAACAAATATAAACTTCTTCAGAAAACTAATTATCAGCAGTGAACATTATTTTCTATCAAATATAATTATGTATCATAATCTAAAGCATTTCACAAGTGTAAAATAGAACAAACTGACAAAATAATTACTCTAAGTGTTATTTGTTATTTATTTGGTAAAACTAATATTAAGAAGATTTGACAAATTTAATCGGTTATAAAATCAGAAGAATAGTAATTAAAGTTTTTTTAAATAAATGACACCATTTGTTATAATACTTTTAATTAAACATTTACATAAGTAAACATAATGTTTTATTTTAATTATGTAAGGTCATATGCACACAAATATTTTCCTTATAAAGCTACAGCATAAACAACATAACAAGTAAACTAATTATTTATATATTTATAAAAATACTAAAAATAGAGGTGCAACAGTGTCTATCTAATGCGCTACCTTGAGTGCTAGCAATCTTAAAAATAATGTAGTATAATTAGGAGGAAGAACAAAAACCCAAATAAGTATCTGTCAAAGAAGGACATAAAGCTGCACTAAAGGAAAACTGTGCTTTATTACTATAACAAATGTGGTCGGATAAACACAAGAGGGGAGTCAATCTTCTACTTGTATTTCATATGAAAAACACACATACACACAATTAAAAAGCAACAAGAACAAGTTATGTGGATACGCTAGGGTTTCATTCACAAATCCTGAAAACATAGATGTTAAAAAGATTAGCACTAAATAGGACTTAACACCTAATACTTGGTACTTTATACTGAATACTACTGCCCTTTGGCTGATAATAACAGCTGTGTATTGTATAGCAAGTCCAGTGCAAACACATGTATTTATATGGGTAGTTGTGGGGCCCCAAAAAAAATCTATTTAGAAAAAAGACTGTTGATGTTGAGAGTCCGTAATCATATTCAGAAACCAGGCACTCAAGTGTTAATCAACACGCTCTGGTATATGTTTATATCAAAAGATCCACCACTTTTTATAAACCAACTAGAAGCAGGCCACACTATGTCAAAGATAGGATATCATGTACCCCAGAAAATGTAATCTATCTGTTAAATTGCCCGTGCCCCAAATTCTGTTCCAATCAGACAATAGAATGTGAGCTCAATCCTATTGGCTGAATGGATCAGCCAATAGGATTGAAGCTCAATCCTATTGGCTGATTGCATCAGCCAATAGGATTTTTTCACCTTTAATTTCGATTGGCTGATAGAATTCTATCAGCCAATCGGAATTTAAGGGACGCCATCTTGGATGACGTCATTTAAAGGAACCTTCATCTTCAAGAGGATTCGAAAGAAGAGGATGCTCCGCGCCGGATGTCTTGAAGATGGAGCCGCTCAGCATCGGAAGGATGAAGATAGAACATGCCGTCTGTATGAAGACTTCTGCCCACCTGGAGGATGACTTCTTGCCGCTTGGATGAAGACTTCTCCCGGCTTTGTTGAGGACTTTTGCCCGCTTGGATGAAGACTTCTCCTGGCTTCATTGAGGATGGATGTCTGGTCTTCAAAAACTGTAAACGGGGGTTAGTGTTAGGTTTTTTTTAAGGGTTCATGGGGGGGGGTATTTTTAGCTTAGGGTTTGGGCTGAAAAAGAGCTAAATGCCCTTTTAAGGGCAATTCCCATCCAAATGCCCTTTTCAGGGCAATGGGGAGCTTAGGTTTTTTTAGATAGGATTTTATTTGGGGGGTTTGGTTGTGTGGGTGGTGGGTTTTACTGTTGGGGGGTTATTTGTATTTTTTTTACAGGTAAAAGAGCTGATTTCTTTGGGGCAATGCCGCGCAAAAAGGCCCTTTTAAGGGTTATTGGCAGTTTAGTTTAGGCTAGGGTTTTTTTTTATTTTTGGGGGGCTTTTTTATTTTGATAGGTCTATTAGATTAGGTGTAATTAGTTTAAATATTTGATCATTTCTTTTTTATTTTTTGTAATTTAGTGTTTATTATTTTTTGTAATTTAGTTAATTGTATTTAATTAATGTAATTGTTTTAATTGTAGTGTAAGGTTAGGTGTTAGTGTACGACAGGTTAGGTTTTATTTTACAAGTAAATTTGTATTTATTTTAAGTAGGTAGTTAGTAACTATTTACTAACTAGTCTACCTAGTTAAAATAAATACAAACTTACCTGTGAAATAAAAATAAAACCTAAGATAGCTAAAATATAACTATTAGTTATATTGTAGCTAGCTTGGGGTTTATTTTATTGGTAAGTATTTAGTTTTAAAAAGGAATTATTTAGGTATTAATTGTAATTTTTATTTAGATTTATTTTAATTATGTTAAAGTTAGTGGTGTTAGGCTTAGGGTTACGTTAGGGTTAGGGTTAGACTTAGGGTTAGGTTTAGGGGTTAATAACTTTAGTATAGTGGCGGCGACGTTGAGGGCGGCAGATTAGGGGTTAATAAGTGTAGGTAGGTGGCGGCGATATCAGGGGTGGCAGATTAGGGGTTAATAACTGTAATGTAGGTGGCAGCGACATTGGGACGGCAGGTTAGGGGTAGGTAGGTGGCGGCGGTGGCGGGCGGTAGATAGGGGTCAATAAGTGTAATGTAGGTGGCAGCAATGTCGGGGATGGCAGATTAGGGGTTAATAAGTGTACTGTAGGTGGCGGCGATGTCGGGGGCGGCAGATTAGGGGTGTTTAGACTCAGGGTTTATGTTAGGGTGTTAGGTGTAAACATAACTTTTCTTTCCCCATAGGAATCAATGGGGCTGCATTACGGAACTTTGCGCTCCTTTATTGCAGGTGTTAGGCTTTTTTTTAGCCGGCTCTCCCCATTGATGTCTATGGGGAAATCGTACACGAGCACGTAAAACCAGCTCAAAGCAGCGCTGGTATTTGGGTGCGGTATGGAGCTCAATTTTGCTTAACACTGACATATTGCCTGCTAACGCCGGGTTTTTGCAAACCTGTAATAGCAGCGCTATAGGGAGGTGAGCTGTGGAAATAACTTGCAAGTTAACACTGATCCGCTCATAACGCAAAACTCGTAATCTAGCTGATAGAAAATTATTGCTATGAGTATTAATATTGGTGGATATATCAGCCAAAATTATACGGAAATATAATGGTCATCCTTCTATCCATACATGCTTATGTAACCTGAGGTTCTTTCAATGTATTTCAAGGTGTTTTTTTTAAATTGCTATATTCAATTGTTGTTATTAACATTCAATTTGTCAAGGGGTTAATATGACTCAATAATTGCTCAAGATACATATATATATATATTTGCTTCAACTGGCTATTTGTAAATAATGGATACTGTAAAGATGTTATTTTCTTGCAATTGGTTTCTTATGGGAAGTATAAGCATGGGTAGGTGTCACGCAAAATTGCTGATGATTCAGCAGAAGAGGACAGAGAACTCTGTTAAAAACTTCTACAAATAAGAATTATGCCCATTGAATCCACATCTGATGAGGCCCCGGTTCCAGCCCTTTGTGGGAGAGGCGAAATGTGTCTTGGCTGAGTAATTGATGACAAGTTAATTGCTACATCAGACACAAGCTGTGTGATAAGTTACGCTGCATCTGAGAAGCAGGGAATTGCCCGTAAGTGAAGACGCTGACTAACCCACGCTGAGTATCCACAGGAATGATAAGGTACCAAGGGTTCCTTCTATAGTGACGGACAAGCGTGTTTGATGGAAAAGGTTAGGTATGGCTAATTTAAGTCTTGCAACCCCGTTATTGCTTTCAATGAGGGATTAATTATGGGACTTCATCTCATATCCATATAACTGTAGATGTCTATGGGAGTAAAAAGTGAATCCCCAAAATAAGTTTTTGCTAACTGATCTTTTTTGGGAAACCAAGCAATCACTGTGTCTGAAATCTAAGGGAGTTTACAAGCATATACCAGTGTGTGTTGATTAACAATTGAGTGCCTGGTTTCTGAATATGATTATGAACTCTAAACATCAGCAGTCTTTTTTCGAAATAGATTTTTTTGGGGGCCCCACAACTACCCATATAAATACACACATGAGAAAAGAAGGACCAGATAGCCAGTGCAAGACAGGATTTATTGATTCAGGTAGGAGACATCATAGGTGTGCAGCTCCTGCTATCTGATGCGTTCCGCGCATGCGCACATATATATATATATATATATATATATATATATATATATATATAAATACATGTGTTTGCACTGGACTTGCTATACAATACACAGCTGTTATTATCAGCCAAAGGGCTGTAGTATTCAGTATAAAGTACAAAGTATTAGGTGTTAAGTCCTATTTAGTGCTAATCTTTTTAACATCTATTTTTCAGGATTTATAAATGAAACCCTAGCGTATCCACATAGCTTGTTCTTGTTGCTTTTTTATTGTGTGTACAGTATGTGTGTTTTTCATATGAAATACGGGTGGAAGATTGACTTCCCTCATGTGTTTATCCGACCACATTTGTTATAGTAATAACCTTCAGTGCAGATTTATGTCCTTCTTTGACAGATACTTATTTGGGTTTTTGTCCTTCTTCCTAATTATACTACATAACTATATATATATAGTAAACAAAACATTGAAAATATGGGGCAAGATTACATATGCGGCGTCGCCCGCAAAAGCTGTCGCCGTCGGTTTTTACGCGATTTTGGTATAAAATATACATGCCACATATAAATGTGGCACGTATATTTCACCCGTCAGCCACTATTTTTACTCCCATAAACTAACATAGAACCGCTTCGCAATTCTGTATCACATATTCGGCGCAAGGACTTACGTGGCAAAAATTGAGAAATTTTACTCCATTTTCACCTCGCCACACATAGTCAGGTGAAGCAAGACTTGCGCTGAGTATGTGAGTACCATAACTCCCGTAACTGCCTGAAAATATTAACTAACACCTAACGCATGTGCAATATCTATTTACCTGTCAACCACAATCCACCACCGCAATAACGAATAAAGTATATTAACCCCTAATCCGCCATTAACCCACATCGGAAATAATAATAAAATTATTAACCCCTAAACTGACAACCCCCCACAACGCAATATGCCTAATTAAACTATTAACCCCTAATCCGCCATTCACACACATTGCAAACTACCTAATAAAAATATTAACCCCTAGATCTGCCAACCCCAACATCACAAACAACCTATTAAAACGATTAACCCCTAATCCGCCATTAATCCACAACGCAGCTGTGCGGAATCTGTTGGTGCTCTACAAATAACCGATAATAATAATAATAATAAACCTAATAAAACTATTAACCCCTAATTCGCCAACCCCCACAACGCAAATAACTAATCACTAAGCCCCCTAACCTAACACCCCCTAAATTAACCCCATTACATAAATTAAAATAATACTAAATTACAATTTAAATAAAAAAACCTTACATTACTTTAAAAGTAAAATAACTAAATTTAAATTAAGCTAAAATTACAGAAAATAAAAAAGTCTAACATTACATAAAATAATAAACAAAATTAAAAAAAAAAATATATATATACCTAATCCCTATGAAAATAAAAAAGCCCCCCAAAATAAAACACCCCCTAATCTAATACTAAACTACCAATAGCCCTTAAAAGGGCCTTTTGTAGGACATTGCCCTAAGTTAAACAGCTCTTTTCCTTAAAAAGAAATACTAAGTCCCCCTCTAATAGTAAAACCCCCCACAAACCAAACCGCCCAAAATAAAAACCTAACACTAAAAAATCCTAAACTACTCATTGCCCCTAAAGGGGCATTTGTATGGGCATTGCCCTTAAAAGGGCATTCAGCACTTTTAATGCCCTTTAAAGGGCATTCAGTTATTTTTCAATTGCCGAAAATTACTAATCTAAAATAAAAAAATAAAAAAAACTCTAACCCACAGATAGGTACTCACTTTTCCTGATGTCCGGCGGAGAAGGTCCTGTTCTAGGCGGTAAAGTCTTCTTCCAAGCAGCTGACATTTTCTTCTTTGCTGGGACCTCTTCTTTCTTCATCCAGGATCAAACCGGCGTGGAGCGGAGATGACCGCGGACCAAGAACGGTGACTGCGGATCCATGGAGCGTGGAGGATCCTCTTCATATGATCGCTGCCGTACACTGACTATTGAATGCAAGGTACGCGATTAAAAATGGCGTCACTTGCATTCCTATTGGCTGAGTTGATTTTTCAAATTCAAATTGGCCAATAGGATGAGAGCTACTGAAATCCTAGTAGGGGTTAATAGTTTAATTAGGCATATTGCGTTGTGGGTAAATGGCGGATTAGGGGTTAATACTTTTATTATTAGTTCTGATGTGGGTTTGATGGCATATACAGGGGTTTTATGTGTAGGGTTTATTTTTGAGAAGCGGGTTAGATTTTTACGGGTGATTTTAATTTTTTTTTTATTTTCTTAGGCGCCGGCAGTTTCTAAAGTGCCGTAAATCCCTGGCGACTCCAGAAATTTGTATTTACAGTTATTTCTGGACATCGCTAGTTTATCCGACTTACGGCACTTTATGAACTGCTGGCGGGGTTTATTGGATACCCCGATGTGCGAGGTGAAGTCACCGGCAGCGCGGGTTTCAGCACTTGCGCTAAAGCCTGCGCCGTATATGTAATCTCGCCCATGGAATGTAAAAATACATTTGGGGCTAGATTACGAGTGGAGCAGTAATTTGTGCTTGCGTTTGAGCACCGCTAGAAGTCATTTTTTTGCACTCTGAGTTTTGCGCTTGTATTACAAATTGAAAGTAAAAAGTTTGCTTTCTCGTGTTCACAAAGTCACGGTAAGAAATCGACTTAGGGAAGTCGCAAACGCAAAATGACATCCCCTCATAGGCTTCAATGAAGCTGAAAAAGTGGGGAAAAAAACTCTCACAAGTCACACAAATATAATTGTGGTTATTTTAAGATAATATTGCATATTTCATAATCATAATATTAATGCAATATTTATATTTAATAACATGTTATACTGTGTATTTACTGTAAATATTTCACAATTCAATATTCATCTTATTGCAGATTACAGTTTATTTATTCTTAAAGAGATATTTAAATAAATAGCTAATGGATTTTTGCACAAATGTATATTTATAACTATATATATATATATATTTGTAGCAGAGATGTGCACTCTCACTCCAATGCAACTTCCAGGGTGCTAGTAAAAACACCTATATATATATGACAGTTCAAAAATAGAGGCACTCACCGTGAGCAAAAGCGTGTTTATTCAAAGTTACAGAGTGAACGTTTTCGGGCTGTGATGCCCGTCCTCAAACTCCTGAAAATAAAGCAGTGGCGTCTGGGGACGGGCATCACAGCCCGAAAACGTTCACTCTGTAACTTTGAATAAACACGCTTTTGCTCACAGCGAGTGCCTCTATTTTTGAACTTTCTTATGGATACTCTGAGTGCACCCCGGTATTGTGATGTTGTTGAATAGTGAGTGCTGGTATTTTTGGAATATATATATATATAGGAATATCTATTTAAAAATACATGTGCAGAACATTGTGAAATATTTACAGTAAATACACAGTGTAACTATTTATTAAATATGAATATTACATAAATATACTTTTACGTTTTTTCATCTACATGACTGCAAAGGGCTCCAATACACTTCTATATTTGTCTATAAATGTATACATATGTATTTATATGTGTATATATGTCAGTAAGTACATATAAACACATATAAAACCATTAATATATATATACAGATACACATACATATTAAGACATGTGTATATGTATCTCTATGTTAAAGCCCTTTGCATACCATTTTTCTTCTAACATTTTGCACTTTATTAACTTTGAGCTTCTTCATTCAATTTCTTTAAGAAATAATTTTTAGCTGACAGTAAGTCAGATTACGAGTTTTGCGATATGAGCGGCTCGGTAATAACTTGCAATTTATTTCCACCGCTCACCTTTAATAGCGCTGTTATTACAGGTTTGCAAAAACCCAGCGTTAGCAGGCAATATAGCAGTGTTGAGCTCCATACCACACACAAATACCAGCGCTGCTTTGAGCTGGTTTTACGTGCTCGTGTACGATTTTCCCATAGACATCAATGGGGAGAGCCGGCTAAAAAAATGCCTAACACCTGCAATAATGGAGCGTAAAGCTTCGTAACGCAGCCCCTTTGATTCCTATGGGGAAAAAAATGTATGTTTACACCTAACACCTTAACATAAACCCTGAGACTAAACACCCCTAATCTGCCGCCCCCAACATCGCCGCCACCTAAATTACACTTATTAACACCTAATCTGCCGCCCCCAACATCGCCGCCACCTACCTACACTTATTAATCCCTAATCTGCCGCCCCCAATGTCGCCGCCACCTACATAAATTTATTAACCCCTAATCTGCCGCTCCCAACGTCGCCGCTGCCACTATACTACGGTTATTAACCCCTAAACCTCTGGCCTCCCACATCACTAACACTAAATAAATATGTTAACCCCAAAACCTAAGTCTAACCCTAACACCCCTAACTTTAATATAATTAAAACAAATCTAAATAAAAATTACTATCATTAACTAAATAATTCCTATTTAAAACTAAATACCTATAAAATAAACCCTAAGCTTTCTACAATATAATTAATAGTTACATTGTAGCTAGCTTAGGTTTTATTTTTATTTCACAGCTAAGTTTGTATTTATTTTAACTAGGTAGACTAGTTAGTAAATAGTTATTAACTATTTACTATCTAGTTAAAATAAATACAAATTTACCTGTAAAATAAAACCTAACCTGTCTTACACTAACACCTAACATTACACTAAAATTAAATACATTTAATTAAATTAAATTAAATTACAAAAAAATAAACACTAAATTACACAAAATAAAAAAGAAATTATCAAACATTTAAACTAATTAAACCTAATCTAATAGCCTTATCAAAATAAAAAAGCCCCCCCAAATAAAAAAACCCTAGCCTAAACTAAACTACGAATAGCCCTTAAAAGGGCCTTTTACGGGGCATTGCCCCAAAGAAATCAGCTCTTTTACCTGTAAAAAAAAAATACAAACAACCCCCCAACAGTAAAACCCACCACCCACACAACCAAACCCCCCAAATAAAATCCTATCTAAAAAACCTAAGCTCCCCATTGCCCTGAAAAGGGCATTTGGATGGGCATTGCCCTTAAAAGGGCATTTAGCTCTTTTTTGTTGCCCAAACCCCTAATCTAAAAATAAAACCCACCCAATAAACCCTTAATTAAACCTAACACTAACCCCCAAAGATCCACTTACAGTTTTTGAAGACCGGACATCCATCCTCAACGAAGCCGGGAGAAGTTTTCATCCAAGCGGCAAGAAGTCCTCAACGAAGCCGGGAGAAGTTTTCATCCAAGGGGCAAGAAGCCTTCATCCAGATGGCATCTTCTATCTGTAACATTTGAAAAATGAATTCTAATGAATTTTTGTTCTGATCAACATTTGATTGTCCAAAATGAATGTCCATAGAACTATTTGTTCTACCAAGCAAATTGCACTTTCACCACATTCGCCCATCCCTACATTATTGGTATAATGATTGGTATTGATTTAGCTATATTTGTTTATTAGTATATATTGCAATAAAAAGCTTTTCAGAATATTTTTTAATAAATCATAGTCTGGGGATTTCTCAAGTCCTTTAGATGTTGAATTCAGTATGTGAAAAATGGACCAGTAAATGTTTTGTTAAAGGGACATGAAACCCAAATTGTTTTCTTTCATGATTCAGAAAGAGCATGCAATTTTAAACAATGTTCCAATTTACTTATATTATTTAATTTGCTTCCATCTATTGTTATCCTTTGTTGAAAGATTTATCTAGGAAAGCTCAGGGGCAGTAAAGAGCCTAGGTTCTTTTCAAACAATTAATTGAGATCAAAACCCTAATGTAGAAGATATTAACTTAACAATTTTCTTTAGTTTTTTTAACAATCTTGCATGATGATAACTCACCTTGTATCATTACCCTTTGGTAAATCTATTGCAGAGAGTTATGCAAGTTATTTAATACAGCTAAAATAAATCCTAGTCATGGCTGTATGGTACTTGCTCCAGTGTTTAATGCATTAATACATAAAACAGGTTGTTTAGACTTCAGCTCTTTGTGTTTGAGTGCAAATTACAATACACATGTACAGTCATTCACTTGCATGAATGATTATATATTTTATACAGTATATAATTATGTATATAATTATATCCCTAACTTCAGTTACTTTCTCCATTTCATCCCATTAAGTCAACGTTTCAACTGTTTGCTTTGCTGGAAACATAAATAGAACAGATCTATGAGCCATGGAAAATTAAACTGAACCTCAGATTATGAGAAAGCACATATATTCAGAATTAGACAACCTTCAGTAATGCTCTGCGGCGTAACATGTATTTAATACTGTTACTGGAAATGTGCGCTGGTTTTCACTGAAAAAGAAAGGCTATCATTTATTAATTATATAATAGGGGAAAAAATCACACTTGGGGAAAAAAAACATTAATATGATTTATTAGTTGCAAGAAACAGAGGAAAAGTTTTCGCTGCCAGTTATTGATGGTTTACATAAAAAAACATACGCTGAGCCTTATCCCAAAGTGAATGAGTAGCTGTAAAAGTGCAAATCAGCAACATTTTACAAGCAATCAAAGTTAAGACTGGTACTATCTACAAACTTATATGAATAAAGAGTGTTTGAGAAACGTACATAAGCAAAACTGCCAGCCTGAAGGTATAGCAGGAATCTTGGTCAATGTTTGTGCACTCTCTTAGAATAGAAACCTCTAGTTGTTTTGGGGCTTTTTTGTAAACAAAAAGGTCAATCAGAAACTAATTAGCAACAGATAAGTAATAGTTGTAGTTATTTCCTACATTAATGGTAACCAATTGTCTGAAATGCCGAGTTGGCTAAGAATAAACCCTGCAACTCTGAGGTCAGAGCAGGTTCTGCAGTTCTGTGGTTCTGCAGTTGGATGACTTCATTGATATCACATTGTTACCAGGGTGTTAATGACACTAGATCTGTGAACATATTAATCAACCTGATTCATTTCATGGCTAATAAATTGTTGAAAACAAGATAGGCCTCAGAGTATTTTAAAGGAAATATGGTCACTAAGAACCCATGCTCTTTCCTCAAACAAATTTAAAAATTTAAATAAATGTTATATGTAAAAAGGAAGACCTTCTCTAGTGGATATACAAGACCATTAAGAACTTGCCCCAGTTCAAAAATAACTATCAAATACACAATATTTACAGTATATAATAGAATCCCCTTTAATATGACAAATCCACAAAAAAACTTGAAAACAATTTAAAACAAGAAAAGAACATTGAAAACAACCTTATAAGTTTTGAAATGATGAGACACAATCATAAAATTAAATATTTCAAAAGGGCAATACCTATTTTTTAAATTCAATATGTAGGTTTGTGTTAAAATTCCAGACATACTTTAAAAACATCCCATAACACATCAAAAGGATCACCAAGATACATTTCTTCTATTCAGTAAGGCTACTTAACAATAACAAAACAAACATGCAATAACAATTATACTCATTTATAGAACACATTTGGTAAACAAATTTTCGAAGTGTTGTGGGTATAATTATTCTTTAACGCAGTGATTTTTAACCTTTTTTTTGCCGTGGCACACTTTTTTACATTAAAAAATCCTGTGGCACACCACCATTCCAAAATGTTAAAAAAATCACACATTATAGCCTAATACAGCATATATATATACACATACACACAAACACACACATACTGTATGTATTGTGCTGTTATGCCATGCCTCCTACAAACTACCCCTGCACTGGGAGTAAAAAACAAGCAAGTTTAAAAAATATGTCACACTGTTGTCAGTCTGCCGTGGCACACCTGAGGATCTCTCACGGCACACTAGTGTGCCACGGCACACTGGTTGAAAAACACTGCTTTAACGTGTTGCGAGCAATTCTCAACATATCATGTATTGGGATCCATAACATAATCATATATATTAATGGTGCTAGCATGCACTGGCGATAGGCTGTAAAAGATAGGTGAAATAAGGGCTCAATGAATCAACATGATCTCACCTGAACAAGTAGATTCCCTGGCATCCTTAATGAGTAACTCTGAGTTTGTTGGATATTTACCAGTTGTGTAATATATATGTATATGAATGCTATATATAAACTCGGGGGTGGATTTACAGCCCAGCTGTCTATAGGTATAAAAATCAGAAGCTCCCCCAACACACCGATTAATAATGTGACGGCGACCTTAACTAAAATGGCCACCGGCAGTGAAATAACAGCACAGCGCATTTTAAGGGAGCCTCAAGCATTGCGCATGCACAGGGGAAGCAAGATTTCATGTATGCAGTGACACTTAACAAAGATGACCGTCACATACGAGCTTTGCTCTTATTTCACTGTCCCCAGCCATCTTAGTTAAAGGGATACTAAACACAACATGTTTTTATGATTCAGATAGAGCATGCAATTTTAAGCAACTTTCTAATTTACTCCTATTATCAATTTTTCTTTGTTCTCTTCATATCTTTGAAAAAGAAGGCGTCTAAACTAAGGAGCCAGACAATTTTAGGTTCAGAACCCGGCAGTTATCCACCAATCAGCAAGGACAACTCAGGTTGTGAACCAAAAAATATGCCGGCTTCTAAACTTACATTATTGCTTTTCAAATAAATAAAGAAAGAGAATGAAGACATTGATAATAGGAGTAAATTAGAAAGTTGCTTAAAATTACATGCTCTATCTGAATCACAAAAGATAAAATCCCTTTAAGAATGCTGGCACATCGGTGAATAGTGAGCAGGGAGCGTGGGGGGTGTTGTAGATTTTGCAGTGCAGCTATTTCACTACCGGTAACTGTCTCAGTTAAGGTCTTTATAATAGGCATAGATAGGTGCCCCTCTATGGAGATTGCCTGTGGAAACATGCCTAATCTGCCTTATTAAAAATCCGGCCCTGCATGATCTGTACAAACAGTTGTTTAAAGAAGACTTTTGTTGCTTTTGCAACCGTTTGTACCTTTTCCCCCTTATAATCCCTTAGAGAGAGGTTACTCTGAAATCTAAATTCCAGGTACCTACCTATAATATTATATACGTAGGGGCATATTTAACAAGCTCCGTATGGAGCTTGATGCCCCGTGTTTTCTAAAGACCGCTGCTCCATAACCTGTCCGCCTGCTCTGAGATGGCGGACAGACATCGCCAGAAATCAACCTGATAGAATATGATCGGGTTGATTGACACCCCCTGAATCTGCAGGGGGCGGTATTGCACCAGCAGTTCACAAGAACTGCTGGTGTAATGATAAATGCAGAGAGCGTATGCTGTCGCCAATTATCGATGTGCAGCGGACATGATCCGCAATATCGGATCATGTCCGCTCGCACAAAAATAAATAGGCCCCTTTAGTCTCATATCTTATGAATTTGAGTACAATTTATATAGGAAAAGGCATAATAGAAAAAATATAAAAACTATTTATTGTATCGTACATAAGGTTAGGAAAGGGGTATTTATATCCTTTTAGGCAGTTTATTGACATCAATATGAGTAATCAGCAAATAAAAACAATGTTTAACCTTGAGTGAAAATACAAGAAGTTCATTTAACAATACCAAATCATTTTACTTGGATTTGTATTCATTTTATTTGAAACTATTATATTTATTAATGTATATCTTATTAGATTGAAATAAATTATTGTATTCATTAAGAAATTCACTAAAGCATTTTTCTTTTTCATTTGAAATAACTACCTTTATTGATACATTTCCTAATAGCTATTATTTATTATTATATATTTATTATTATTAATTATTTATTTATTATTTCTGACACTTTTCTTATACACATTATACACATTATATTTATAAACCTTTACGTGTTGTTTTTACGCAATATTTGTTATAGATACGTTTCACACTAGCTCATCTTCACCTGGGTTTTGAATTACGCATGTGTTGATATAATTCTGACATTTAATTCTGCACTACATAAATTGCTTGCAGGTACCGGACTCAGAGGTCTACTCCAAAGAAAGTAAGTGTAAAATGATCATATTATATTATTTTCTATTAAAAAACTCTTCATTTGGCTCCCACTTTCCAGCTCCTGTGTTTTGATTGATTTCTGCAATTAAACCTACAGTTTTGGAGTGTCGGGATTCGCTTTTGCTGAGGAATATTACTGTCTTCCTTGGCATTGTAATTTGCTATAAGCTCAGCCCTAGCCCAGTATACAAGTTTAAAGCACCCACACAGATGGTTATCAGCAGGGTATAATCTGAATGAAACTTCCTCATTCAAAGAGATCATTATGAAAAAGGAAATTATATCACATATGGTAACCTAGGGATTAGATGGACAATATCTGAATATTTAATAACAAAATAAATCCTTTCACAATCTCTTTACAACACATAACATCACCTAATCTAATGAACATTATTGATCATAACATGATGAAATGAACTTAAAACGCATCAGGTTGCTGTTTCCACATCATAAAAATAAACATAAATATAAATAACAACAACATAATTAGATTAAAACAATGTTTACAATATTTGAGAACATTTCAGCTCTGACAGTATAATATGCTTCTGTGCCTGACAATACTTTATCAACTGTGGTGTTCAGTTTAAATAAACAACTCAACAACAAAATTCGTAGAAACTGCTTAATTAAAACTGTGCACAAGAGACATGTCCATTAGATATGATGTTCATCTGTACTTGCAATCAAGCATGAACAGGTACAGAAGGGCAATTAAATCATTACCCTCTCCCCGTGGAAGACATCTGTCAGCTGACAACCTAGGGTTAGGTTGTCAAACTTGGGACTCCCTTGGGAACATATGAAAAAAACACCATAAATTGCCTGTTATTTCTTGTAAGTGGTGTGTTCCCATTAGGTCAAACAGGCTACCCCTCTGCAATGTATTAGTAGATAGTGAGATAACAGGCTCGATCTGCATACAATCATGCGTAAGATATAGTAAATGCTTTTATATTCAGAAATTATTATGAAATTCCCTCTAAAATGTTTATTTAAGCATAGTAAAAAAACACATGACATATGCAAGTGCAAATTGAGCTTTTTTAAAGTCCCTAAGAGGTGCTTTAGCACATTCTACATAATTAAATGTGTCATAGTTTGCCTGACCCAGCTACATGCTACAAATCAATTGCTTAGATCACTGCAGAAAACTAATTTGCATATGACCCCTAATACGCCAAAGTAGATAATTTAAACACCAATACTGAACCAATTACAGCAACCCGAACCGGATCTATGGGACATAAACCCTTAAATATTGCTAGTTATCACAGAACACAAACAGACCTCTTTATAGATGCATGCTCCATACCCACTTCAGCTTTGCCGTAAGGCAGTCCTCAGACCAGATCTGAGCCCTCCATAGTTTGCAACTGAAATCTGCAGAGCATATTTCCAGCCTATGTGCATGACCCCTTCCCCTAATTACTTTTTAATAGCTGTAATGAAAATACTCTATTCCAGAGGCATTTTCACCACTGTCCTTAAAATTCTGGTCCCCAAAGAAAATTCACAAAGAAAATATTTTCCCCAGCAATATTCTCTGTAGAGTGTTCTCAGAACTAGATGCATGTCTATCCCATTTGTTTTTGTAGTGAAGACTTCAGATTAGATGCATGTCTATCCCATTTGTTTTTGTAGTGAAGACTTCAGATTAGATGCATGCCTATCCCATTTGTTTTTGTAGTGAAGACTTCAGATTAGATGCATGGCTATCCCATTTGTTTTTGTAGTGAAGACTTCAGATTAGATGCATGTCTATCCCTTTTGTTTTTGTAGTGAAGACTTCAGATTAGATGCATGTCTATCCCATTTGTTTTTGTAGTGAAGACTTCAGATTAGATGCATGTCTATCCCATTTGTTTTTGTAGTGAAGACTTCAGATTAGATGCATGGCCCTTGCCCTTCTGTTTTTATTGCAGCAGACATTTTAAAGGGTCCATTAACCTTGCAACCTTTATCTTAAGGGGACATGAAACCCAAACATTTTCATTCATGATTTAGGAAGAATGTACAATTTAAATAACTTTCAAGTTTACTTCTATTATCAAATGTGCTTTATTCCCTTGGTATCATTTGTTGAAGGAGCAGCCATGCACTACTGGTTTCAAACTGAACACATGGGTGAGCCAATGACAATCTGTATATATATGCAGCCACCAATCAGCAGCTAGAACCTAGGTTCATTGCTACTCCTGAGTTTACCTAGATAAACCTTTCAGCAAAGGATAACAAGAGAAGGAAGCAAATTAAATAATAGAAGTAAAATTTAAAATTTAAAGTTGTTTTACAGATTTGAAACAATTGAGACATTTAAACACAGTGGGGCCCATTTATTAAGCTCTGGATAGAGCTTGAGGGCTTGTGTTTCTGGCGAGACTGCAGGCTTGCCAGAAACAGCAGTTGTGAAGCAGCGGTCTAAAGACCGCTGCTCCATAACCCTGTCCACCTGCTCTAAGCAGGCGGACACACCGCCGAAAATCAACTCAATTGAGTACGATCGGGTTGATTGACACCTCCCTGCTGGCCGCAAATCTGCAGGGGGTGGCGTTGCACAAGCAGCTCACAAGAGCTGCTGGTGCAATGCTGAATACAGAGAGCGTATTGCTCTCTGCATTCAGCAAGGTCTGGCGGACCTGATCCGCACTGTCGGATCAGGTCCGCCAGACCTTTGATAAATATTCCCCAGTGTATCAACTATATACACAATTTTCTTTATTATTTTATTTAGCTTTGTGAGTTGCACACTAATTGTCAATTGTTTGTTTGTATTGTTTTACTATATATATATATATATATATATATATATATATATATATATATATATATATATATATAGTAATCTGCAACATAGGACTGCACTCACTGGATTTATGTAAAAAAACTCTTTAATTAGGTAACGTTTCGGAGCACGCAGGCCCCTTCCTCAGACCAGTACAAAACATGCAACTAAACACTGTGTCATATAAACATATTAAGCCCCACCCACCATCAAATCAACTGTGAATTGCGCCAAAACTGGGGTTGTCATAGTGATAAACCCTAACCCCCTCAGTGTAACCATACTACTAATCAAACAATTCATAAAACAATTCATAAAAGCTTCAAAGTTGTATAAGTGGTACAATAAATGCATGAGCCACAAAACATGCATATTACTAAATGTATAAGTAAAGCTAAACATACATAAGTGGATTCATTAGATAAGAGACATATGACAAAACATTTCATATTGGTTTAACTTAAACCATCATATGTGATATATAGACATATATGGCAGTACAGCAGTGCATCACATACAGTCACAAAGGTTATACATGTATTTGTCATTAAATCAGAATAGCACTGTGAAACCCTCTTATTGTATTGAACTGTGAGTTAATTCTACAGTCTATGATAAGCCGTTCCCACTAGGTGATAGTGTGTCTGCAGCTAATCTCTATACGGTCATATTTAGAGACTCGTACGGTGTACCCTCTAAGCAGCATCATCACTCTTACCTTAAACATAACTTTATAGCTTGTCTGTATATTTATTGAGTTTTAAGGTCAGATTAGGCTCCAAATCTTCTGTAAGGAAAATCGTTGCATGAAAAAAACGTAGCTGAAAAAACGTAGCTAAAAAAACGAGCCCATACATTGTATTAGGCGCCCAGAGAAGCAGCTCCAGCGCCCGTAATGCTCATTAGCATAGCGCATGGCTAATTTACATAAGTTGATGAAGTATGTGCGTGTGTATGCGCGTAGTCATGGTGACCCAGCAGAGCGTTAGTCAATATGCGATCGTGACCGCCTATGCTACGTTGTGCTAGGTATGGTCAAAGCTTTAACATGGGACACACCTAAAGGCATACTCCTTTAGCAAGGGCATCCAAATAAAAAAATAAAGAAATATATATTTTTAACACTAAGTGGGCTAAGAGCATCGTGGTGGATGTATATATATGTCATCATGCGATTGTGGGACACAAGTCAGGTCTTGATGTTGGACTAATGGAGCACAGATAAGGTACACGGCTTGGTCCTGCCTGGACGTACTATAGTTGGTTAACTAACCAGTGAGTTTCATATGCCCTAGTGTGAGACACACTTGGTGGGTCCAACTTAAGTGTCGTTTATGGGCCTGTGTGTTGGCTACTCAGTGATGGAAGCAGGTCACTTAAATACGTGACATATGGGTATTAATGGGATGCCTGTGATATCTTTGAACTAGTTGAAGTACATTGTGTTTGTTCCTGGCAACCCAACACAGGATCTGTTTGCAGTAGGACTGACACAGACCTTTTTTGACCTAAAAATATTAACAACCTAATAACATTATATTGCTAAACCTTTACTAAGCTATTCAGGAGAACGTGATGTCACTTTGATTGCCATTTATAACAGTGAACCAATGATACATTTTGAGGTTTTACTGAATGGACTGGTGGGGGTCCAGGCACAAGGTCCTAGGCTGTACTATTATTAAATATTTGTATGCACATATGTGTTTATGTAAAAAACTTCCAGTTCTGTCTGAATTGACTCCACACGTAGTTTAACCCTAGGGCTGATTTGTTGAGTAATAGGTTATTGAGATTTACACAGCCTTCTGCATTTCTATTGATTGCTACTGGATTATTTTGGTTATCAACATTACAGGGGATGAAGCCTCTTGTCATATACTTTATGTTAGGCACACTAAATATGTACATATTTTATGCATAATGTGGTTAGCCCTATGAGACGCTTAGATGTATGACAGAGATACCGTGATGACATATATATACATCCACCACGATGCTCTTAGCCCACTTAGTGTTAAAAATATATATTTCTTTATTTTTTTATTTGGATGCCCTTGCTAAAGGAGTATGCCTTTAGGTGTGTCCCATGTTAAAGCTTTGACCATACCTAGCACAACGTAGCATAGGCGGTCACGATCGCATATTGACTAACACTCTGCTGGGTCACCATGACTACGCGCATACACACGTGCATACGTCATCAACTTATGTAAATTAGCCATGCGCTATGCTAATGAGCATTACGGGCACTGGAGCTGCTTCTCTGGGCGCCTAATACAATGTATGGGCTCGTTTTTTTAGCTACGTTTTTTCAGCTACGTTTTTTTCATGCAACGATTTTCCTTACAGAAGATTTGGAGCCTAATCTGACCTTAAAACTCAATAAATATACAGACAAGCTATAAAGTTATGTTTAAGGTAAGAGTGATGATGCTGCTTAGAGGGTACACCGTACGAGTCTCTAAATATGACCGTATAGAGATTAGCTGCAGACACACTATCACCTAGTGGGAACGGCTTATCATAGACTGTAGAATTAACTCACAGTTCAATACAATAAGAGGGTTTCACAGTGCTATTCTGATTTAATGACAAATACATGTATAACCTTTGTGACTGTATGTGATGCACTGCTGTACTGCCATATATGTCTATATATCACATATGATGGTTTAAGTTACACCAATATGAAATGTTTTGTCATATGTCTCTTATCTAATGAATCCACTTATGTATGTTTAGCTTTACTTATACATTTAGTAATATGCATGTTTTGTGGCTCATGCATTTATTGTACCACTTATACAACTTTGAAGCTTTTATGAATTGTTTTATGAATTGTTTGATTAGTAGTATGGTTACACTGAGGGGGTTAGGGGTTATCACTATGACAACCCCAGTTTTGGCGCAATTCACAGTTGATTTGGTGGTGGGTGGGGCTTAATATGTTTATATGACACAGTGTTTAGTTGCATGTTTTGTACTGGTCTGAGGAAGGGGCCTGCGTGCTCCGAAACGTTACCTAATTAAAGAGTTTTTTACATAAATCCAGTGAGTGCAGTCCTATGTTGCAGATTACTATGATTACTTATTGATCTGGCACCCTGGTTGGCGACTATTTGACATTGAGAGTGCAGATACACATGGAGGATATATATATATATATATATATATATATATTGATTTGTATTTTACATGAACAGCATCAGATTTATTTAGAAATATACATTTAATAATGAAAAGTACATTATTTTCTATTTGAAGAATATTGGAATGTAAAATATGCATTTTGCAAATTGGCTTTTGCAATTTAGATCTTAAAGTGGTCGGGTTAGCGCACGTGAGAACTTAGTAATTTTAAGGCGCATTATTGAAATATTACATATAAATTAATAAAAAATAACAATATATTTTTTTTAAATTTATTATACTGTAAAATATATAGATATATTGTTTAGAATAGTTTACAGTATGTTTAATAATTTGTAAGAATTTTTAGTAAATTTTGTAAATATTGTATTTGTGTAATATTTCAATAAAGCACCTTAAGAATACTAAGTTTTCATCGTGAAACTTGATGCGCAAAATGTATATTTTAAATTCCTATGTTCTTCACATAGTTTTTTTTTACTTTCTATTAATAAATATATATTTCTATTTAAATCTGATACTGTTCATGTAAAATACATATCTATACCTATACATCTATCGGGATAGATATAGAGGTATAGGTATATACAGATTTATTTAAAAATATGTATTTAAGAATAAATACAACATATTCTGCTATATGAATATTGGAATGTGAAATATTAATATTTCATGCCAGGTTTAGCACTCTTGAATACACACGGTCGGGTTAGCGTGAGAATATGGGTACTTTTAAAAAAAAAAAGAAAAATCACTCTCCTTTGACTTCTATGTGAGAAGATAACGCGATCGCAATTTTTTTGCGCTTGTCAGGTTTACGCTCACGTGCAGACTTTTTACTTTCAACTTGTAATATGAGCACATTGCCGACCTGTGCAAAAAACGTCTGTCTAGTGGAGATAACGTGCGAGTATGAGAGCTAATTTGTGCGCCACTCCTAATTTAGCCCTTAATATGTTCCCAATTATCCATTTTTTTTTTTATTGTAATATTTTTATTTGAAGTTCAATTCAAGGCATACAAATATCAAAAGACAATAAGGCACAAGAATACTACAGATTATGTTGCACAAAATACAGAGTCAAAATCACCAAAAATATTGTACAGCTATTATGCCAACCATTGTACCACCCCCCTACATGACACTAGAGGACACTTTTGGTTCTCACAATTATGGAGCTAACTTACAGGGGGGGTATCTTGATTGAAGGAGACCACTTTTGGATCTCATAAACCGGACCTCATTTTCTACTTTAGAGCAAAAAAAAAAAAGAAACAGAAACAGAGCCTCTTTGAGATTTTCGGAGCATATCATAAAGTAAAGCTAGCAACTAATGGGCCAACTAGGCTGCTAGAGCTTTATGTGGAATAAACAAAGGATACGGGAACATATACACCACACTGGTAGTGGTTCCATAGCTAATTAGCTCTCCAATGAGAAAGGGAGGGCAAAGAATATTGGGGGTGAGGGTGTAATGGACAGTGCAAAACACAAGGGGATATATCTCTACATTTGAAAATAAGCAAGGAACATACTCGGCTTTAAAAATTTACAGCAAATATAACAAACAGGGCTTCAAATATTAACACCATATTTGACAAATAAGCACATACCTGAAAGTTTCTTTTCTCATTATTTTCTATCTCCGCCCTTTACATAGGCCGTGCCTGGACCTTATTATTGGGAGGTGACTGCAGGCAGGAATTAACATTATATAAAGATGCGTAAACATTCAAATGTATCCCAGACAACTATTAAAGCTTGAGTAATATCGTCAAATATATGGCATGTAAAAGCCATATTATAGAATTGGTTGAGGTTGAAAGTGCCTAAAGGGGTATTCAGCTAAGTCACAGTGAACAAAGGGGATTTAAAGAATTAATTAACAAAGGTTGTATACTGGTTCAGGGATGTTGACACTAAGTAAAATGTATCATGGTACTAGACCCTATATAGATTGAGTGAGTGCAGACACTTTCCTTTATAGTATGGACAATATCATTGTTAGGCATGAAATACCATGTCAAGAGTAACCTGTGTTGTTTAAGGCTTTTCTTGCTTCTGTCTCCCCCATGGCTTCAGCCGCTAGCCCCAGGGGAAAAAAAGGCTATTTTTAACCGTCTCCGGTATACAACTAAGACACTAACGGCTAGATTTAGAGTTTTGTCGGTAACGACCCGCGTAGCTAACGCTGGCTTTTTTCTGGTCGCACCTCTAAAATAACTCTGGTATTGAGAGTCCACAGAATGGCTGCGTTAGGCTCCAAAAAAGGAGAGTAGAGCATTTTTAACGCAACTGCAACTCTCGATACCAGAGTTGCTTACGGACGCGGCCAGCCTCAAAAACGTGCTCGTGCACGATTCCCCCATAGGAAACAATGGGGCTGTTTGAGCTGAAAAAAAACCTAACACCTGCAAAAAAGCCGCGTTCAGCTCCTAACGCAGCCCCATTGTTTGCTATGGGGAAACACTTCCTACGTCTGCACCTAACACCCTAACATGTACCCCGAGTCTAAACACCCCTAACCTTACACTTATTAACCCCTATTCTGCCGCCCCCGCTATCGCTGACCCCTGCATATTATTTTTAACCCCTAATCTGCCGCTCCGTAAACCGCCGCTACTTACATTATCCTTATGTACCCCTAATCTGCTGCCCCTAACACCGCCGACCCCTATATTATATTTATTAACCCCTAATCTGCCCCCCACAACGTCGCCTCCACCTGCCTACACTTATTAACCCCTAATCTGCCGAGCGGACCGCACCGCTATCATAATAAAGTTATTAACCCCTAATCCGCCTCACTAACCCTATAATAAATAGTATTAACCCCTAATCTGCCCTCCCTAACATCGCCGACACCTAACTTCAAACATTAACCCCTAATCTGCCGACTGGAGCTCACCGCTATTCTAATAAATGTATTAACCCCTAAAGCTAAGTCTAACCCTAACACTAACACCCCCCTAACTTAAATATAATTTAAATCTAACAAAATAAATTAACTCTTATTAAATAAATTATTCCTATTTAAAGCTAAATACTTACCTGTAAAATAAATCCTAATATAGCTACAATATAAATTATAATTATATTATAGCTATTTTAGGATTAATATTTATTTTACAGGTAACTTTGTATTTATTTTAACCAGGTACAATAGCTATTAAATAGTTAAGAACTATTTAATAGCTAAAATAGTTAAAATAATTACAAAATTACCTGTAAAATAAATCCTAACCTAAGTTACAATTAAACCTAACACTATACTATCATTAAATTAATTAAATAAAATACCTACCATTACCTACAATTAAACCTAACACTACACTATCAATACATTAATTAAATACAATACCTACAAATAACTACAATGAAATAAACTAACTAAAGTACAAAAAATAAAAAAGAACTAAGTTACAAAAAATAAAAAAATATTTACAAACATAAGAAAAATATTACAACAATTTTAAACTAATTACACCTACTCTAAGCCCCCTAATAAAATAACAAAGACCCCCAAAATAAAAAATGCCCTACCCTATTCTAAATTACTAAAGTTCAAAGCTCTTTTACCTTACCAGCCCTGAACAGGGCCCTTTGCGGGGCATGCCCCAAAGAATTCAGCTCTTTTGCCTGTAAAAAAAAACATACAATACCCCCCCCCAACATTACAACCCACCACCCACATACCCCTAATCTAACCCAAACCCCCCTTAAATAAACCTAACACTAAGCCCCTGAAGATCATCCTACCTTGTCTTCACCATACCAGGTTCACCGATCGGTCCTGGCTCCAAAATCTTCATCCAACCCAAGCAGGGGCTGGCGATCCATCATCCGGCGGCTGAAGAGGTCCAGAAGAGGCTCCAAAGTCTTCATCCTATCCGGGAAGAAGAGTAGATCCGGACCGGCAACCATCATCTTTCAAGCGGCATCTTCTATCTTCATCCGATGAGGACCGGCTCCATCCTGAAGACCTCCACCGCGGACCCATCTTCATCCGGCGACGTCCAACTGAAGAATGACGGTTCCTTTAAGGGACGTCATCCAAGATGGCGTCCCTCAAATTCCGATTGGCTGATAGGATTCTATCAGCCAATCGGAATTAAGGTAGGAATATTCTGATTGGCTGATGGAATCAGCCAATCAGAATCAAGATCAATCCGATTGGCTGATCCAATCAGCCAATCAGATTGAGCTCGCATTCTATTGGCTGATCGGAACAGCCAATAGAATGCGAGCTCAATCTGATTGGCTGATTGGATCAGCCAATCGGATTGAACTTGATTCTGATTGGCTGATTACATCAGCCAATCAGAATATTCCTACCTTAATTCCAATTGGCTGATAGAATCCTATCAGCCAATCGGAATTCGAGGGACGCCATCTTGGATGATGTCATTTAAAGGAACCGTCATTCTTCAGTTGGACGTCGCCGGATGAAGATGGGTCCGCGGTGGAGGTCTTCAGGATGGAGCCGGTCCTCATCGGATGAAGATAGAAGATGCCGCTTGGAAGATGATGGTTGCCGGTCCGGATCTACTCTTCTTCCCGGATAGGATGAAGACTTTGGAGCCTCTTCTGGACCTCTTCAGCCGCCGGATGATGGATCGCCAGCCCCCGCTTGGGTTGGATGAAGATTTTGGAGCCAGGACCGATCGGTGAACCTGGTATGGTGAAGACAAGGTAGGATGATCTTCAGGGGCTTAGTGTTAGGTTTATTTAAGGGGGGTTTGGGTTAGATTAGGGGTATGTGGGTGGTGGGTTGTAATGTTGGGGGGGGGTATTGTATGTTTTTTTTTACAGGCAAAAGAGCTGAACTTCTTGGGGCATGCCCCGCAAAGGGCCCTGTTCAGGGCTGGTAAGGTAAAAGAGCTTTGAACTTTAGTAATTTAGAATAGGGTAGGGCATTTTTTTATTTTGGGGGCTTTGTTATTTTATTAGGGGGCTTAGAGTAGGTGTAATTAGTTTAAAATTGTTGTAAGATTTTCCTTATGTTTGTAAATATTTTTTTATTTTTTGTAACTTAGTTCTTTTTTATTTTTTGTACTTTAGTTAGTTTATTTCATTGTAGTTATTTGTAGATATTGTATTTAATTAATGTATTGATAGTGTAGTGTTAGGTTTAATTGTAGGTAATTGTAGATATTTTATTTAATTAATTTAATGATATTGTAGTGTTAGGTTTAATTGTAACTTAGGTTAGGATTTATTTTACAGGTAATTTTGTTATTATTTTAACTAGGTAACTATTAAATAGTTCTTAACTATTTAATAGCTATTGTACCTGGTTAAAATAATTACAAAGTTGCCTGTAAAATAAATATTAATCCTAAAATAGCTACAATGTAATTATAATTTATATTGTAGCTATATTAGGATTTATTTTACAGGTAAGTATTTAGCTTTAAATAGGAATAATTTATTTAATAAGAGTTAATTAATTTCGTTAGATTAAAATTATATTTAATTTAGGGGGGTGTTAGTGTTAGGGTTAGAATTAGCTTTAGGGGTTAATAAATTTAATAGAGTAGCGGTGCGGTCCGCTCGGCAGATTAGGGGTTAATAAGTGTAGGCAGGTGGAGGCGACGTTGAGGGGGGCAGATTAGGGGTTAATAAATATAATATAGGGGTCGGCGGTGTTAGGGGCAGCAGATTAGGGGTACATAAGGATAACTTAAGTAGCGACGCTTTGCGGTCGGCAGATTAGGGGTTAATTATTGTAGGTAGTTGGCGGCGACGTTGTGGGGGGAAGATTAGGGGTTAATAAATATAATACAGGGGTCGGCGGTGTTATGGGCAGCAGATTAGGGGTACATAAGGATAACTTAAGTAGCGACGCTTTGCGGTCGGCAGATTAGGGGTTAATTATTGTAGGTAGTTGGCGGCGACGTTGTGGGGGGCAGATTAGGGGTTAATAAATATAATACAGGGGTCGGCGGTGTTAGGGGCAGCAGATTAGGGGTACATAAGTATAACGTAGGTGGCGGTCGGCAGATTAGGGGTTAAAAAAATTTAATCGAGTGGCGGCGATGTGGGGGGGCCTCGGTTTAGGGGTACATAGGTAGTTTATGGGTGTTAGTGTACTTTAGAGTACAGTAGTTAAGAGCTTTATGAACCGGCGTTAGCCCAAAAAGCTCTTAACTCCTGACTTTTTTCTGCGGCTGGAGTTTTGTCGTTAGATTTCTAACGCTCACTTCAGACACGACTCTAAATACCGGAGTTAGAAAGATCCCATTGAAAAGATAGGATACGCAATTTACGTAAGGGGATCTGCGGTATGGAAAAGTCGCGGCTGAAAAGTGAGCGTTAGACCCTTTTTTGAATGACTCCAAATACCGGCGGTAGCCTAAAACCAGCGTTAGGAGCCTCTAACGCTGGTTTTCACGGCTACCGCCAAACTCTAAATCTAGGCCTAAGTTAATGGGACTCAGACATAGTAATGGAATGTCACATATGATCGGTGGCAATATCAGATATATATTTTAGCCCAAGAGTATAACAATCTCTTTTCCCAATTAAGATAACCTATAACATTAGCCTAGAAAAATAGGAGGAGATGAAGAAAATGAAAATTATTCTAGGAATCTAGTGACTTACTAGTATACGGCTGCCCACTGAAACACCCCTATACAATACCATAAGAAACGTGTGTAATTCTGGCACTGCCAACTGTCCAAGAAGGGAAGATTACAAGGCACAACATTAAAACTAAGAAAAAACACATATCTTAATCTATTAACCAATAACTATGTGGTTAATTTACCTTCTTAAGCAGTCAGTTTTATTGCGAATAAAATAATCCAAGCTCACAGTAATTGTATTGTTGTTTTTCCTGGGTCAGGATAACTGGTCGCCAAACTTGAATACTAGACCCGGGTCTCAGGTCTAACTTAACCCATACTTACCTTGTCTCTTAGCAAGTGGAATGTAGGCCAAGGCATGCAGTCCTAAACACAAAGTCACCCAGGTCCATAGACCACTCCTATGCGTGCAGCCTGCACCCATAGAACTCAGAACACCAATAGTATAGACAAGTTCGATATCTGCAATGCTGCCAGTCCCAACCATGTCAGTGCATGAGCGAGTGGGAGGAATTTTCCAGTAAAGAACGTAGTGACCAGGAGTAGCGGGACCCATGTCCCATATGTACCTCTTCAGAGCACCGTCCACGGCTACCTCACAGACATCCTCCCACATGGAAGGACACATGGCCGACACGTCTGTTGCAAAAGTTAATGTTTTCATTTGGTTGGTGAGTACGAGCCGTGGGGGTTCCACAGGGCAGACCGCATTGTCGCTACTGTTGTCCACCAACACCAGTGCTGTAGGGCTCAGAGTAAAAGATGAGCGTGTCCCTTCATTGCACGGATCTTCAGTCGCCATTACTGTAAATGCACCGGGGGGAGGGGTAGGTTCCGCCATCATCCCAAAATTCTCTATGGTTTGTACTTTCTCTTTAAATCAGTTATCAAGTAGCTTGTGTAGTTTTTGGAAGTGCTCATCCAGCAGCACTAGCAGTGCCTCTTCTATTGTCCTCTCCATGTTAGACAGTAGTTCACACTTCGGAATAAATGGTGACGGCTCTGGCTAGAAAGGAAGCAGTTGTTATCCTATTCCAGGATATCATAACCTTTGAGTTCGGGGGGGGGGGGGGGTAGTGTTGCGGCAGCCCCAGACCTATGCTCCAGATCCCTTACAGGAACTTCTTCTATAACTGAACTTGCCGCAAAGATGCAGAAGTTTGCTAAAATGGCTTCCAATCTTGAGAAGAAGTTTATCACGTACTTGACTCAGCAAACATAGGCATGAGCTCTATCGAAGTTTCCACTTTTAAAGTATAGCTGTTAACAGTAATAGATAGCTGCTTCAGGATAGGAAATATCGAGATTTACTATAAAAAAAACTCATATAAATAGTTTCTGGCTCAGTGAGCTTTATTGAGACACGTCTTGCTACATTGAGTGTAGGCTCCGCCCCCCCAATTATCCATTTTACCTGCTGGAGTGTATTAAATTCTTTACAAATTTCTCCTCCACCTCTAGTTTTTCAATTGAAATAGCTGATTTTGCCTGTTGAAACCACCTCCTATTCCGAAAATAACAATACTGCAGTATTTGCTATAGAAAAGATAAGTTAAGAAGAGGCAGGAGACAGTCTCCCATTGATAGCTTGTCCAAGTGCTTTGGATACAATAAACTCTTTTACCTACTTGCCTGAGTACATTGTCCCTTTAATGTTTTACCAGTAGTTATTTAAACCAAATTTCAGTGCCTAAATATTGGCCATTGTGTATATGAAGAACTATGAGAAAAGGGTGCCTTTTGCATAGAGATATATAGGATAAGGGGGCCTTTGTATACAGACAGATAAGAGAAAAAGAGAGGTTTTAATGAGCACAGGTTTACCCAGTAGAATAATTATTCTAAAAGAGCAATTTCACACACATTTAATATTCTGGAGCTGGCAAATTTACAGAATAGTATCCCATTAAGAACTCTGTAAACCACAAGCACAGCAAACACAGCCTTGAATTAGTTCCACTTGTCATTAAAGTTAAGTGTAGCAAAATATGCAGTGAATCAGTCAGCTGCCTACTATGCCTAAGAACCCCCAATCTGACTTGAGATAATCAGGGACCTTTACCACAAATGGTAGATTACATTTTCTGATTGTGTTTTCCTGACTTTCTCTTGACTTTCATATCAAAGATCCATGTTTGTTGAAGAAATAAACATGGCCGAAACAATCTTTTATGCTGGAATCAATAACTTCTGTAGGAAATAATTAGCAGTACTTTTGCTGTATCTGGATGTGATATTTGCCTGCTTAGCAATGTTTATTTAAAGTATTTTACTTGTGACATGAAGTTATTCAATATACAAGTCAATTATTTTGAGTGCTCTCTTGGTATAAATTGAACTGAAATGAATTAGCAATTAATCTACATGGACATATTGTTACTGAACATGTCAATATACATAAATTCAAATGTATCATATTTAATAAGCAAATGGTAATCATTAGCCAGTAATGACACTGCAGCTGTAGGCCAATGCTATATATCTACTTAATCAAAGTTCATTATACAGTAATGTAATTTTTTTTTCCAAGTACAAGTAATCATGTGTCAGTTTATGACCTACTGTATAAGTGAAAGCATTGACTTTTTGTGGACCACACACTGGTCTGATTTTCATGATTTTTGTTCCTGAACACAGGTTGAGTAATTTGATGAAATAGTATGCAGAGATACAATACACTGTGGTCTACAAGGGCCATGTCTAAACACTAGTGATCTAAGCATTGTTTTACTTATAAAATAGCAACACATGTGTATCATTTTCCAACTCTTTTCACTTGTTCTTGCACACTGATTTACCATACTATGTACACAATGTATACGAATAGCCATGATGTGAGGCATGATGTGTAGGGACGACTGGGCCACATAGTCCCTTATAGCCACAGGCCTGAACTTGAAAAAGTAAAATGACCTCCCTCTATCTGCATTACAAGGTATCTATACACTCTCACTCAGTTCATGTTTTATGGTTTTATCATTTCCTATTCCAGCTCTCACACTTGTCCCTCTGTGTCTTTTTTTCTTTTCTGTCTGTCCTTTCTTTTTCTCCTTTCCTTATCTCTCACACTAATCTTCTCTTCCTTACTTCTCTCTTTATTTCTTGCAGAACTAACTCAATACAAATTATTATAGTTCTTACAATAACTGTACAGAATGGAAAAAAAGAACTCCATGGTCATCTTTTTCTTTTTCAATTTTATTCAGAAGTTCCAATATTATAGTTTTAACAAAACGTGAGGTTTGACCTAAATATTCATCTCAAAAAGCAGCCCTATTTCAATTTTGGTTTTAATGCTCTTGAAAACGACGAGATACTCATGGAAACGTCTAAAGCCATTTTATATTTGTCTTTCGTAAAGACTTGTTTTAAATAAATGTTTGTTTTTGGTGACAAATATTTGTTGCTGCTTTTTTTAAACTGCATTATATCGACTGAAAATCCATCGTGAGGAGGCGGATTCCGATTTTATCGGAGTGAGTATATTGCACTTTTTATATACTATCAAGTATAGCATATACCAGTGAAAGCTTTACTCCTTCCAGCAATATCTACACAAGAGGATAACATTACAGAGGACATATACTACACATAAGACGCTAACTCCACTTTCAGCCCATTGCAAAGTCGAAGTAAATACCATGCAAGAAGTTGGATTCTGAATTTATCGGAGTGAGTATATTGCACCCATTTTATTGTGTTTGTCTACACACACAAAATGAAGTTTTCTTATCCTCAGCTATTATTGGAAGCTTTGGTTTATTGAAGAGGAAGAAAATATTAGGACCTGCGCCTCTATCTCTTTATTTGTGCCTACTCTTTTCTCTGCTATTGCTATAAAAATCTATTATATTATCCAGCAATATTACCTTAACATTTCCCTGTAAAGGAAATGTCTTAATTTATAAGTAGTCATTTTAGTTACAGTATCTTAAATTATAGTCATATGTGTATATTTGTATCTCTATGTTAAAGCCATTTACATGCCTTTTTTTTTAACACCTGAGATCTTTGAGACCTCATAAAATTTTTATACATTTTTTTTAATAATTTTTATTAGACAGTGTTATTATGTACCGTACAGTGTATTTTTGATGTGTTTTGTGCATTTTTTTCCCTCTTGCATAAAAGTTAAATACAGCTCGGAAGTTGCTCTAACACAACACACGTTAAATTCGGTTGTGTTCAAGCGAACAAATTTGCTTTCAACTCGTAATACTTGCACTACTTCTGAAGTGTGCAAAGAGCTGCAATAAACCCCTTATCACTTGTGCAACAATTACCGTGCCCTTAGCCAGCACAAGAGAAACCTCTTTTTATATTCACTAAGAGATCTCTGCAAGTACTCAAAACGCATTATCAACACGACACTCTTCAAACTGATTATTACTACAACAGATTTTGCTATTTCTTCCTGACAGCATCTCCTTAGATATTGAGATAATAAGAATTCCATCTGTTAATGTAAAGTCTTAAAAAGTGTAGGGAATTGGGGAATTAATATTGTTTCAAGGGAAACGTAATTGCCCAGTCATAAGATTATCTATTGCTGTTAAAATCTTGTTACAAAGTGGACATTATTATAATTGCCATTCTGCCTGGGATTTATATAATTAACACATTATACAGAAGTTAAATTGAAATACTAATGACATCATATCACCCTTAACTCATAAAATCTTATTTAATAGAAGAGTAATTTATAATATTACTTATATAAATGTTAATTAATGGGTGTTTCCAATGTTTCAGCCAGAACGCTACTGCTGCGCCACTTACTCATCGAGTGCATGAGAGTGTCTGAGGTGGATTGCTGTCAATCAAATCAAATGCAAGTGGAAATTACAAGGATATTGAGAACAGCCTTACATCACTTTATAATCATGTACATGGTAGGAAATGATTTATTTCTTGCAGTCTCAGTGCACCATTTCACAAAGCCCTTGCTAAAAACAGCGCAGACATGAGTTATGTAGACAAACCTTACATGATTAATCATTATTTCTTCCAAGTAATATTCTTCTATGCAGGTGTACAAGAAAACATCTGATTGCTAGAGTTTTTTTGTGTATATACCTCTGCTGTCTCTAAATGTACTGCTGTATTATTATTTCTAAGTGGTTTGCCCTAAATTTCAATCGTTTAAAGCAGGGGTGGGAAAACATTTTTAAGTGTGTGCAAAAATTGTTCGTGTTCGAGAGAAACCCCACGCTGGCTAACTTCAGGACTTTGGATATTGCGACTGCGTTAACTTCTCCCCATAGAATTTATTAATGGAGCATGCTGCTGAAAAAGCCTAACACTTATCACTCGCATTAGACAAAGTGTGGTCGGCCCAACATGAGTTATTCATATTTTACATTCAAATGTTCTTCACATAGAAGAAAATGTTCTTTTTATTTTTAAATATATATATATATATATATGATTTTTTTAAAGTAAAAATATATACTTCACACTAACATCATTCCCACCTTTGCAGTCCCCACCTCCTGTTTCTCACCCTCCTACCCATTTAGATTGTAAGTTCCCACGGGAACAGGGCTCCAAATTCCCCCTGTATTTATTTTTTAAATTTTGTCTGGTGTCTCATATTGTACTGTCGTTTTATCTTTGTTACCTATGAACAGCGCTGCGGAATCTGTTAGCGCTTTATAAATAAAGAATAATAATAATAATAATAATAATAATAATATATATATATATACCTTGATTTATAAATATAAACAGGTATAGGTATATACAAATATATATAGAGATATATTAAAAAATACAAAGATCATTATCTTCTATGTGAAGAACATTGGAATGTAAAATATTTACAGTATATATACATTAAAACACAATATTAAATATTCAAATAAAACATTTTTTTTTTTTCTTGTTTTCAGATATTTGAGTGGAAAGGGCTCCAAGGTGTCTATATATATATATTTAAAAATTGTTATAGTGTAACAGCACCACACAGTTAATACATATGAGTAAGTTTGACAATCATCTGCTACACGAAAATATAGATAGCAGATGATTGGTGCACGGAGACTGTGCTAATAATGTATCAGTAATGAAGGAGGAAAAATTTGAGAAGTATATAAGAAAAAGAAAGAATAAGGCGATAGAGGGGAAACAGGGAGAAAAAGACAGTCTTATCCAGCTCTAAACTATATCCCTGAAATCATTTTCACAATCAAAGCTTTAAATCTGTGAGTAAGAAATTACAATAGCCAGCGCTATACACAATAATTAACATTTATTTATTGCTATGTGCAAAAAAAAAGTAATGGTATAGCAGCTAATACTTAAATAATTGCTACTGCAAGGGGCCCCTTGATAATCAATGTCCCTGAAATCAGGAAAAAATTATGAGTCCCGTATAAGACATAAACTATGTCAGGGATCCCCTTAATCAACAGAGGACAATGATTAACAACAATTTAATTGTTCCAAATTTCCAATCCAAATACATTAAGGCATGAAATTACGAGTCAGTGGGTGCCATGTATGCTGACTACCCAGTTTTGAGGTTAACCCAATATTTTCAGTAGACCATATTGTAATCGCCTGTGAAAGGTTCTGTCAATCTGTTTACTCACTCAGGTGTAAAGTGTGGTCACAAACAGTGGAGTGTATCCAAACAATGCCTCCATTGCTGACACAGAGTTTGCTGTCAATCCACACCTTCTGTTCACAGGGGAAGTACAAAGGGAGAGAGGGGGAGTACTAAGGGAGAGAGGGGGGAGTACAAGGGGAGAGAGAGGGGGAAGAAGAAAGTGAGAGAGGGAGAAGAAGAAAGGGAGAGTGGGATGGGAAGTATAAATGGAGAGAGAGGGGAAGTACAAAGGGAGAGAAAGGGAGAGTACAAAGGGAGAGAGAGAGCGGAAGTACAAAGGGAGAGACCAGAAGTACAAGGTGAGATAGACAGAGGGGGGATACAAGGGGAGAGAGAGAGAGAGAGAGGGAGTGAATACAAGGGGAGAGAGAAAGGGGGAATACAAAGTGAGAGAGAGAGGGGGAGTACAAAGGGAGAGAGAGGGGGGAGTACAAAGGGAGAGAGGGAGGGGGAGTACAAATGGAGATTGAGAAGGGGAGTACAAGGGGAAAGAGAGGGGAAGTACAAGGGGACAGAGAGGGGGGAAATATAATGGGAGAGAGAGAGAGGGAATACAAGGGGGGGGAGAGGGGGAGTACAAGGGGAGAGAGAGAGAGAGAGAGAGAGAGAGAAAGAGGGAGGGGAGTACAAGGGGGGAGAGAGAGAGGGGGAGTACAAGGGGGGAGAGAGAGGGGGGGAGTACAAGGGGAGAGTGAGAGAGGGAGAATAAAGGGAGAGTAAAGAGAGGGAACTACACATATAAAAGTACTGAATGTTTCATATGCTTGACATTTGTTTTGCCCGTAAACACCTCCTGGATAAAAGTGGTTTAAAAAAAAAAAGTTATGTTATCAAAAGTTGAAAACGTCTCATTGCTTTTGATATATTTACTTTTTTGTAGAACAAAGGAAAAGAGGGGGTAGAAAAATGGGAGATAAGGGAGTAGAACATAGGGAGGGAGATGGTGGGAGAAGAAAAGGAGAGAGGGGGAAGAAGAAATGGAGAGAGGGAGGGGTAGTACAAATGGAGAGAGAGGGGAAGTACAAAGGGAGAGAGGGGGAGTACAATGGGAGAGAGAGAGAGAGAGAGAGAGAGAGAGAGGGGGGAAGAAGAAAGGGAGAGAGGGAGGAGAAGAAAGGAAGAGAGTGATGGGTAGTATAAATGGAGAGAGAGGGGAAGTACAAATGGAGAGAAAGGGGGAGTACAAAGGGAGAGAGAGGGGGGGGTACAAAGGGAGAGAGAGGGGGGGAGTACAAGGGGAGAGAGAAAGGGCAAGTACAAAGGGAGAGAGAGAGGGGGAGTACAAAAATAGAGAACAGAAGTACAAGGGGAGAGAGAGGGGGGATACAAGAGGAGAGAGGGGGGAGTACAAGGGGAGAGAGAGGGGGGAGTACAAGGGGAGAGAGTGAGGGGGAGTACAAAGATAGAGAGAGATAGAGGGGGAGTACAAAGGGAGAGAGAGGGGGAGTACAAAGGGAAAGAGGGAGGGAGAGTACAAAGGGATAGAGGGAGGGGGAGTACAAAGGGAGAGAGGGAGGGGGAGTACAAAGGGAGAGAGAGGAGGGGGAGTACAAAGGTAGAGAGAGGGGAGTACAAAGGGAAAGACAGAGGGGGAGTACAAAGGGAGAGAGAGAGAGGGGGAGTACAATGGGAGAGAGAGAGAGAGGGGGGGGGGGAAATGAAGAAAGGGAGAGAGGGAGGAGAAGAATGGAAGAGAGTGATGGGTAATATAAATGGAGAGAGAGGGGACATACAAATGGAGAGAAAGGGGGAGTACAAAGGGAGAGTGAGAGGGTGAGTACAAAGGGAGAGAGAGAGGGAAAGTACAAGGGGAGAGAGAAAGGGCGAGTACAAAGGTAGAAAACAGAAATACAGGGGGAGAGAGAGGGGGGATACAAGAGGAGGGAGAGGGGTATAGAAGAGGAGAGAGGGAGGAATACAAGCGGAGAGAGAGAGAGGGGGAGTACAAAGGGAGAGAGAGGGAGGGGGCGTACAAAGGGAGAGAGAGGGGGAGTACAAAGGGAAAGAGAGAGGGGGAGTACAAACGGAGAGAGAGAGAGAGAGGGAGTACAAAGGGAGTAAGAGAGGGGGAGTACAAAGGGAGAGAGAGGGGGAGTACAAATGGAGAGAGGGAGGAGGAGTACAAGGGGAAAGAGAGGAAAAGTACAAGGGGAAAGAGAGGGGTGGAATACAAGGCGAGAGAGAGGGAGAGTACAAAGGGAGAGAGAGGGAGTAAAAGGTGAGAGAGAGAGAGAGAGAGAGAGAGAGGGAGTACAAGGGGAGAGAGAGAGGGGGAGTACAAGGGGAGAGAGATAGGGGGAGTACTAGGGGGGGAGAGAGAGGGTTGGAGTACAAGGGGGGGGAGAGAGAGAGGGGGAGTAAAAGGGGGGAGTACAAGGGTGAGTACAAGAGGAATTACAAGGAGAGAGTAAGAGAGGGAGTACAAAGGGAGAGTAAAGAGAAGGAACTACTCTTATAAAAGTACTGATTGTTTTCATATGCTTGACATTTATTTTGCCTATAAACTCCTCCTGGATAAAAGTGGTTTAGAACTTTAGATTTAAAAAAAAAATAGTAATGGTTTCAAAAGTTGTAAACATGTCATTGCTTAACATATTGTGCATATAAACTATATTTAAAATACAGAAAAGCATTCCAATTACACATATGCAGTGTACAGATCTTTGGAATGCACTTTAACTATAGTGCATATGCAAATGTACCCCCTATTTAAACATAAATGCCTGATTACTCAGCCGGCCTTACTTACCCGGCTCTGGTTACAGCTCCCTTTCTAACTTTGCCTCTCTCCAACGCTGTGATGCAGCAGACAATAGTATCACTACTAAATCACAGGCATCTACCGCCTGACATCATACACTCCTGTACTGCCGCCACGCAACACACCTCGCTCTGCCTGCACTTTTAAAAAACTTGTGTGCGCTAACCTAACAAAGGTGTGCATGCACATTTTAGAGCTCACACCTGCTGGGCCCCCCCAGAGTGGCCGACCTCCAGGGCACGGTCGCAGCCTCGACTGCAGTAATTCCGCTCCTTAGGGCCTTATTCTAAAAAGCTCTCTGGGCTGGTGAGATTCAATAAGAATGTTGCTAGTACTTCTATTTCTCTTGTGGAATTATATAAAGTTACTTTTTACCCTGAAAACAGGATGTCTTGCTAAGGGGTGTATACTGCATTTTCGTATGGGAAGGAGATGCAGACATAAAAGTGCACAATAAAATTCATCATTTAAAAATCATACAAAATAAATAAATGAACCAATCACAAAAAAATATTCTGTATAAAATTGTATTGTTAATATTTAATCAAAATCGGAATGAAATTGTTTACCAAAAATCTTATTTTATCAAAAACATAAAACTTTTATGTAAACTGCATAGTATAAATCATAATTTAAGTTCACTTTTTTATAGAATTCCATGAAGGATGGACCTGCAAGTGTTGGCATGGAAAGTCATGTCAATTTTATAGAGTCGGCCCCTCTGACTGGATAGATGAACACAGTCCTTGACATAAATGGTCTTTTGACAGATTTTTCCCCAAGTAACATGGGCGCAATTAATAAACATCCAATAGGAGTGTCATGCAAAAAAATACTTTTTTATTGCTCATGAATTCATTGTGTATTTAATTGTAGTTTGTTAGAGATTCCTAATAAGCTCAGTTAATAATATTTTTTGTGCACATTTTTATATCACATTTTTATAACTTACAAAAACTCAATTGTAATCATGAAGAAACATTCAGTAGAACACATTTTAATTCGTGAAGGTTTCACTGTATAAAGGTGCAATTTATTAACTGTTCTAACCTTTTGGCTGAAAAATGGAATTTGCAAACTGAGCATGTCAAGGAGGTTATTTAATTATGTCACAAGAAAAGGACCAACATGGATTTTAAAAGTTTAACGGTGTTATGCTTCATTTGAAATTCTGAAGGATAATGTTATCATCTGCATGTAAGGAGTTAAATTAAAGGGACCCTGAATGGTACCACGTGTAACTGTATAAGTGCCATCAAAAATTTAAATGAACATTTAACTCTCATAAAACAGATACAGGGCTAGATTACAAGTGGAGTGCTAATTTATTGCGCTCCCGCAAACGGCCAAGGTCGCCCATTTACTGGCACGCAATAAATAACCAGATATTAGTTTTCTAAAAGTACCCAAAAGGCCCTCAAAATACAGAGTCTTTTTAGTTCTTTATGAAAAAAATAGCATTTTTAATTCTCCTTCATAAAAAACTACTGCACTAGACAGTTTTTAGGGGTTAAAAGTAGCGTGTGACTTTACTTTGCGGTCTATGAGAACTGTGTATTCCCTTTAAATAAATCTGTATATACACATACTAACACATAACTATATATGTATATACACAAACTAACAAATAAATATATATGTATATACACATACTAACACATAAATATATATATATATATATATATATATACACACACACACATAGTAACACATAAATATATATGTATATACACATAGTAACACATAAATATATATATATATATATATATATATATACACATACTAAAACATAAATATATATTTATATACACATATTAACACATAAATTTATGTATATACACATAGTAACACATAAATATATATGTATATGCACATACTAACACATAACGATATATGTATATACACATACTAACAAATAAATATATATATATGTATATACACATAGTAACACATAACTATATATGTATATACACAAAGTAACACATAAATATATATGTATATACACATACTAACACAGAAATATATATGTATATATGCATAATAACACATAAATATATATATATGTATATATACATAATAACACATAAATATATATGTATATTCACATAATAACACATAAATATATATGTATATACACATAGTAACACATAAATATATATGTATATTCACATAATAACACATAAATATATATGTATATACACAAAGTAACACATAAATATATATGTATATACACATAGTAACACATAAATATATATGTATATACACATACTAACACATAAATATATATGTATATGCACATAGTAACATATATATGTATATACTGTAGTGGTTCACACCTAATTCACTTATAAGGTCATAAAGCACAGTTATATTGAAATATGAATTCCAAGCACTGACCTTTAAATATTATATCAGTGAAACAGGTCTCATTTCTTACAAAGAAAGTTTTTGAGTACAATAAAGAAATGGTACTTGAGAAGATAACATTGTTTAAAAATAAATTTTTTATTATACAGAAAAATCAGCTTACAGAAGTAATATAAAATTAAATTCATATAAATCCAAAGTACACACAGAGTTAAAAGACTATCAGTTAAACTTGCTTTCAATAACAATTGTTACATACCACTCGAAATGACTTCTTTGCAACCAAATCTTATCCTTAGAAATGCTCTATAATATCCTGTCAGAGTCACCTGTCTCATTTTTACAACAAGGTGTTTTTATAGTTTTTTATTTGGATGACGTCATCATTTATTGTTTTCTTTTTATATGTATTTTTAGCATCATTTTAACATCAACAAAACTTGTCTAACTTGTTTTAGGAACGTGGCCTTGAAAATCTGTTATACAAGAGTTTAGACATACGCACTTGAAATTGCAATGAGCATCCATTTTAGAGCTATAAATTCAAGGTTAGATCATATAACATCTTATGTTAAAACTATTTAGTTGGTTAGTATGTTAGCAGACAGATAATAAAAACCTTTTATATTGTAAAAGACTTTTGTTTAAACATATAAAAGTATACAGTTATACATTGTACACATTGTACATCATTTAAACATATATTTGAATATAATCATACACATATTGCAAAATAAGCATATTAAAGATTATATTTTTCACAATTTATGTGAACAGGCTCTTATAGCAAGGTACAGTCTTTATGTATAGAAGCTGTACATGATAGATTTAAAAGAAATCTATCATTTATAGTAAGTTATAAGTGTCTTTCTGAAAGAATGTATTTCTTACTGTTGGCATATGTATCAAGTGAATAGCAATATTAATTTGCAATCTAACATTTACATAGCAGCTTTTATTGAGACAAGCATGCTATAACAAAGTTTATTTGCAAAGTTATGCATTGTTAACTAAAAATTACATTTACAAGCACAGGTGTATCACAGGGTTAATGAAATCCCATCACAATACACATAGTAACACATAATTATATATGTATATACACATAGTAACACATAAATATATGTATATACACATACTAACACATAAATATATATGTATATACACTTACAGGTATGTAGTAAACAAAAGTCCCACACTAAAGGAGAACTCTGTGACTCTGTGTGTGGTCGACTTACCGCGTCCGGTCCTGGGGAGGGGTATTCTTACTTTTCTGGTCGGTCTGAGGGCTGTGTTCTGGTTGGCGGTGATCCGCAACTCCCGTAGGTGTGTTGATAACCTTTTTCCTTGCGCCCAGAATGGAGCTCCTTGACTCCGTCGATTGCCGACCCAGCGTGAACCCCGCCCTCCTCAGACGCGTGCGGCTCCTCCTATTGGTAAACGGCTTAGGACGTCACCACCCGGTGGATATTCCGTCCAATCCACGGGAGGGGGAGGGGAGGAGGCGAACCTCAGCTGTGCTCTCTGTGAGGGATCCAATCGTCAAGGTAAATGAAGAAAGACAGGAGCACCAGCGGATGTGTGAATCAGCGTTTATTTCCTCAATAACGCTGTGTTTAAAAGCACTCAAAAATCAACTTGTGGTAAACAAAAAGTGCTCTGATGATACTGGCGGCAGCTGATTGTTCAGTAGGATAGGAAGGTGTGGAGAACAGCTGACGCGTTTCGGCAGTAGTGCCGTAGTCTTAGCTGATTAAAAATTAATTAAAAACAAGCGCCCTTTTTCTAGGGCTTACCTTCCTCCTATTGGATAATCTGTTGGGCCAATCTAAAGCCATTAACAATTAACAACTTCAAGTACATTTTAACAACTGCAAGTACATTTTAACCCCCTAACGCACCTTGTGCTGAACTATTGATACTGCTTTGCAAAAGCCCATATACCTTAAACATCCTATTTCAGAAATAAAGCTTATGATGAATCACAGTTAGATAGGCAAAAAATCTGTACGGAGCTTGAAGGGCCGTGTTTCTGGCGAGTCTTCAGACTCGCCAGAAACACAACTTATGAAGCAGTGCTCTAAAGACCGCTGCTCCATAACCCTGTCCGCCTGCTCAGAGCAGGCGGACAGGAATCGCCAGAAATCAACCCGATCGAATACGATCGGGTTGATTGACACTCCCCTGCTGGCGGCCGATTGGCCGCGAGTCAGCAGGGGGCGGCCTTGCACCAGCAGCTCTTGTGAGCTGCTGGTGCAATGTTAAATGCAGAGAGCGTATTGCTCTCCGCATTTAGCGAGGTCTTGCGGACCTGATCCGCAGTGTCGGATCAGGTCCGCAAGCCCTTTGATAAATGGGCCTGTTAGTAACACATACATATATATGTATATATACATAGTAACACATAAATATATATGTATATACACATAGTAACACATAAATATATATGTATATACACATAGTAACACATAAATATATATGTATATACACATAACACATAAATATATATGTATATACACATAGTAACACATAAATATATATGTATATACACATACTAATATATGTATATACACATAGTAACACATAAATATATATGTATATAACCATAGTAACACATAAATATATATGTATATACACATAGTAACACATAAATATATATGTATATACACATAGTAACACATAAATATATATATGTATTATACACATAGTAACACATAAATATATATGTATATACACATAGGCCTCTATTTATCAAGCTGTCTACTTACCTGCATTCGACGGCCCCAATACGCTCGCCTAAGATCGCCTAACATCGCCACCGCGGACCAGAATACGTTCACCAAATTTATCAAGAAAGCTGTCAAAAAGCCGTGCACCAAGTATGGTGCGATGAGCAGCGGACTGTTGTTAACTAACAGTCATCAAGCTCGCTGCTCATCGACTTATTCACAGCTTTCTTGCTAGCCTGTCACTAAGCATCCACACTATACTATACTGTTTTACCCCTATACCGCCCCTCCCGGAGCCCCCCGCACCTAAATAAAGTTATTAACCCTTAAACCGCTGCTCCCAGACCCGCTGCAACTATAATAAATATATTAACCCCTAAACTGCCGCTCCTGGACCCCGCCGCCACCTACATTATACATATTAACCCCTAATCTGCCGCCCCCTATAACTGCTGCCACCTACATAAAGTTATTAACCCCTATCCTGCCGATCCCGGACCCCGCCGCAACTAAACACATTTTTTAACCCCTAAACCGCCGCTCCCGTAGCCCACCGCCACCTACATTATACATATTAACCCCTATCCTGCCCCCCCCCTACACCGCCGCCACTATAATAAAGTAATTAACCAATAAACCTAAGTCTAACCCTAACCCTAACACCCCCTAACTTTAATATAATTAAAATAAATCTAAATAAATATTCCTATTATTAACTAAATAATTCCTATTTAAAACTAAATACTTACCTATAAAATAAACCCTAAGATAGCTACAATATAATTAATAATTACATTGTAGCTATTTTAGGATTTATTTTTATTTTACAGGCAACTTTGTATTTATTTTAACTAGGTACAATAGTTATTAAATAGTTATTAACTATTAAATAACTACCTAGCTAAAATAAAGAAAAAATTACCTGTAAAATTAAACCTAACCAAGTTACAATTACACCTAACACTACACTATCATTAAATTAATTACATAAATTAACTACAATTAAATAAAACTAATTACAATTAACTAATATTAACTAAGGTGCAAAAAAAACAAAAAACACTAAATTACAGAAAATAAAAAAAATTACAAGAATTTTAAACTAATTACACCTAATCTAAGCCCCTTAATAAAATAAAAAATCCCCCCAAAATAATACAATTCCCTACCCTATACTAAATTACAAATAGCCCTTAAAAGGGCCTTTTGCGGGGCATTGCCCCAAAGTAATCAGCTCTTTTACCTGTAAAAAAAAAACCAATACCCCCCAACATTAAAACCCACCACCCACACACCCAACCCTACTCTAAAACCCACCCAATCCCCCCTTAATAAAACCTAACACTAACCCCTTGAAGATCACCCTACCTTGAGACGTCTTCACCCAGCCGGGCACAAGTGGTCCTCCAGAGGGGCAGAAGTCTTCATCCTATCCGGGCAGAAGAGGACATTCAGACCGGCAGAAGTCTTCATCCTATCCGGGCAGAAGAGGACATCCAGACCGGCAGAAGGCTGATCCAATCAGCCAATAGAATGCAAGGTCAATCCTATTGGCTGATTGGATCAGCCAATCGGATTGAACTTCAATCCAATTGGCTGATTGCATCAGCCAATAGGATTTTTCCTACCTTAATTCCGATTGGCTGATATAATTCTATCAGCCAATCGGAATTCAAGGGACGCCATCTTGGATGACGTCATTTAAAGGAACCGTCATTCATCGTTTAGTCATCGGGATCGATGGATGCTCCGCGTCGGATGTCTTCACGATGGAGCCGCTCCTCGTCGGATGGAAGAAGATAGAAGATGCCGCCTGGATGAAGCCTTCTGCCGGTCTGGATGTCCTCTTCTGCCCAGATAGGGTGAAGACTTCTGCCGGTCTGGATGTCCTCTTTTGCCCGGATAGGATGAAGACTTCTGCCGGTCTGGAAGTCCACTTGTGCCCAGCTGGGTGAAGACGTCTCAAGGTAGGGTGATCTTCAGGGGGTTAGTGTTAGGTTTTTTTAAGGGGGTTTTGGGTGGGTTTTAGAGTAGGGTTGGTGTGTGGGTGGTGGGTTTTAATGTTGGGGGGGGGGTTGTATTTCTTTTTTTACAGGTAAAAGAGCTGATTACTTTGGGGCAATGCCCCGCAAAAGGCCCTTTTAAGGGCTATTTATAATTTAGTATAGGGTAGGGAATTTTATTATTTTGGGGGGATTTTTTATTTTATTAGGGGGCTAAGATTAGGTGTAATTAGTTTAAAATTCTTGTAAAAAAAAATTCTGTCATTTAGTGTTTGTTTTTTTGTACTTTAGTTAATTTTAGTTAATTTTATTTAATTGTAGGTAATTGTATTTAATTTATTTAATTGTAGTATAGTGTTAGGTGTAATTGTAAATTAGGTTAGGATTTATTTTACAGGTAAATTTGAATTTATTTTAACTAGGTAACTATTAAATATTTAATAACTATTTAATATCTATTGTACCTAGTTAAAATAAATACAAAGTTGCCTGTAAAATAAAAATAAACCCTAAAATAGCTACAATGTAATTATTAGTTATATTGTAGCTATCTTAGGGTTTATTTTACAGGTGAGTATTTAGTTTTAAATAGGAATAATTTAGTTAATAATAGTAATTTTATTTAGATTAATTTAAATAATATTTAAGTTAGGGGGTGTTAGGGTTAGGGTTAAACTTAGGTTTAGGGGTTAATAACTTTAATATAGTGGCGGCGGGGTAGGGGGGCAGGATAGGGGTTAATAACTTTAATGTAGATGGCGGCGGTGTGGGGGTGGGCAGGTAGGGGTTAATAACTTTCATGTAGGTGGCAGCGGTGTAGGGGGGGCAGGATAGGGGTTAATAACTTTAATGTAGGGGGCGGCGGTGTAGGGGGGGCAGGATAGGGGTTAATAACTTTAATGTAGGGGGCGGCGGGGTCCGGGAGCGGCGGTTTAGGGGTTAAACATTTTATTTAGTTGCGGCGGCGTCTGGGAGCGGCGGCTTAGGGGTTAAACATTTTATTTAGTTGCGGCGGGGTCCGGGAGCGGCGATTTAGGGGTTAATACGTATAATGTAGGTGGTGGCGGTGTAGGGGGTGCAGATTAGGGGTGTTTAGACAACCCCTAATCGGGGTACATGTTAGCGTGTTAGGTGCAGACACTTCCCATAGGAATCAATGGGATATCGGGCAGCAGCGAACATAAGCTTTCGCTGCTGTCAGACTCCCATTGATTCCAATGGGATCCGCCGCCTCCAGGGCCGGAGGTAAGCTGGGCCGGAGTGGCGAGCGTACCTGGTTCTTCTTTGATAACTACCAAAAGTAGTCAGATTGTCAGTAGTCAGATACACATAGTAACACATAAATATATATGTATATACACATAATAACAAATAAATATATATGTATATACACATAATAACACATAAATATATATGTATATACACATATTAACACATAAATATATATGTATATACACATAGTAACACATAAATATATATGTATATACACATACTAACACATAAATATATATGTATATACACATACTAATACATAAATATATATGTATATACACATAGTAACACATAAATATATATGTATATACACATATTAACACATAAATATATATGTATATACACATAGTAACACATAAATATATATGTATATACACATACTAATACATAAATATATATGTATATACACATAGTAACACATAAATATATATGTATATACACATACTAATACATAAATACATATGTATATACACATAGTAACACATAAATATATATGTATATACACATAGTAACACATAAATATATATGTATATACACATAGTAACCCATATATATATATATGTATATACACATAGTAACATATAAATATATATGTATATACACATAGTAACATATAAATATATATGTATATACACATAGTAACACATAAATATATATGTATATACACATACTAATACATAAATATATATGTATATACACATAGTAACAAATAAATATATATGTATATACACATAGTAACACATAAATATATATGTATATACACATAGTAACACATAAATATATATGTATATACACATAGTAACATATAAATATATATGTATATACACATACTAACACATAAATATATCTGTATATACACATAGTAACATATAAATATATATGTATATACACATAGTAACATATAAATATATATGTATATACACATAATAACATAGATATATATGTATATACACATACTAACATATAAATATATATGTATATACACAAAGTAACACATAAATATATATGTATATACACATAGTAACACATAAATATATATGTATATACACATAGTAACACATAAATATATATGTATATACACATAGTAACACATAAATATATATGTATATACACATAGTAACACATAAATATATAGGTATATACACATAGTAACACATAAATATATATGTATATACACATAGTAACACATAAATATATATGTATATACACATAGTAACACATAAATATATACGTATATACACATAGTAACACATAAATATATATGTATATACACATAGTAACACATAAATATATATGTATATACACATAGTAACACATAAATATATATGTATATACACATAGTAACACATAAATATATATGTATATACACATAGTAACACATAAATATATATGTATATACACATAGCAACACATAAATATATATGTATATACACATAGTAACACATAAATATATATGTATATACACATAGTAACACATAAATATATATGTATATACACATTTTAACACATAAATATATATGTATATACACATAGTAACACATAAATATAAATGTATATACATATAGTAACACATAAATATAAATGTATATACACATAGTAACACATAAATATATATGTATATACACACATTAACACATAAATATATATGTATATACACATATTAACACATAAATGTATATGTATATACACATAGTAACATATAAATATATATGTATATACACATAGCAACACATAAATATATATGTATATACACATAGTAACACATAAATATATATGTATATACACATAGTAACACATAAATATATATGTATATAAGCATAGTAACACATAAATATATATGTATATACACATACTAACACCTAAATATATATGTATATACACATAGTAATACATAAATATATATGTATATAAGCATAGTAACACATAAATATATATGTATATAAGCATAGTAACACATAAATATATATGTATATACACAAAGTAACACATAAATATATATGTATATACACATACTAACACATAAATATATATGTATATACACATAGTAACACATAAATATATATGTATATAAGCATAGTAACACATAAATATATATGTATATAAGCATAGTAACACATAAATATATATGTATATACACAAAGTAACACATAAATATATATGTATATACACATAGTAACACATAAATATATATGTATATACACATAGTAACACATAAATATATATGTATATACACATAGTAACACATATATATATATGTATATACACATAATAACACATAAATATATATGTATATACACATAGTAACACATAAATATATATGTATATACACATAATAACACATAAATATATATGTATATACACATAGTAACACATAAATATATATGTATATACACAAAGTAACACATAAATATATATGTATATACACATAATAACACATAAATATATATGTATATACACATAACACATAAATATATATGTATATACACATAGTAACACATAAATATATATGTATATACACAAAGTAACACATAAATATATATGTATATACACATAATAACACATAAATATATATATGTATATACACATACTAACACATAAATATATATGTATATACACATAGTAACACATAAATATATATGTATATACACATAATAACACATAAATATATATGTATATACACATAGTAACACAAATATATATGTATATACACATGGTAACAAATAAATATATATGTATATACACATAGTAACACATAAATATATATGTATATACACATACTAACACATAAATATATATGTATATACACATAGTAACACATAAATATATATGTATATACACATAGTAACACATAAATATAAATGTATATACACATAGTAACAAATAAATATATATGTATATACACATAGTAACAAATAAATATATATGTATATACACATAGTAACAAATAAATATATATGTATATACACATAGTAACACATAAATATATATGTATATACACATAGTAACAAATAAATATATATGTATATACACATAGTAACACATAAATATATATGTATATAAGCATAGTAATACATAAATATATATGTATATAAGCATAGTAACACATAAATATATATGTATATAAGCATAGTAACACATAAATATATATGTATATACACATACTAACACATAAATATATATGTATATACACATAGTAACACATAAATAGATATGTATATACACATAGTAACACATAAATATATATGTATATAAGCATAGTAACACATAAATATATATGTATATAAGCATAGTAACACATAGATATATATGTATATACACATAGCAACACATAAATATATATGTATATACACATAGTAACACATAAATATATATGTATATACACATAGTAACACATAAATAGATATGTATATACACATAGTAACACATAAATAGATATGTATATACACATAGTAACACATAAATATATGCATATAAGCATATACATATATATTTATAATTGCTGCCCATCGCTGCGCGACTTACCCCCTTTGCTGCTCTAGTTCTCATGCGGTGTCTGATGGCATGAGAACAAGGCTCCCATTGTAGCCTACAGAAGCACGCTCTCGAGGTTACGTTCGCATTACACCTAACTCATAATACCAGTGCACATTTCCGTGCGCTGGTATTACTCAGTTGAGTGCAAATATCAGTTTTTTACGTAAAAGATATTTTGTGCTCAACTTGTAATCTGACTCACAATATGTAATTTTAAACTACATTTCCAATTTACTTCTATTATCTAACGTGCTTTGTTCTATTTGTATCCTTTGTTGAAAAGCACTTCTGGGAGATATTCAGTGAACAGTGGCTACACACATATGCCTGTTGTCATTGATTTACCCAATGTGTTTATCTAGTTCCCAGTTATGCATTTCTGCTCCTTCAACAAAGGATACCAAGAGAATTAAGTAAATATGATAATAGAAATAGATTGGAATCTTGTTTACAACTATGCTGAATCATGAGAGACAAAGTTTGGATTTCATGTCCCTTTAACAAAATAACTAGATGCAGGCACTCTGCTCATGGTTTGGTTGAACACATCTGTCACAATATTTCCAATTTCCTGTTGTTTAAAAGTCCTAAAATAAGTCATTTACATTTTCCAGTATTCCGTGTGCTATCTGTGAAGAATTGTGAAGCAAGAAATCAGAGTACAACTACAAATTAAACTAAATGACATAAAGAAGGTTCATTTATTTGCAATATCAGATGCTAGTTATGCTTCAGGTAAAATAATTCAGCAGTCTTTTTAAAATGATTGCATCTGGGTTAAAGTAACCTTGTCGATATGCCGGCACAGGTTTTAACTTACAAAGATGGAGATTGCTTTCTTTCTGAAAATGATTATGTAGAAATTAGGAGTTATGAAATCAACAGGTCATTTAAAAATGTAAAAAAATACATATTATATATTCTTGTACCTTATGATTGCATTGTTAAAGGCATATTAAATTCAAATGTAGGTCCTAATAAAGAGATAGATTGCGAGTGGAGCAATATCATTTGCATGCAAGTGATATTGGGGTTTTGAGGCCGTTTGCACGAATGTTAAATTCCGCTCGTATTACAAATTGAGCGCAATTACGATTTACGCTAGAATGATTACGGTGACTTCAGAGCAGGGATAGGCACAGACAAAGGCTACACCAAGGTACATTTTTTTATAGTGCTTGGTGTTATTATACTGATCCAGATACCACTGATCCTATAACCAGCCCTCCTCTGGCTATACCCATGAGCCAGTGTCACTACTGTGTCATTATATAGTGCTGGGTGTTATTATACTGATGCCGATACCACTGACCCTATAACCAGCCCTTGTCTGGCTATACGCATGTGCCAGTGTCACTACGGTGTCTTTGTATAGAGCTGGGTGTTATAATACTGATGCAGATACCACTGATTCTATAACCAGCCCTCCTCTGGCTATACCCATGTGCCAGTGTCACTACTGTGTCATATAGCGCTGGGTGTTATTATACTGATGCCGATACCACTGACCCTATAACCTGCCCTTGTCTGGCTATACGCATGAGCCAGTGTCCCTACTGTGTCTTTGTATAGAGCTGGGTGTTATTATACTGATGCAGATACCACTGATTCTATAACCAGCCCTCCTCTGGCTATACCCATGTGCCAGTGTCACTACTGTGTCATATAGCGCCGGTTGTTATTATACTGATGCAGTTACCACTGACCCTATAACCAGCCCTTGTCTAGCTCTATGCATGTGCCAGTGTCACTACTGTGTCTTTGTATAGAGCTGGGTGTTATTATACAGATGCAGATACAAATCCAGTATTTCACTCAGGGTTTATTTATTCCATAACTTATCACCCAATATCGCTAGCAGTCTCTTGACAAGCCACTAACTTTATTCACACTACATATTTTTTATTTTATTCCTATTATTTAATCAGAAAGAAAAGATATACTAAGGTTGTGGCGGACACTGCAAGGGCTAGTCACGGACACCAGTGTCCGTGTATGGACACCTTGCCTATCCCTGCTTCAGAGCTCTGGTTAACTGTTATGCGAGACAAAAAATGTCACAAAACACATCAAAAATACATTTAAACATTCAGTAACACTGTCTGATAACAAAAATTATTTTTAAAAAATGTATAAGGTCTCAAAAATATAAGGTCTCAGATATAAGAAAAAATGGCATGCAAAAGGGTTTGACATAGAGATACATACATATTTATGTCTTATTATGAATATGTATGCATATATATATATATATATATATATATATATATATATATATATATATATATATATATATATATATATATATATAAATATAATCCAAAAAACAGTAATGCCACAGTATTTTTTAGCAAATAGTGTTAAGTTTATTTGACGTTTCGGGGAACACAATCCCCTTCTTCAGAACAAAAAACAGTGTTTATATCTCCCTTATATAGTGTACAACAGTGTAATTACCTCCTCCCCTTCATGAAAAAAGCACCAAACTTTCAAATATATCCAGAACATCCTATTTTGGTAACATCGCAAAGAGGAAGTGAACGGCCACTACACTCCCAGTTTGGCAAAATGTGCACATAAACATTATCAGCATAAAACATCACTGGGCAGATTGATTAAAGTGTGGACGGACATGATACGATGTAGCGTATCATGTGTGCCGCACATCGACTAATGCCGACAGCATACGCTGTCGGCATTTATCCTTACACAAGCAGTTCAATGCCAGCCTGTTCTGATCAGCCAATAGAATGCGAGCTCAATCTGATTGGCTGATTGGATCAGCCAATCGGATTGAACTTGAATCTGATTGGCTGATTCCATCAGCCAATCAGATTTTTCCTACCTTAATTCCGATTGGCTGATAGAATCCTATCAGCCAATCGGAATTGAAGGGACGCCATCTTGGATGACGTCCCTTAAAGGAGCCTTCATTCGTCGGTAGTTCGTCGGGAAAGAAGGATGTTCCGCGTCGGTGGGATGAAGATTCAAGACCCGGCTTGGAAGATGACCTCGCCCGGATAGAAGACTTCTTCAGCGCCTCTTGGAAGATGACCTCGCCCGGATGGAAGATTTCTTCAGCGCCGCTTGGAGGATCACTTCATCGGATGGAAGATTTCTTCAGCGCCCCTTGGAGGATAACTTCTGCCGGTCCGGATGTCCTCTTCAGTTCCATCGGTGGCTCGGCTGAGTAAAGACAACTAAAGGTAGGATGATCTTCAGGGGATTAGTGTTAGGTTATTTTAAGGGGGTTTGGGTTAGATTAGGGGTATGTGGGTGGTGGGTTTTAATGTTGGGGGGGGGTTGTATTTTTCTTTTACAGGCAAAAGAGCTGAACTTTGGGGCATGCCCCCACAAAAGGCCCTTTTAAGGGCTGGTAAGGTAAAAGAGCTTTGAACTTTTTTAATGTAGAATAGGGTAGGGCATTTTTTTATTTTGGGGGGGTTTGTTATTTTATTAGGGGGCTTAGATTAGGTGTAAGTATCTTAAAATTGTTGTAATATGTTTTTAAATGTTTGTAACTTATTTTTTTTATTTTTTGTAACTTAGCTTTTTTTATTTTTTGTACTTTAGTTAGTTTATGTAATTGTATTTAATTGTAGTTATTTGTAGGTAGTTTATTTAATTAATTTAATGATAGTGTAGTGTTAGGTTTAATTGTAACTTAGGTTAGGCTTTATTTTACAGGTAATTTTGTATTTCTTTTAGCTAGGTAGTTATTAAATAGTTAATAACTATTTAATAACTATTCTAACTAGCTAAAATAAATACAAAGTTACCTGTAAAATAAATATAAATCCTAAAATAGCTACAATGTAATTATGAATTACATTGTAGCTATCTTAGGGTTTATTTTACAGGTAAGTATTTAGTTTTAAATAGGAATAATTTATTAAAGTATAGTGTAGTGTTAGGTGTAATTGTAACTTAGGTTAGGATTTATTTTACAGGTAAATTTCTCTTTCTTTTAGCTAGGTAAGCTATTAAATAGTTAATAACTATTTAATAGCTATTGTACCTAGTTAAAATAAATTGAAAGGTACCTGTAAAATAAAAATAAATCCTAAGATAGCTACAATATAATTATTATTTATATTGTAGCTATATTAGAGTTTATTTTATAGGTAAGTATTTAGTTTTAAATAGGATTAACTTAGTTAATAATATAAATATTATTTAGATTTATTTAATTAATATTTAAGTTAGGGGGGTGTTAGGGTTAGTGTTAGACTTAGGTTTAGGGGTTAATAATTCTATTACAGTGGCGGCGGTGTAGTGGGGGGCAGGATAGGGGTTAATAAATTTATTATAGGTGCCGACGGTGTAGGGGGGGCAGGATAGGGGTTAATAAATTTAATATAGGTGGCGACGGTGTAGGGGGGGCAGGATAGGGGTTAATAAATTTAATATAGGTTGCGGCGGGTTCAGGGAGCGGCGGTTTAGGGGTTAAACTATTTTTTTATTTGCGGCGAGGTGCGGGATCAGCAGGATAGGGGTTAATAACTTTATTACAGAGGGCGACGGTATAGGGGGGGCAGGATAGGGATTACTAGGTATAATGTAGGTGGCAGCGGTGTCCGGGAGTGGCGGTTTAGGGGTTAATACATTTATAAGACTTGCGGCGGGGTCTAGGAGCGGCGGTTTAGGGGTTAGTAACTTTATTTAGTTGCGGGGGGCTCCGGGGGCGCTGGTATAGGGGGTAGAACAGTGTAGTTTAGTGTGAGTGCTTAGTGACAGGCTAGCAAGAAAGCTGTCAAACAGCCGAAGAGCAGCGAGATCGGATGAGTGATAACTCTCACAGTCCGCTGCTCATCGCCCCGCGGCTTTTTGACAGCTTTTTTTGATAACTTAGGCGTATTTTTTCAGGTCCGCGGCGGCGAAGGTAGGCGAGCTTAGGCGGGCGTATTGGGCCGGCGAAGTCAGAAAAGTTGACAGCTTGATAACTACCCCCCAAAGTTGAAACTGAAATTGTATCAAAATATCAATAATAATTTATATCAGTATAATATTACATCTGTTCAGATTTCACTATGACTTTGAGTGACAATACATTTTAGTATACAAATAACTGATAATTATAAAATAACCCTGAAATATACATGGGTAAATGAATATAGAGATTTAAAATGCCAATAGCAGCTGCAGAGGTTACTGAGCTGTCATCATATCTATTGCCTTTAAATGGATAGTAATATATATTCCTAGCATATATCTGTATATAAGCATTGAAGCAATATATTGAAAACATCTATATACAAAATAAAAATTTTAACTCTGTCATTTTACTAACACAATTTTCAACATTTGCAAATTATCAGCTATTTATGCATTTAATATTAAAAGGACACAAAACCCACAATTGTTCGTTCATGATTTAGATAAGAGAATATAATATAAATAAAATGAGATAAGCGCTCAACCTGGGAACGAACAATAGCATAATAGCTTGTTCTATGGCTAGTTACCACCCAAGAAGCAGCTTCTTTTTGCTCAACATGTGCCTTTCACAGAGAAGAACTTTCCTGAAGCATATCAGTCTGATCCTGACTTCACAGTACAGTCCAGCCCCGAAATACCAGGCAATCCTTCTCTGAACGAGAGAAACAGCAAAACCCCAGACGTACGTTTCGGCCTATTGTGGGCCTCGTCAGTGAGGTGCAGCCATATCCCTCTAGGCACACTGAGCAACGGGTCCACGTCTGGATTCCCGCATCACACTTAGGGAGACTTCCCAAAATGTCATAATTTGCATAAATAAAAAGAGAGAAGCGCTCAACCTGGAAACGAACAATAGCATAATAGCTTGTTCTATGGCTAGTTACCACCCAAGAAGCAGCATCTTTTTGCTCAACATGTGCCTTTCACAGAGAAGAACTTTCCTGTAGCATATCAGTCTGATCCTGACTTAACAGGACAGTCCAACCCTGAAATACCAGGCAATCCCTCTCTGAACGAAAGAAATGGCACATGTTGAGCAAAAAGAGGCTGCTTCTTGGGTGGTAACTAGTCAGAGAACAAGCTATTATGCTATTGTTCTTTCCCAGGTTGAGTGCTTTTCTTTTTTTGTTTATGCAAATTATGACTCTTAGGGAAGTCTCCCTAAGCATGGTGCGGGAATCCAGACGTGGACCCATTGCTCAGTGTTCCTAGAAGGATATGGCTGCACCTCACTGAGGAGGCCTACACTAGGCCGAAACGTAAATCTGGGGGTTTTGCCGTTTGTCTCGTTCAGAGAGGGATTGCCTGTTATTTCAGGGCTGTACTGTACTATTAAGTCAGGATCAGTCTGATATGCTACAGGAAAGTTATTCTCTGTGAAAAGCATGTTGAGCAAAAAGAGGCTGCTTCTTGGGTGGTAAATAGCCAGAGAACATGCTATTGTGCTACTGTTAGAAGACTCCTCTAGGACCACGACCCTCTTGTTCTCTTCTGTTTCAGGACTCTGGTATCTGCACTGCAAAGTGTAAAGACAAGCGCTTGGAGGGCTGTTTCACAAAACACACAAGGATATGTTTGCAGAACAACTCTAACTTTATTATGTCAGGGTGGCCAGTTATATACACTCCAGAATACATTGAAATCTGTAGTCATTAGCTCATTTCTAAGATAAGGAAAAACATCTGGCATCCTGTAAGTTGTACATCACATTTGTCAGATATCCTTGCAGACAAGAGTTACAGCATATAGGTTTAACAAGTGACATATTCATAATTACATCATTTCACATGGTATTTCTATAAGAACAAAGAAACTCATAGAAAATATAATTGGAATAAAAGGAGTGTTAGGGAGTCATTTCTACAGGAATATCTAACTACAGATAAACAGTAACTGGGCCTCCTAGCCCAGCACAAATCACAGCCGTTTGACATCTTGTAGAGATAATAATGCATCCAAGCACATCTTCAGGGTCATTCTCAGGGCTATTATATCTATGCAAGTCTCCCTAACATCAGCATATTTCTTACTACATAATAAACCACTATAATAAAAGTCTAATCATTACAAAATGGATGCTAATCATCACAAGATGGCTGCGGGGAACAAGATGGCTGCCGTCAGGTTCATATTACCCCTAACATACCATCCTTTTATTCTAACAGAATAACATAAAAATAGACTGGCATAGAAAAGTAGTAAAGCCTTATATTATGGTAACAGAACTCTGTGAGAATACTAAAGAGAAAAATATTCGCATGTCGTGATATACTTTTATAGGCTAATTGTCACTGCATATTGGTACAGTCCCTCCAATACCTTCCATCTATCTTCCAGCCTTCCCAAAACTACCGGTCCACCGGCACAGAGACCCAACCAGCCCCCCATCTACCCCCAAACAACTCTGCATCTTCTATCTCTCCACCTGCATTGCTAGCACCCCCCAATATGTCCAACAGTTCCTTTTAAAGCATGACATAGCAACAGCACAACTGTCTCTAGGTGGCCTCTGATCACTTTAAGAACAGTCTTTGTCCAATTGAGAGCGCTGCACCTTGACACTTTGCTATAATACAGTTCTCCAACAGCTCATTTGCAGTAGGGGTGCTTATCCACGGTGCTTCCGCAGGGAGATACTGGAAATCTGATGGTTTGTTCATGGGGTAGACAAGGCAACCAGTGGATACCCATGGCAAGCAAACACTCGAGTCACAGGGAGTCTAGGAAGAAAACAGAAACAGTACAGGATGAGTACACACCGCAATACAATCACAATTATGTCCAAATAAAACGTCACTTTCATCCTATGTCATTTAAAATCAAACAAAACATTGTTGATATATAATACAAACTAAATACATTGACATTTCTCAGAGAATAATTTACAACTTCTCTATACACTTTTAAATGATACTTCATGAATACTACGCAAGTGAAAACCTGTCAGACTTCATCAAGGGCCTGAATGGTTATGCTAAAACTTATGCTAAGGCCTGCCCTGTAGCAAAAATGGAAAAAAAGAAAACAGTCAATAAAAATAAATGAATTTCTTTACACTGTCACTTTGAACTTCTAAAAATAAAAGAACCTCGTGTTGCTTTATTCTGGATGGCTGCTATCTATAATGTTTATAATTCTCCAACCTAAATTCTCTCACACTCCTGTATGAGGAAAGCATACAAACAGAACATCATTTAAAACTACAAGTTCTTTTAAAGGTAAACACATCTTTATGGTAAGAATTACTCTCTTTGACAAACATCAGGAATGACCAAATTCACTTTGCAGATACCATACTAATTAATAAAAGGGAAAAATACATTTGCTTTCATAAACTATAATTAGGCTATTCCCTGAAACAAACATTTCTCTGTATATTTACTATAAACTTCTAGCTTAGACGTGTCCTCCTTATGTTCTAAAGGGTGAAGGGTCTAAGATATTATGATATATTGCAGCATTTTCCTGAAACATATTTTTATACTCAGTGGGCCATTCAATAGGGTACAATACTGCACAGTTCACAGTTACATTTATCTAAAAATTACTATGTTAAGCACATAAACTACAATGTGCACTAATACCAATGAAGCATATGATGTCTTATACCCAATATGATCAATAAAAATAAAACAAATACAAGAGAATACAAAACAAGCAATATAAGGAATGGAGTTAAAACAATACTCCCCTAATTTAATTGGTTGACCCTGTAACAGCATAACAGGACCTCCATATCGAGCGGTAAGGCACAGTCCAGAGAAGGATAGTCTTTATGTCCTGAAGACATACATCAGAGGAGACAGTCATGGATTACCCAGAGTCCAGTTCTGGGGCTGGTACCAGCATGCAAAGCAAAGAATGGATCCAAAGATAGTTCAGTAACTTTTTTTACTGCAGTATGGTGGTTAAAACAAGCTTGACAAAAGGTCTTTCATTTTCTTCTTTTCTTTCTTTAAAGGTTTACTTGCTTTCAATCTTTAATCTTTTGAAGAGTGCACTTATGGAATTTTGCCTGTACAGATTTCACCTAAATATGGAAACTCAAAAATAATTCAGTTAGTGTCTTTTAATCTCTGAAGACAGCTTCATGATCTCATCCTGCAAATACAAATATAGTGTTAAGAACCACATAGAAAAATAAAACATTTTAGGCATCTGAAATATGAGAGCAAAATAAAACACAGAAAGACAATAAAAAGATCTAATCCACCAGGGAGGGAAAAAAAAGAGTGGGGTGTGGGTGTACAGGCTACGACCGGGGTGGCCAGCAAGGTAGATGCTTTTCCGTGGCCAGATTCCCAATGAAGGAAAGTTCTAGACAATCCTAGGGACGTAGTGCATCCTGCATTGGGGTAAGACAAGGAAATTTTAGGGCACAGCTGGTGGTTAGACAATAACATTGTACGAGAAGATTCAAAACGTTTTAGGTTCCCCTTCTTACCTAAAAACAATCACCCCTATCACATAAAGATACTCATCAATACTCATCAATACTTCCCCCTTGTTTGCGTGAAACATCCCATGTGGCATGCAAACACAACATAACAAAAAACGAAAAGACAAATTATGCACTCCACTCATGCATGCAGAATACAATTCTCAATAGCAAGCAAAATCAAATACACCTCCACATGCAATATTCCATTCATACAGCACCTTACCACACGCATTCACGAAAAATAAAAACACAACATTCTCTTAGAAAACACTTAAACCAATTGTCCATTTTACAAAACAAAACATGAACAGCCGACACAAACTTTTAACAACCAAAATTAACCTGAAATTCAAAACCAATTCTGCCATTCCCTGAAACGCAGCACTCGCAAAACACTACAAAATAATTAAAATCCTAAAACAACCATCTATACCGTGGTTCTGCAAATTCTACCATGTACAATTCTATGAGATCACACTAATAATGCAATCACCGCAGATGCTCAATAAACTCCAGTTGCATATTTACACATAAAATCCCTAACCATAAATTTACAAAAGAACACACAAACACCTAAGTATCCAATTTTGGGAATAATTAGATAATAATGATACAGCCACTGTTCTATATAGCTCCTGCTCGCATGTACCATGCAAATCCACTGTTAAAGGGACATTTTAGTATAAATTAAACTTTCATTATTCAGATAGGACTTTTAATTTTAATCAACTTTCCAATTTACTTTGATCATCAAATTTTTTCTTGGTATTCTTAGTTTAAACTAAACATAGGTAGGCTCATATGCTAATTTCTAAGCCTTTGAGGGCTGCCTCTTATCACAGGCTTTTTAAATCTCTTTTCAACACAAAGAGACAGAAAGTACACGTGGGCTATATAGATAACACTGTGTTCAGGCACAGGGGGTCATCCAAGATCCAGCACAAAACAATGCTAAATTTAAGACAATAGACCATAAACAGTCACAGTCATGTGACCAGGGAGCTGGAAGAATGCCCCTAGACACAAGGCAACTACAGAGGCAAAAAGCATACCAATACAACTGTGTTGGCCATGCAACACTGGGGAATGGGTAATAAAGGGATTATCTATCTTTAAAACAATAACAATTATATGGTAGACTGTCCCTTTAAGTAAATCAGATGTGGCACAAATAATTTGTGAAAAGCTGCTAGAATCCAGTCTATACTTTTACATAACCAAAATTTTAATAACAACACAATTATTTGATTTAACTTTGTTTATAATTTGATATTCACCATTCTGCAGCTCTCTAGCCAAATGTAACAAATGTATATAACAAAAAATAAAATAAGCTTTCTACAAAAAATAATAATAAAAATTTCCCCTTTAAATTATTCCCAATGAGTCATTGGCCTTACTTATAATAAAAATGTATACTGACATTCATTAAATAGCCTAAGCAAGCATAACCAGCATAAAAACACACAGTGGGATGCAGGCTAGTTAAAGGGACATTTTACTCAAATTAAAAATTATTTTTAATTGAAACTGCTGACACAGTTAAATATACTAGTGTTAGGCTTACAGTAAACCTCATTGTCTTCTCTGTAAATATTTCCTTAAAATCTCAGATTTTATATCAGTTTGCCTGTATCCCTTTAAATATTTTCACTCCTCTGTTTTTTCTCATTTTTTTTTTTTTTTTTTTTTTGTCCGGTAGTCTCCCGGATCCCTACACTAAAATTGTAAACAACTTATCACTTCAGTTTGCATTACAGAGAGAATTAAGTTATGCTGCAAAAAGAATCTCTCCTATATGTTATACTATGCAGCTTGTATCACAAGTCATGGACAATACATTAATAGCAACACCTTGTTACAGTGGACTGTCCCTTTAAGGACTAACCATTCATTACGTAAATTACATATGTATATTCTAACCATAATTTAGGCTGCTTGTATGATTTACCACACAAATTTCACCTCTGTACTGTAGCATGCCCTGCAGATTAATTTACTTGCAACAAAAACGGACGCACTTTTAAATAAACTTTCAATTACAGCTTATAACTATATGTCATTGGGTGCACCAACTCTGTGCACAGACCTTACAAATACAACATACGTTAACCCATTAATCATACCAGAAACAGTTTCATATTTACCAGAGCGTGACAAAAAAAAAAATCACACACACCATCGCACTTTCAAAGCCACTTTCAAAGCCGTTACTTCACTTGCAGAAAGCAATATCATATCTTTACATGCCGCCACACAATTATCACTTAAAACTAAAACTGCACATGAATACCACATACTTAAAACATGCTGGTGACTTTAAAATACAGGTATATAAAATAACATTACCAAATATCTTCTAAAAACGTCTGATTTCCCAGCAGAGAAACAGAAAGAAACATTCTTAGGATACAGACACACAAGTTCATTCCATCTCGCATACCAGAGATTCACTCCCTTTTTTTTTTCTTTCGCAGAAAAACATCTATTGCATCGCGTACAACATATATATATTAAAAACCACCAGATTAACCTGTCACCAAGTTCAAAATGTATTTTTCTTTCCGATTCCACGCAAAATGGCCATTTTTTGCCTGGATTGGGATAATCGTTTTCAAATAATACATTCTGTTTTTGGTTTAAAGTAAATCTGTTACACGCATACCACAGTGAGGACCGACAGACAAAATCTCCTAAATTTCCTTACTGCACACACACATACAACAGAGCTTCTGAAACAGTTTTTTTTTTTAAATTTCTCTTCACTGACTCTACACAGCTGCTCACTGACAGATTTTTTTTTATGATCCCCCCTCCCTCTCTAGAGTGGGTGCCTTTCTGCCTGAAATAAACTTTTTCTTTAACAACACAAAAAGAGCAGCAGTAATAAAATGCACAGTCACTTAATATATATTTTAAGCACAAAACAGCACAGTAATTATATAGCAATAAAAAAAGCAAACTTTAAAAGCAATTAGAAAATGCAAATGCAATACAGCAATTTGAAGTGTGCAAGCAGAAAAACAAATGCAATACAGCAAGTTTAGTTTATAGCAAGCATGAAAGAAACAGATTGCGCATAGACAAAGATAGCAAAACAATTTCCAGGCTGATACCAGAGTTTATGGATAATATGCAATAAATTTTATGAATTATACCCCTTTATTTTACAACATATATACTGCATACAACACTATATACTGCAAATACCAAAAAAAAAAATCCTTATATTCCAACAGAGACTCGAACTCCGTTTTAACATTAAAAATACTATATTTTAACCAATAAAAAACATATGTCTCTAGAGGACTCTAACCTCATCATATGTCACTGGAGGCCTCTAACCTCCGACACTATTTAATATCAAAGAACCAATAAATATGTATCATCAGAGGACTCTAACCTCAGATATCATATCTAAAAAAACAATAAATATGTATCATTCAGAGGACTCTAACCTCAGATATCATATCTAAAAAAACAATAAATATGTATCATTCAGAGGACTCTAACCTCAGATACCATTTAATCAATAAACCATGTATCACTTGGAGGCCTCTAACCTCAGATACTACTTTATAACCAAAAACAACTTTTACCAAAAAATTTCCATAAAAAAACACCTTAAAAACACCTTAAATATACATATATACACAACATACACAGATATGCATAACATACATACACATTCCCCACTATATATATATTTTTTTTTTAAATAACCTGAGTGTCTGGTCCTATAGGGTTCTAGTTTGACAATGGGTAAGCAAAAAAACAGTGCAAAACAAGTGTTTTACTTACCCCTTGACAAGCTACCACTTCTGGACACCATTTGTTAGAAGACTCCTCTAGGACCACGACCCTCTTGTTCTCTTCTGTTTCAGGACTCTGGTATCTGCACTGCAAAGTGTAAAGACAAGCGCTTGGAGGGCTGTTTCACAAAACACACAAGGATATGTTTGCAGAACAACTCTAACTTTATTATGTCAGGGTGGCCAGTTATATACACTCCAGAATACATTGAAATCTGTAGTCATTAGCTCATTTCTAAGATAAGGAAAAACATCTGGCATCCTGTAAGTTGTACATCACATTTGTCAGATATCCTTGCAGACAAGAGTTACAGCATATAGGTTTAACAAGTGACATATTCATAATTACATCATTTCACATGGTATTTCTATAAGAACAAAGAAACTCATAGAAAATATAATTGGAATAAAAGGAGTGTTAGGGAGTCATTTCTACAGGAATATCTAACTACAGATAAACAGTAACTGGGCCTCCTAGCCCAGCACAAATCACAGCCGTTTGACATCTTGTAGAGATAATAATGCATCCAAGCACATCTTCAGGGTCATTCTCAGGGCTATTATATCTATGCAAGTCTCCCTAACATCAGCATATTTCTTACTACATAATAAACCACTATAATAAAAGTCTAATCATTACAAAATGGATGCTAATCATCACAAGATGGCTGCGGGGAACAAGATGGCTGCCGTCAGGTTCATATTACCCCTAACAGCTACTGTTCGTTGCCAGGTCTTTTTATTTAATATAATTTAAACAACATTCCTAATAATTCTTTTATCTGATTTGCATCATACATTAGATATCCTTTGTTGACTAAATACTAATGCACATGGGTGAGAGGAATCTATTTGCAGCCACCAATAAGCAGCTACTGAGCATATTAGGTATGCTTTTAAACAAAGTATATTAAGAGAAAGTTGTTTAAAATTGCACGCTCTTTCTAAAACATGAATGATTGGGTTTCACGTCCCTTTAAGTTTAAGGTCCCTCTAAGTGAAAAAACTCTCATGATGAGCAGAGTGGATAAAGGTTTACTGTTCTAAGTAAGGATTGTGCATTTAGTTTATAACACCTTTAGAATATGCCATCAATAGTTTCTTGAATCAGTCTTGTTAATTCAGATCTTTCATTAAAAACAACATTTATATTTAGACAGATCTGTCTCTATAAGATTTACTTCAAGGGGCATAATACCCATATGCTAAATCACCTGAAAGTGATGCAGCACAGCTTAAAAAACTGACAGGAAAATATCACCAGAACATCTCTATGTAAAAAAAGAAAGATATCTTACCTCAATGCTTCTTAATCTCTCAACAATAATTGTTCTGTAAACAATTATCCTTCACCTACTGTCATCTGTAGAAAAACTGTAGAAAAGCAACAACAAATAAACAGCCATTCAGCTTCTTTACTGTGATCTTGTGAGATTTCACTTCAATTTCACAAGATTTGAGAGCAAACTTGATTAAATTGAGTAAAGCAATGACATTACAATGCTTACTCATGTCAGATGCACACTCCCTTGAATGTCCTGGGACTAGGACTCTGATTGCTTTAAGTCACTTATTTAGGAAATTTTAAGGTAAAATAGCTTCTTTTTTACATAGAGATGTTCAGGTGACACTTTCTAGTTAGCTTTTTATAACTATGCTACATCCCTTTAAAGTGCTTCAACATTTGGGTATCATGTCCCTTTAATGCATATTATGTAGTAGAATGCTAGGGTGTTATATTATTTTAATCAGAGCTGTATGAGCAGAGAGCAAGCTCCAGCTACCTCTACAGATGTTACAGAGGTCATTTTACAGCACTCTCTGTGTGAAGAAGAGGCCGAGATCCTGGGAAGTAGATTAACAAGAGTCTGTCACACTGTGATACCATAAGGCTTAGTATTGCTCAGTATGAGTCTCGTGTACGCTTTTCCACTGCAGAGTTCATTGTGAATCATCTGTATCTGCACCTTTTTCTTCTTCTCACAGTAGGATCACCATTTAAAATAAGTCATTTTATTCTCTAAAGAGTTTGACTTTCTCCATATAAGAGCAGCATCTATGATGATCCTTGGGAACAATTTTTTTTTGGAGAAATCTGTACTCACATTTTATACATTAAGGCTTTTTATGTCAGTAAAATAATGTGTGTGAATGTGTGCTTTCATGATCCTTGACTGGTCTGATGCTTTCCTTTTTTATGGTGGGAATATATTATTTTATTTGTAAAGAATGAAAATATTCCACTGCCATGAATACAGGATCATTGTGTATATAATACAGTAAAGTTACACTTGATAAAGTAATTGATATAGGAATAGGTAGCCCTGCCCCAACACGCTTACACTATAGAAGGTAGGGGGTGAGGAAGATGGCTTTACTAACAGCTAGATTACAAGTTGTGCGTTCAACTTGTAACACTGAAAAAATTGTAATTTCAGCATTAAAACAGCAACGCAGCCATTACAAGTCTTGTCGGTATAGCTGTACTGCAAGCCTTTTAGCCTGTAACGCAACATCAGTCCCGTCTTCGTAAAAATTACGTTTTTTCCATGGGACTTCCATAGCGCAGCCATTACAAGTTTTGCGGTGAGGCTAAAAAGCTTGCGTTACACCCTATACCGACAAGATCCGTACCGCTATCTGAGAGCATTAGTTATAAGTTTTACTTAACAAAACTGTTACATAAATTTCTAACTAAACTGTTACAAAGTACACTAACAACTACCTATTAACCTCTAAACCAAGGCCCTCCCACATCGCAAACACTATTTTAAAGTTATTAACCCCTAATCTTCCGCTCCCGACATCACCGCCACTAATAAAATGTATTAACCCCTATTCTGGCGCTCCCCGACATCGTTGCCACTATACTGAAGTTATTAACCCATATTCCCCTGCACCCCAACATTGCCCACACTATGCTAAATATATTAACCCCTATTCCGCCGCTCTCCGACATCGTCACCACTATAATAAAGTTATTAACCCCTAAATCGCTGCCCTCCCACATAGCAAACACTATTTTAATATTATTAACCCCTAATCTGCCGTCCGCCCACATCGCCCCCACTACACTAAAGTTATTAACTTCCCTTGCATTCCTATTGGCTGATTTGATTTTGGAAATTCAAATCAGCTAATAGGATGAGAACTACTGAAATCCTATTGGCTGTTTAAATCAGCCAATAGGATAAGAGCTACTGAAATTCTATTGGCTGATTTGAACAGCCAATAGAATTTCAGTAGCTCTCATCCTATTGGCTGATTTGAATTTCCAAAATCAAATCAGCCAATAGGAATGCAAGGGACGCCATTTTGAAAAGGCTCCCTTGTATTGAAGATTCAGTATATGGCGGCGACCGTATGAAGAGGATGCTCCGCACCGGATATCTTCAGGATGGTTCTGCTCCCGGGATGAAGATAGAAGATGCCGCCGGGATGAAGATAGAAGATGCCGCCTGGATGAATATGGAGCTGCCGGGATGAAGACCCTTCAAGTGGGACTGTGAGTATCCAAAGAGGGGTTAGTGATAGTTTTTTAAGGTTTTTTGAGTGTTTTTTTTTTTTTTTAATTAGGGGTTGGGCATTTCTTAAAAGAGCTAAATGCCCTTTTTAAGGGCAAGAAAAATAGCTAAATGCCCTTTTAAGGGCAATGCCAATACAAATGCCCTTTACAGGACAATGGGTAGATTATTTTTTTTTAATTAGTTTTTTTTATTTTGTGGGTTTGGGGGGGGGTGGGGTTTTTTAATGATAGTGGGTCTTTGTGTTTTTTGTTTCGAAAAAGAGCTGATTTCTTTAGATTTCTTTTATTTTGGGGTGGGTTTTTTTAAAATTGGTATTAGAATAGGAATAATTGTTAGTATTTTGGATAATTCGCTTGTTATTTTGTGTAATGGTTTTTTTTCGTTTTGGGGTGGGTTTTTCTTTTTACAATAGCCATTTTTTATTTTTAATGGGTAGCAAAATACCTGAATGCCCTTTTAAGGGCAATGCCCATACAAATGCCCTTTTTAGGGCAATGGGTAGATTAGGTTTTACTTTATTTTTATTTTGTGGGTTTGGGGGTGGGGTTTGTATACTGTTAGGGGGTGTTTGTTTTTCTTTTGTAGGAAAAGAGCTGTTATCTTTAGGGCAATGCCCTACAAAAGGCCCTTTTATGGGCCCTTTGTAGTTTATTATAGATTAGGGTTTTTTATTTTAAGGTGTTTTTTTTTTTTGTTTTTTTTAAAGGGTATTAGAATAGGAATAATTTTTATTATTTTGGATAATTTAATTTGTTATTTTTTGTAATGGTATTTTTTTGTTGTTGTTGTAATTTTAGTGTTTTTTTATTTTTTGTAATGTTAGATTTTAGTGTAAGGCAGCTTAGGTTTTATTTCACAGGTAAGTTTGTATTTATTTTAACTATGTAGTTAGTAAATAGTTAATAACTATTTACTAACTAGTCTACCTAGTTAAAATAAATACAAACTTACCTGTGAAATAAAAATAAAACCTAAGATAGCTACAATATAACTATTAGTTGTATTGTAGCTAGCTTAGGTTTTATTTCACAGGTAAGTATGTATTTAGTTTGAAATAGGTGTTATTTAGTTAATAATTGTAACGTTAATTTAGTTCTATTTTTATTATGTTAAAGTTAGGGGGTGTTAGGTTTAGGGTTACGGTTATGGTTATGTTTAGGGTTATGGTTAGGTTTAGGGTTACGGTTAGAGTTAGGTTTAGGGTTAGGTTTAGGGGTTAATAGTTTAATTTAGGTTTTGCGATGTGGGGGGCTGGCGGTTTAGGGGTTAATATGTTTATTTAGTGGCGGTGATGTGGGAGGCCAGAGGTCTAGGGGTTAATCACTTTATTTAGTGCCGGTGATGTCGGAGAGGGGCGTAATAGGGGTTAATATATTTATTATAGTGTGGGCTATGTTGGGGTGCGGGGGGATAGGAGTTAATAACTTTAGTATAGTGACAGAGATATCGGGAGTGGCAGATTAGGGGTTAATAGATTTATTTAGGTGGTGGCGGTATCGGGAGCAGCAGATTAGGGGTTAATAAGTTTATTTAGGTGTCAGCGATGTCGGAGGCGGCAGATTAGGGGTTAATAACATTATGTAGGTGTCGGCGATGTCAGGGGGTGCAGATTCGGGGTGTTTAGACATGTGGTTTATGTTAGGGTTATTAGGTTTAAACATAACTTTCTTTTCCCCATAGACATTAATGGGGCACTGTTACGGAACTTTTCATTCCACGATCGCAGGTGTTAGGTTTTTTACTAACCCGCTCTCCCAATTGATGTCTATAGCTGTCCCAGTTATTAAGTATTGGGGCACTTAACACATCTATGGACGATATAACAAGTGGAGCACAATTTATATCTGGTATTAAAATCTGGTACAGGAAGTGAATGGTTAGATATTTGAATCAAAGCATCTTTGCACAGCAGAAAATGTTTCATTGTACCCCATACATTTAAATAATAGCACATGGAGCACTATTAGTGGTGAGTTAAGTGCTCAAGAGCAATCCAAAATACAGATTTAGTATGTAGTGCTTTTTAAGACCTGAATTGAATTTTTATTATTAAAAGCATAGCACAGAATTACATAATAAAGATTTCCACTACTTATGCACCACCATCTTAGCGCACCATCAACTTAGCGCACCATCCCCTTAATGCACCATCGTCTTAGTGCATCATCGGCTTAGCGCACCAATGTCTTAGCGCACCATTGTCTTAGTACATCATCGACATAGTGCACCATCTCTTAGCGCACCATCAGCTTAGTGCACCAGTAGCTTAGTGCACCATCAGCTTAGTGCACCAGTAGCTTAGTGCACCAGTAGCTTAGTGCACCAGTAGCTTAGAGCACCATCGGCTTAGTGCACCATCGGCTTAAAGAACCATCCTCTTAGTGCACTATCATCTTTGCGCACCATCTTCTTAGCATGTCATCAGCTTAGCGCACCATCGTCTTAGCGCACCATCGGCTTAGTGCACCATCGGCTTAGAGAACCATCATCTTAGAGCTCCATTGTCTTAGTGCACCATCGTCTTAGTGCACCATCAGCTTAGCGCACCATCAGCTTAGTGCACCATCAGCTAAGTGTACCATCCTCTTAGCGTACCATCGTCTTAGTGCACCATCAGCTTAGCGGATCATCTGCTTAGCGCACCATCGTCTTAGTGCACCATCATCTTATTGCACAATCGTCTTAGCGCACCATCACCTTAGTGCACCATTGTCTTAGCACACCATTGTCTTAGCACACCATTGTCTTAGCGCACCATCGGCTTAGTGCAACATCGGCTTAGAGCACCATCATCTTAGAGCTCTATTGTATAATCTCTCCCCAAATAAAGGTTGGTATGAGACAATTTAAGACAATTTTATATTAATACATATTTCATGTTGTTTTAGGGTGCCTCCTATTTCTAGCTGCAATAGAACTAATAGTTCTGTTCTCCACGTGTAATTTAGGCCTAAATATGTTAATGGAAGGAACTTTCACTAACAAAATACTGGAAATAATAGGTAAACTGATTCTCAATTAATGTCTCTTTAAAGATGAGCCTCCTTGGCAATCTTACACGCATATACAAATGTAGTCCAATGATTAGACCTGTGCACTGGAACAAAAACATTTTAGCTGAGAGATTTGTTTTGGATTATTTCATTTGTTACTAGGTTCGGACAAATTTCATCCACGTGGACATTTGTTTTGGACAAACTTTGGCTTAGGACTTATTTCCGTTATTTCCAATTAGACCTAGAACTGTTAACATTTTGATATTTTTATGGTCGGTATTGAAAGTATTAACATCACTTAATTTATAAACACACTATTTTATTTACACGTTATTTCCCATTAGAACATTAAGCAAAAATAAACAACTAATATTAACATTATAGGATTCAAGCAATTAAAAGAACCTTTCTTTCAATGCTATTAGAACATACAACTCTCTAATTGAATTTGAGTCAATGACTAGCTCCCAAAGGCTCAAAAGTCATACAACTGCATGTTCTAGAAGCTCTAGTTAAAGTGATTCTAAATACCTGAGCCTTTTCTAGTCTCTGACCTTCCTTTGCTAGGTTAAGGCTTGATTGGACAAGCCTGTACAACTAAAATCCAACATTTACTGCCTGACTGGCTGTCCCTAACATCAGTCATGAGTAATACTATTGCACGATTGGACAGGGGATGATGGACACATGGATGACCAGACCCTTTGTACATCATTACGAACAAAGGAGCTGATTGAACAAACAACTCCTTATCCCCTCTCCTGCACTTTTTTGGGGGCCAAACAGCACAAATGAATGAACAAATACATTTCATCAAGCAATCATTCATTCTTTGATCATTTATATATGTATTCGGCTGTTTGTGTTTCAGAAATCAAAAGTGCAAATGCACCTCTCTACAAACTATTTTACATATGCAAAACAGAAAGAGAAGCAGTCTGCCAGGAACGAACAGCAGCATCAATAGCTTGTTCTATGGCCCGATTACCACCTGGAAGTAGCTTCTTTCTGCCCAATTGTGCTTTTCACAGAGGAAAACTTTCCTGTAGTATATCAGTCTGATCCCGCCGACATAGTCATTCCAGCCCCAAAATACCAGGCAATTCTCCTCTGAACAAGGAAAAGGCAACCCCGGACGATCGTTTCGGCCTTCTGTGGGCCTCGTCAGTGAGGTGCAGCCATATTCCTCTAAGCACATTGGGCAAGGAGTCCACGTCTGGTTTCCCCCATCACCCATAGGGAGACTATCCCCAGGGTCATATTTACATATGAAAAACAGAAAGAGAAGCAGTCTGCCAGGGACGAACAGCAGCATCAATAGCTTGTTCTATGGCCCGGTTACCACCTGGAAGTAGCTTCTTTCTTCCCAATTGTGCTTTTCACAGAGGAAAACTTTCCTGTAGTATATCAGTCTGATCCCGCTGACATGGTCATTCCAGCCCCGAAATACCAGGCAGTTCTCCCCTGAACAAGGAAAAGGCAACCCCAGACGATCGTTTCGGCCTTCTGTGGGCCTCGTCAGTGAGGTGCAGCCATATTCCTCTAAGCACATTACTATCCCTAGGGTCATATTTACATATGCAAAACAGAAAGAGAAGCAGTTTGTTGAGCGCTTCTCTCTTTATATTTATGCAAATTATCACACTTAGGGAAGTCTCCCTAAGTGTGATGCGGGAATCCAGCCGTGGATCCGTTGCTCAGTGGGCCTAGAGGGATATGGCTGCACCTCACTGACGAGGCCCACAATAGGCCGAAACGTACGTCTGGGGTTTTGCTGTTTCTCTCGTTCAGAGAGGGATTGCCTGAATTTCGGGGCTGGACTGTACTGTGAAGTCAGGATCAGACTGATATGCTACAGGAAAGTTCTTCTCTGTGAAAGGCACATATTGAGCAAAAAGAGGCTGCTTCTAGGGTGGTAACCGGCCATAGAACAAGCTATTATGCTATTGTTCGTTCCCAGGTTGAGCGCTTTTCTCTTTTTATTTACGCAAACTATTATACATATCTGATTGATTGATTGAAATATATGTCCTGATGCTTGTAACATTCATTAGTTTTGAAATGCTTTCCCTTTCATATGGATGTCAGAAAATGAATGTCCCTTTAAATGCAGGAACATAGCTATAAATAATTTGATTATTTTTCTTTGCAAAATGTATTATCTAATTTAAAATAATTCATTTCATTTTAAAACCTCTGTACAATCTTGCAGGATTTTTTTTTTTTTTTAAATATGAAATATTTTAATATAAACAGCACATTTTTCCCAAAACTCTAAAATGTTTCCTATATACAAAATCTAAACTGTTGCCTCCGGCTAAATGATTAAGATTGCATGTTCCTAAGTATCTATTTTCAAGTTCAAATAGAAAGCAATCATTACAGATGGGTAAAATATTGTGACTGAGTGATTTTGCTTTTCTTACAACGCCAATAAAGAGTATGTCTTTTTCACAGCATTGAACTTTTTCACCTGCCCCTAGGTCAGTTCTGTCAGGAGAAAAAAAGATTTTACGATAAAATAAAAGACTTTTGCTCAAATGTGCTGCAGGATGGTTTACCTACAAATGATCAGACACATTACAGAGCAGCTCTGTAATAAGGCGTAAGACTTTTGGCCGTGTAACTAAATTATTCACTCAGCATCACAGAGTGTTTCATTGCTCTGCTTTCTAGTATTAATGTTTTTTAATTTGTGCCAAGGAACATAGGATTCATTCTCTTTAAAGAGGAAACTGTCTCTCAAGCTATAGAAATCTCTTAGCAAAGCAATACAATTGTTATGAACGTTAAAAGAATGCTCTGAAGTCCAGAATTGAAAGAGAATATTTTAAATACTAAATAGAAAATATTGCCTTAAAACAAAGGCCAGATTACGAGGGGAGTGCAAGCGATATCGGGTTTTCGTGATCATTTGTGCACAGGTTTAATTTCGCTGGTATTACAAGTTGAAAGCAAATGCGATCACTAGAGCGCAATTCAAGTTAAAAATACTAGTTTAGATACTTGGGGGCCTATTTATTAAGGGCCGAATGGTCCTGAATGCCCCTTCAGGCTCGCCGGAAACAGGAGTTAAGAAGCAGCTGTCTTAAGACCACTGCTCCTTAAGTCGTACGCCTCCTCTGAGGTGGCGGACATCAATCCGCCTGATCGCATATGATCGGGTTGATTGACAACCCTGCTAGTTGCCGATTGACCACGAATCTGCAGGGGGTGGTATTGCACAAGCAGTTCACCAGAACTGCTTGTGCAATGTTAAATGCAGATAACGTATGCTGTCTTCTGCATTCATCGATGTCGGGCGGACATGATCCACTACAGCGGATCATGGCCGTCCGACTGTTAATAAATCGGCCCCTACATGTTTTTCTCTATATACTATTTGTATTTTTTGACACTTGTTAATTTTTATATAGGACTGAATGTTGTCTGTATATAAAACTTGCCTATTTGGGCTATGAAGAATTAATATTTATGTATAAATGGTGTAAGGGAGTGCAGCTGCACATCCCTGACGAAGTGCTTGTTAAGCAGGAACACATTGGAGTATAGCTCCTGTGTGGTGAGAGCGTTGGTGGTGTCTTTTTTGCTTTTAACTGTACCCAATAAAGATGAACTGTTAACTATATAAAGCCGGGTACGCCTCCTCCCTTACTTCTCTACATTGCTGTTTGTCTTGTAATCTTGTAATGTCTCCCTTAGAAAGAGGCTTTTGAACCTATACATTTTTTCATTGTTTTTTTTCTTTGTCAAATCCTTTCCCTTAAAAAAAAAATTGTTTTGTTTTCTTGCTTCCGAATCTCAGAATTTGTATTTTCTTGTACAGTAAGATGAGTTAGAAAATATATAATTTTTTATTCAAAAGGTATCACAATCTTCATTTCAGATTCATAGACTTCCTGAGGTTGCTTGGGAAGCTGGTACAGGCAGGATAAACTTCAAAATTATTTGAGCCTCATTTCACCAAACTCTCCAAGCATGGGCAAGTTATAGTTTGGGTCACGATGCACATTATGGACCTCAATAACATTAGCACGCAACTTGATATTAGAAATTCATGGTAAATTGCATTTAGCAGAGAAGGGTTAGGTGCAACCGACATCATTCTAGTGCAACCTATACTTTCCATAGATATCATAAACATACTAACCTATGCTCATATTACAAGTTGAAAGTTATAATTTGCGCTCGAGTGAAAACCAAAATTGCACTAGAGTATTCAGCGTGACTTGAGACCTGAAGTAAAATGTGAGGGTTAAAAAAAAGTTGCACAAAACACATTAAAATATATTAAAATACACTATTACACTCATATATACACCCTGTTCCAAATTATTATGCAAATTCTATTTAATTGTCACAAAGATTAATTAATTTTTTTTTCAGTTTAACTCATGGATGGCATTGTGTCTCAGGGCTCTTTTGATCACTGAAAACAATCTCGGACACCTGTGATAATTAGATTTCCAGGTGAACCCAATTAAAGGAAAAACTACTAAAGGAGGGCGTTCCACATTATTAAGCAGAGCACCATTTTCAAGCAATATGGGGACGAAAAAGGATCTCTCTGCTGTCGAAAAGAGTGAAATAGTTCAATGCCTTGGAGAAGGTATGAAAACATTAGATATTTCATGAAAATTTAAGCGTGATCATCGCACTATTAAGAGATTTGTGGCTGATTCAGAGCACAGACGGGTTCGTGCAGATAAAGGCACATTGAGGAAGATTTCTGCCAGATCCATGCATTGGATCAAGAGAGCAGCTGCTAAAATACCATTACATAGCAGAAAACAGATATTTGAAGCTGCTGGTGCCTCTGGAGTCCCATGGACATCAAGGTGTAGAGTCCTCCAGAGTCTTGCAACTGTGCAAAAACCTTCCATTCGGCCACCACTAACCAATGCTCACAAGCAGAAACGGCTGCATTGGGCAGAAAAATACATGAAGACTAATTTTCAAACAGTCCTGTTCACTGATGAGTGCTGTGCAACCCTGGATGGTCCAGATGGATGGAGTAGTGGATGGTTGGTGGACGGCCACCCTGTTCCAATAAGGCTGCGACATCAGCAAGGCGGTGGTGGAGTCATGTTTTGGGCCGGAATCATGGGAAGAGAGCTGGTCGGCCCCTTTAGGGTCCCTGAAGGTGTAAAGATGACCTCTGCGAAGTATGTGGAGTTCCTGACTGACCACTTCCTTTCCTGGTACAGAAGGAAGAACTATGCTTTCCGTAATAAAATCCTCTTCATGCATGACAATGCACCATCTCATGTTGCAAAGAATACCTCTGCATCAATGGCTGCTATGGGGATAAAAGGAGAGAAAGTCATGGTGTGGCCTCCATCCTCCCCTGACCTCAATCCTATTGAGAACCTTTGGAGCATCCTCAAGCAAAAGATCTATGAGGGAAGGAGGCAGTTTACATCCAAACAGCAGCTCTGGGAGGCTATTCTGACATCTTGCAAACAAATTCAAGCAGAAAGTGTCCAAAAACTCACAAGTTCAATGGGTGCAAGACTTGTGAAGCTGCTATCAAATAAGGGGTCCTATGTTAAAATGTAACGTGACCTGTTAAAATGTTTAAAAAGTTAAAATGTTGTTAAAAGTTTGATTGAAATAGCTTTTGATTTCAGTAAATATGCTGCAAACACAACAAATGACAATTTTCAGTTCTTTACAACCTATAAAGTGTTTTGAAACTTACTGTGCATAATAATTTGGAACAGTGCATTGTAAGTTTTTTATTTTGAAAAAAAATACTGTTATCATTAGGAGGTTTGTTCAATAAAATTTGAATTGTACTCTTAATAGTTGATAACATGAGAATTATGCTGACTGTTGTTTATATCAATTATTTAGGTAAATGAGAAATATATCATTGGCATAATAATTTGGAACAGGGTGTACAATATATATGTATATTTGTATATATTCATATAGATATATAAGTATAGATATACATTTAACAAAAAATATCAGATATACAGCATGTATATTAAAATTAAAATAAAATTTGAAGAACATAGGAATGAAAAGTATTCTTAATGCACCTCCGGGTTTAGCGTAGTTGACTAATGTCGGGTTAGCTCGCAAGTGATTTCATCAGCGTGTCCCATAGAAGTCGCAATATCCGAAATCCTGAAATTAGCACACCGGAGTCTTTCATTTGTGTTATTACTTTTTACTTCAACTTCTAATACAATTTTAAAAAATGTAAAGCTGCAAGAAACAACCTTGAAGAATCATAAATGTAAGTATAGAACATGCATGTGTCTGTATAACGTTCCAGTAGTGAGGATAACATCTGTCCAAGCAAGGACCCAGTGGGTGAGAAGTAACTAAAGCAATACTGTCCTAACATGTTTGATTAGTCCCAGGACATTAATATAGGATCAGTAATCAGGCAGAGGTTGGTAACTTGTTGGCAGCAAGGTCACCGAATCAAGATTTAAAGACAGGTAAAAAAAACAGCAGCAATCGGTCAGGAGAGGCACCAATTCAGGGTCTGAAGAATGGTCAAAACACAAAGCAGAAGGTAATAATTGAGGATCAACAGCAGATACCCCCAACATATGGCTCCTTGGTATATAAACTGGAGTGAAATCTAGCAAACCGGCAGTGGAATATTCCTATAACATTAAATACTAAGCAGTACTAAATCAACCACTTTCAATGGGCATGACGATGAGATTGGCAGCACAGATGTTATTCCGAAGAAAATCCTATGTGACTCCCAGGAATGTAAACATATTAGGTTTGGCATTAAGATGACGAAGGACACACACTCATGACACAAAATTTCAATGCCAAATACTCAAGTCTTATGGGACAGTTTGCTTCCAATACTGATATAGCAGTGATCATTCTACCTTGAACATATATGCAACTTTAAAAACAAAAAGAAAGCGCCTCATGGTGCAGTATTTTCAAACAGTGTAGAAACAATGTAGCAGGTGATCAAGTGAAAAAGTTATGAAAAAGTGTGATGGCACTTTTAACGAAAAAAGTGCATACAGGCAGGCTGACCTTTAATACAGCAGTCAGTACGCTGTAGCCACAGTGTCCTACGTGTGGCTAAGAGGCTGATATGGAATCCACAGCAGGTGCAATCCTTAGATCGCTGGTCTAGTGTCTGTCTTGTAAATGCAAGCAAAAAATAAAACTGGCGCTGAAAAATACAGCTAGGATATAGACTACTATATATTAATTAATAAGATAATTAATCTCATATATATAAGAACCTATAGAAGGGTTTAGAGTACTAGAACGCTTCTAAACAAACATGCGTGTGGAAAAATATAAACAGATAAATAGCACCAATTAAAATCACAATATTATTTAATTAAATACACAAGCAAAAAATAACTAACTAATGTCTAAAAGTCGTTGGCAACAAAAAGGGACGTCTTCCTAGATTAAGATCCAGTGGGTGCTGAAGATGAAGATGGTGCTTGTATAGCACAAATAGTGAACTTCAAATAAAAAGTGTGTAGACGTTAAAAATTAAAAACTAAGAATGTATCAATATTTATGTTAATTAAATACATTAATAGTTTTTTTTATTATTATTATTTTTTTCATCATCTGAATTTTCTTTATTGTTTTCAATATTTGTTTTTATTACTATATTGTTTCTTAATTAAGTTTCTCATTTGAGATAAGTCACTTAGTCACATTTTTCCCTTTTTGGCTTATGATTTTGTTTATTTAGATATCACTTATTGGACTTCCAAAACCATTTTAGCGCCCCCTATTTTTTATGCTTTTTTGCATATTTAAAAAAAAAAAAAAAAAAACTGAATATGTCTGTAACAAATTTGAAGCATTTCAGCTTGCGCAATAATATAATTCTTTTCCATGTGGTCAACAATAAAGTTTTATTTTTACTGGCAGTAGAGTGTTGGCAAGGCTGGATTGGCTTTACAGGACACCAGGAGATTGGGGCTGACCAGCTATTAAGTGAGTGCTGCATCTGGTATGGCAATGCAGCGGTTTCACCTCTTTTTTCTCTTCTGAGTTATAATCATTTAGGTAATAAAATATTTACTTGTATGTTTTATTTCTAGACAATGTTCCATTTTAGATGTCCTCCTTTGAATGGTTGCTAGCGTCTAATCAAGTCACACTGTTTTGTTCGCACTATGGATAATCATTTTCACATTGTAAAAGGAAGTCATGGATGAACTTTCGTTATAGGGTGGCTATTTGTCAACAATCTGACTTTTTTTTAATTACAAACTAAAATAATTTAATTCTGGGAAAAAATATAGCGATAAAGAGGATCTCAGTAATGCCCTTTATAAAAATGGTGTCTGTGAATTCTACAAACTCAATGGAAAATGGGTCTGGTCTTTACATTTTTAAATTATCAACTGCTATATGAGTATTGAATGTGCACAGCTTAAGTAAAACATGATGGCTAATTGATTTAAAGGGACATTAAACCCATTTTTTTTCTTTCATGATTCAGATGGAGAATACCATTTTAAACAACTTTCTAATTTACTTTTATTATCTAATTTGCTTCATTCTCTTGATATTCTATCCTGAAAAGCATATCTAGATATGCTCAGTAGCTTCTGATTGGTGGCTGCACGTAGATGCCTCATGTGATTGGCTCACCAATGTGCATTGCTATTTCTTTAACAAAGGATATCTAAAGATTGCAGCAAATTAGATAATAGAAGTAAATTGGAATGTTGTTTAGAATTGTATTCTCTATCTGAATCATGAAAGAAAAAGTTAGGGTTTAGTGGCCCTTTAATATGGATAATAAATACCTAATATGTAACCAATATAATCTATTAAGGGTATGTGAATAAAGATTGTACTATAAATTTGAATAATATATAATTAACATTTTTTAAAACATCTCAACACTTCATTACATCATGAATGAATTATCTATATCAGTATTTAAGATGATCACAAATTTTATAGTATACTCAAATTAAGTAAAACTTTATTAACTAGTCGATAAACCTGCCCAGAGGACAGTCTATGTGTTGAAAATACACCCCCCAAGCTACAAAAAATAAAAAATAGAAATACAGAAAAAATAAACAAAGCTATCAAAATTAATACAATTAAACCTAAACTAATACCCCTATAAAAATGAAAAATCCCCCCCAAAATAAAACACCCCCTAATCTAATACTAAACTACCAATAGCCCTTAAAAGGGCTTTTTGCCCTAAGTTTAACAGCTCTTTTACATTAAAAATAAAAACCCCCCTAACAGTAAAACCCCCACCCACCAAACCTCCAAAATAAAAAAAACTAAAACTAATAAACCTAATCTACCCATTGGCATTTGTATGGTCATTGCTCTTAAAAGGGCATTCAGCTCTTTTTCACTGCCCTTAAAAGCGCATTCAGCTCTTTTGAGATTTGCCCAAAAAAAAAACTAATCCAAAAAAAACAGAACCCCCCCCCCAAAAAAAAACCTAAGACTAAAGACTCAAATAGGTACTCACGGTATTAGAAGTCCGGCAGAGAAGGTCTTCTTCCAGGCGGGTCCATCATCTTAATCCACAGTGAAGGCGGGAGGAGCGGAGGTCCAGAGCGGTCTTCCCAGATGTGGCGATCCTCGGCAGTGGTCATCTGTGCGACGTCGGCGGTCCTCGGCAGCAGCGGTGGCGGGCCTCGGCGGGTGGCGGTCCTTGACGACATGGAGGCTCTTCTTCATCTGATGTCCGTGGTATACTGAATATTGAATGCAAGGTACCACAATCAATTTAGGTTACCTTGCATTCCTAATGGCTGAATTTTTCAAAACAGCCAATAGAATTATAGCCACTAAAATCCTATTGGCTGTTCAAATCAGCCAATAGGATTTCAGTAGCTCTCATTTTATTGGCTGCTGAATTTTTCAAAACAGCCAATAGAATGAGAACTACTGAAGTCCTATTGGCTGTTCAAATCAGCCAACAAGATTTCAGTAGCTCTCATCCTATTGGCTGATTTTGACAATTTCAGCCAATAGGAATTCAAGGTACCCCAATAAATATAGGGTTACCTTGAATTCTTTCTTCAGTGTGCGGCGGACGATCGCATGAAGTGGGACCTCCACGCCTTCGCTGAGGCCTGCTGCCGCCGATGAGCGCCACCGCCGCTGAGGATCGCGCATTCTGGAAAGAGCGCTCCGGATCTCTGCTCTGCTCTGCCTTCGCTGTGGATGAAGATGATGGACCCACTTGGAAGAAGACCTTCTCCACCGGACTTCTGAAACCGTAAGTACCTATTTGGGGCTTTAGTATTAAGTTATTTTACATCTTTTGGGGGGCTTTGTTTTTTTAGATTAGGATTTTTTTTGGACAAATTTTAAAAGAGCTGAATGCCCTTTTAAGGGCAGCGAAAAAGAGCTGAATGCCCTTTTAAGAGCAATGACCATACAAATGCCAATGGGTATATTAGGTTTATTAGTGTTAGTTTATATTTATTTTGGGGGTTTGGTGGGTGGGGGTTTTACTGTTAGGGGGGACTTGGTTTATTTGTAATGTAAAAGAGCTGTTAAACTTAGGGCAATGCCCTACAAAAAGCCCTTTTAAGGGCTATTGGTAGTTTAGCATTAGATTAGTGGGGGTTTTTTGTTTTTTTTGGGGGGGGGGGCTTTTTATTTTCATAGGGATTAGGTTTAATTTTTTTATTTTGGATAGTGTTGTTTATTATTTTTTGTAATGTTACCATTTTTTTATTTTCTGTAATTAGATTAATGTAATGTAATTTTTTTGTATTTTTTATTGAAATGTAGTAATTTATTTTTATTGTAATTAAGGGGTTAATTTAGGAGGTGTTAGGTTAGGGGGCTTACTCATTAAATTAGTTTTTTGCGTTGTGGGGGTTGGCGGTGTAGGAGTTAATAGGTAAATTAGGTTTAATGCATTGTGGGGGGTTGGCGGATTGGGGGTTAATAAATGTATTAGGTAGTTTGCGATGTTGGGGTTTGCAGATTTAGGGGTTAATAATTTTATTAGGTAGTTGTTGTTTTTTTCTTAATACTTCGTGCGCGCGGTTAGTTTATTTTTTTCTTAATACTTCATGCAGGAGGTTAGTTTATTTTTTTTAATACTTATTGCGGGCGCTTAAGTTTTTTTTTTTTAATACTTATTGCGGGCGGTTAGGTATTTTTTCATATTTATTGCATGCAATTTTTTTTTTTTTTAATGCTTATTGCGGGCATTTTTTTTTTTTTTAAGCTTCGTTTGCCTTCGCTGCATCCCGGTGGATTCTGATGCCAACATTCCTTTGAGGATGCGTGCGCAACTGCACACGGCGACGGACATTACAAACGCAATTATAGTATAGATAGTAGAACATAAAGAACTCCCATACTTTTGCACCATAAGATTTAGCGCACCATCAGCTTAGTGCTCATAAGTTAGCCAACATGAGATTTACTGCTCACTCCACAGAAGTCTATTATGTGAGAGATCCATGCTAACCGGCCGTTAACCATTGCTTGAGAAATAGAAATAACAATAATTAGAAAATATTATCTAATATTTTGCTCCACATTCGCAATCAAGGTCAAAGTGTGCATTCATGTGATATAATTCTAAATAATTAATTAAGATGTATTGATAGATACAAAATATATCTTGTTTTTTTCTACAGAAGATTGTATGTTGTGTACATTTATTATTGATATTAAAGGAACAGTCAAGTCCAAAAAAAACTTTTATGATTTAAATAGGGAATGTAATTTTAAAGGGACACTGAACCCTATTTGTTTTCTTTTGTAAATCAGACAGATAATGCAATTTTACTTCTTTCTAATTTACTCCTATTAGCAAATGTTCTTAATTATTTTAGTATCTTTATTTGAAAAGCAAGAATGTAAGTTTAGGTGCCGGCCCATTTTTGGTGAACAACCTGGGTTGTTCTTGCTGATTGGTGGATAAGTTCACTCACCAATAAACAATTGCTGTCCAGTGTGCTAAACCAAAATGTGCTGGCTCCTTAGCTTAGATGCCTTTTTTTTCAAATAAAGATAGCAAGAGAACAAAGAAAAATTGATAATAGGAGTAAATTAGAAAGTTGCTTAAATTTGCATGCTCTATCTGAATCACAACACATTTGTGTTCAGTGTCCCTTTAAACAACTTTGCAATTTACTTGTATCGCCAATTTTGCTTTGTTCTCTTCATATTCTTAGTTGAAAGCTAATTTTAGGAGGCTCATAGGCTAATTTCTTAGACTTTGAAGACTGCCTCTAATCTGAATGCATTTTGACCACTAGGGCATTAGTTCATGTGTTTCTTATAGATAACATTGAGCTCATGCACGTGAAGTTACCCTGGAGTGAGCACTGATTGGCTAAAATGCAAGTCTGTCAAAAGAACTGAAATAAGGGGGAAGGTTTGCAGAGACTTAGATACAAGGTAATCACAGAGGTAAAAAGTATATTTCTATAACAGTGTTTGTTATGCAAAACTGGGGAATGGGAAATTAAGGGATTATCTTTCTTTTTAAACAACAAAAATTCTGGTGTTGACTGTCCCTTTAATATTATAACTAGTGTTCACAAAAATACCAAGTGCCAACAACTCAATTTAGAAACCAGGGATGGATTTAACTATAATTATTGGGATGAGCCCCCAGTTCAGGTAGAAATAAATCTAAGCGGATGAAACATGAATCTTAAAATACTTGTCCAAGAATTATTATACCGGAATGTCTTGAATAAAATCGAGGGTCTGGGAAAAGAAAGATGATTCATGCTATAACTTGTGTAACATACTAATGCAACAAAAATACTAAATGCTATGGTTTTCCTTACCTATTGGTGTCTTCAGACTTACATTAAGGTCGGAATGGCCTTTTACAACATTAATTTGCACATTAAATTGAAGGATTAAGTCTGAGTTACATGATTCGGAAGTCAAGATGGAGCTATCAGACAGTGTTTCAATATTGTTACTCCCTAAGGAAAAATCTATCATATGCATCATTTTTGAGATCAGCCATGAGAAATATATAAAAGGTCTGAGGGTCCTTGATCCTAGTTAATAAATCTATACAAGGTTCAGTTTTCAGAATTCCCCTTTTTTATATGATGACTGGTTTCATTTAAACACTGATGCATATGCTGACATTGTACTTTTATCAGCTCTAATGTAATCTGGAGCACATTTTAATATTTTAAACAGATTCTAAACTTAAAACAGGATAAAGCCGCTTGCCTAGGGACTAACATAGCTCTAAGACAGTCTATCCTAGTCTGGTTTAGAGTCACTGAAATCTAGTCCTATAAAAACAAATATTGTATATGTATGAAAGGAGAATATAATTATAAAAATTAAAATTATTACATATTACTATAAATGCAGCTGTCTTCGCGAAATGCCCATAAGCAGTTTTATTTCACTAATATCTTATTGGAAGTTAGTGAAAAGACTACACACAGTATAAAGTATATATATATATGTGTGTGTGTGTGTGCGTGCGTGTGCGTGCGTGTATAAAATGTTCTTAAAAAATGTGTATGACTTTATAAATAAGATACTGGTATATTAAAATAATTAATTTAATAACAATAAGACTATTTCACTATTCCCCACTTTCACCTAGATTACGAGTTTTGTGTTATGAGGGGTGCGTTGCTAAATTGCACGCTATTCTCACCGCTCACTGACCTACAGCGCTGGTATTACAGGTTTTTATCAACCCGGCGTTAACAGGCAAGAAGTGAGCGTAGAGCAAAATTATGCTCCATACCGCACTCCAATACCAGCGCTGCTTAAGTGAGCGGTGAACTGGTTATATGTGCTTGTGCACGATTTCCCCATAGACATCAATGGGGAGAGCCGGCAGAGAAAAAGTCTAACACCTGCAAAAAAGCAGCGTAAAGCTCAATAACGCAGCCCCATTGATTCCTATGGGGACTCACATTTTATGTTTACACCTAACACCCTAACATGAACCCCGAGTCTAAACACCCCTAATCTTACACTTATTAACCCCTAATCTGCCGCCCCCGACATCGCCGACACCTACATTATATTTATTAACCCCTAATCTACCGCTCCGGACATCGTCGCCACCTACATTATACTTATTAACCCCTAATCTGCTGCCCCCAACATCGCCGACACCTACATTATATTTATTAACCCCTAATCTCCCTTCCCCAATGTCGCCGCAACCTACCTAGATTCATTAACCCCTAATCTGCCGCCCACAATGTTTCCGCCACTATATTAAATTTATTAACCCCTAAATCTAAGTCTTACCCTAACCCTAACACCCCCCTACCTTTAATATAATTAAAATAAATCTAAATAAAAATTACTATCATGGGGGCGTGCCCAAGCAGTGATCCTGGATGGTCGCATCTTCTTGAGCTCTGATAGAGACACTGAAAATCTGTCGGGGTAATTTTACAGCATGATATATCAGATTGCACAATAACCCACAGCTTTCGTCTGTGGGAAACTTTACTTCATCGTTTGAGCTGTATTATTGACATCAGAGCCCAGAATCGGACAATAGAGGTCTAGAGCGGCAGCTCACAATAGGCAGCGCTTCCCCCTCGGATTACCGAGGTATTTGTCATAACTGGCTGCAACGCAGTACTTTACAAAGTATACCTCCTCACCCTGCGAATAAATCCTAACATAGTGAATAATGGCTTCTATAGAAGAACACAACCTACAGGATCGTCATGACCAGCAGTTTGAAAAAATAGAAGGCCTATTGCATCGCATGATGGAAAAAGCTCCATATGACAACCTAATAGGCTTCTTTACTTGCAAAAGCACAATGTCGGATGTATCTAATAGACAGACAGAACCTAGCGTTTATATGGATGACAACACCTTTTCATATACAGACGGCTTGCCTTCTCAGCAGAAGAGATTTCGCTCCATGGACCCGGGCTCCGGCCACTTACCGGACCCACAAGCCAAGCCTGAAACCACAGCTATACAATCGCATCCAGGGAGCTTGGAAACCGCCGAAGCTGAGGTGCAGATAATGGCCGCTTACAAAATAGAAAAAGCCCCTTAATATCCCGGGCTGAATAGAAGGGGCCCTGCGGGGCCGAGGTCAGGGCAGGACTCACATGTGTCTCCAGTGGCCTCAGGGACCCGGCTGCCTAGCTTGCGAGAGGTCATATTGGTATCAGGGGGCGCAGCAGACACAATGAGCAAGCTGGCTGACAACGCAACATTTGGCAGATCCACGGCTTCCCAGCCCGATAATGTGTCTGTTGCACATGAGACGACCCAGAATAAAAAACTTGTGCGCTATCATTCTAAACCGGCTTATGCTCAGACGCCATCTTTACAGCTGAATTATGTTGCTCATTCATGTAGCCGGAGTGGGGGAACTTTTAACTGCCTGACGGAAAACAAGGGAGCCCCATGGTACCATAATATACTGCCTTATTTAGTAAGCACTGGCAAGCATGGTATAGCTGAAATGAACTCTTACAGCTACCATTATAGTGGACCTGACCTCATACCAGTAAAGGTTTGAACCACGCTATTATGCTAGTATAATCTGTAGCACCTTTGCTAGAAACGTATCCTCTGATAGTTATGACTGATTTACTGTTTACATGTTTATTTGTACATATGTTCACTCTTAGACGGTCTTTTTCCCTTATCAGATATCTTACTTTATTTACATCCACGCCCCATATACAACCTTTACATTACATAAAATATCAAGGAGGCGCAGGACTTCACAACCATAAAGACATAGTAACCAATGTCATGATCTTACTATAATCATTAATAAGCCCTTATATGAAGGTAACCCCTACAGTCAACTAACATGCAGGCGCTGGCTTAGTTGCCTGCGGCTGAGGCAGCGGCTAAGTACCTAATACTCTTATCTTTCTTAAGTAGCAAATTACTTCCCAGCTAAACGTGTACTATACCCAAGCGTTAATGGCGCTCTCCTGCGCTAAACCCTCTTAACATATCAATGAGACATCTCCCATGAGCCTATCTCTTCCCACAGCTATTCTTTCTGTCACTATTGACCATTAAGGGACTCAGTTAAGATACACGACATGGGAACCGTTTATGCACACCCTAGCACACCTAATTTCTCCATTTTAATAGTAACCTTAGTTGGTGCACTCTAACAAAACTGAATATGTCTGTGAAATCGCTATGTTAGTTGAAACTTGTATGGAGGTCTAATTTTCTTTTTCATAATTGTAATACATCTAATTATATTGTACTGTACTACTGTATATGCCAACTTAGTGACCAGTTATGGTTTATAGCATCCTTTTCTCCCTAACCCTGTTATCTCAAATCCGTTACCTATCAAGATGTAATTTATTATGTTTAGTTTGCTTTGTTCTTTATTATCCCCTGGATATAAATCAGCACTGTTCCATGGGCCCAAAAGTGACCCACCATACCAAGGAAAAGGGGAAGAAAAATGAGGAATGTAATATTTTTATGTACAGGTTGGACAATCAGTTATGATGTGAATGTTTGATATATTGACTGTATTATGTGCTGATTGTGAAAACACTGTTATGCCCTCAATAAAAAGATTAAAAATAAAAAATAAATTGAGTAAAAACATTAAAGGCATAGAAAAGTGCAAAACGTAAATGCTCTAATTTGAACAATCATTTAATTATTGCACTATTGCTTGTTTATAACTATGGGCCAGATTCTGCTCTCTGGGCTAGTGAAACTCTATAAGAATGCTCGCCAGTCCTTCTATTTCCCTTGTGAAGTTATATAAAGCCACTTTTCACCCTAAAACATGGTGTCTCGCTCAGGGGCGTATACTGCATTTTCGTATGGGAAGAATTTGCATACATTACAAAAGTGCACAATGAAAATCGTAATTTAAAAATCATACAAAATGAATAATTAAACCATTAATATAAAAATATTCAGGAAAAAAGTATATTGTTAAGGTGCATCAAAAATCGTAACAAAATTGTTCACCAAAAATCGTATTCTATCAAAAACGAAAAAATTTGTATGTAAATTAAATAACAATAAATTATATTAAATATGTACAAAGTAAATTGTAATTTAAAAACACTGTATGTGCAAAAAAACAAATAAATTCATACTTATAAGTACAAAAAATAAAAATAAAATTACTATCATTAACTAAATAATTCCTATTTAAAACTAAATACTTACCTATAAAATAAACCCTAAGCTAGCTACAATATAACTAATAGTTACATTGTAGCTAGCTTAGGGTTTATTTTAATTTTACAGGCAAGTTTGTATTTATTTTAACTAGGTAGAATAGTTACTAAATAGTTATTAACTATTTACTAACTACCTAACTAAAATAAATACAAATTGACCTGTAAAATAAAACCTAACCTAAGTTACATTAACACCTAACACTACACTACAATTAAATGAATTACCTAAATGTAATACAATTAACTAAATTAAATTAAATTAGCTAAATTACAAAAAACAAACACTAAATTACAGAAAATAAAAAATAAAAAACAAATTACAGATCTTTAAACTAATTACACCTAATCTAATAGCCCTTTCAAAATAAAAAAAAGTCCACCCAAAATAAAAAAAAAACCTAGCCTAACCTAAACTACCAAAAGGGCCTTTTACGGGGCATTTCCCCCAAGAAATCAGCTCTTTTATTTGTAAAAAAAAAAATACACACAACCCCCCCAACAGTAAAACCCACCACCCACACAATCAACCCCCCAAATAAAACCCTAACTATAAAAAGCTAAGCTCCCCATTGCCCTGAAAAGGGCATTTGGATGGGCATTGTCCTTAAAAGGGCATTTAGCTCTATTGCGGCCCAATCCCTAAACTAAAAATAAAACCCACCCAATACACCCTTAAAAAAATCCTAACACTAACCCCCGAAGATCTACTTACCGGGAGAAGTCTTCATCCAAGCGGCAAGATGTCCTCAACAAAGCCGGCAGAAGTGGTCCTCCAGACGGGCAGAAGTGGTCCTCCAGATGGGCAGAATTCTTCATCCAGATGGCATCTTCTATCTTCATCCTTCCGACGCGGAGCGGGTCCATCTTCTAGACATCCGGAGCGGAGCATCCTCTTCCAATAACAACTACCCGATGAATGAAGGTACCTTTAAGTGACGTCATCCAAGATGGCGTCCCTTAGATTCCGATTGGCTGATATAATTCTATCAGCCAATCAGAATTAAGGTTGAAAAAATCCTATTGGCTGATTTAAAGGGGAAAAAATTAAAGGGGAAAAAATCCTATTGGCTGTTGCAATCAGCCAATAGGATTGAGCTTTCATCCTATTGGTTAATCCAATCAGCCAATAGGATTGAGCTTGCATTCTATTGGCTGATTGGAACAGCCAATAGAATGCAAGCTCAATCCTATTGGCTGATTGCATCAGCCAATAGGATTTTTTCAACCTTAATTCCGATTGGAATCTAAGGGACGCCATCTTGGATGATGTCACTTAAAGGTAAGTGGATCTTCGGGGTTAGTGTTAGAATTTTTTAAGGGTGTATTGGGTGAGTTTTATTTTTAGGTTAGAGTTTGGGCCGCAATAGAGCTAAATGCCCTTTTAAGGGCAATACCCATCAAAATGCCCTTTTCTGGGCAATGGGGAGATTAGGTTTTTTTGGTTAGGGTTTTATTTGGGGGGTTGGTTGTGTGGGTGGTGGGTTTTACTGTTTGGGGGGTTGTGTGTATTTTTTTGTACAGGTAAATGAGATGATTTCTTTTGGGCAATGCACTGCAAAAGGCCCTTTTAAGGGCTATTGGTAGTTTAGTTTAGGCTAGGGTTTTTTTTTATTTTGGGTGGGCTTTTTTATTTTGAAAGGGCTATTAGATTAGGTGTAATTAGTTTAAAGATCTGTAATTTGTTTTTTATTTTCTGTAATTTAGTGTTTGTTTGTTTTTGTAATTTAGCTAATTGTATTTAATTTAGGTAATTTATTCAATTGTAGTGTAGTGTTAGGTGTTAGTGTAACTTAGGTTAGGTTTTATTTTACAGGTAAATTTGTATTTATTTTAGCTAGGTAGTTATTAAATAGTTAATAACTATTTAGTAACTATTTCACCTAGTTAAAATAAATACAAACTTGCCTGTAAAATAAAAATAAACCCTAAGCTAGATAGAATGTAACTATTAGTTATATTGTAGCTAGCTTAGGGTTTATTTTACAGGTAAGTATTTAGTTTTAAATATAAATAATTTAGTTAATGATAGTAATTTTATTTAGATTTATTTAAATTATATTTAAGTTAGGGGCTGTTAGGGTTAGGGTTAGACTTAGGTTTAGGAGTTAATAAATATAGTATAGTGGCGGCGACGTTGGGGGCGGCAGATTAGGGGTTAATAAATGTAGGTAGGTGGCAGCGATGTTAGGGGCAGCAGATTAGGGGTTAATAATATTTAACTAGTGTTTGCGAGGCGGGAGTGCTGCGGTTTAGGGGTTAATATGTTTATTCTAGTGGCGGCGATGTCCGGAGCGGCAGATTAGGGGTTAATATTTTTCTTTTAGTATTTGCAATGCGGGAGGGCCTCGGTTTAGGGGTTAATAGGTAGTTTATGGGTGTTAGTGTACACTGTCAAAAAAAATGTGCAAAAATTGTACCTTTAGGGGTACAACAGCTTATCACTGGGGCAGTACCCTGAAAGGTACAACTGCTGTACCCTTTAAAATGGGTACAAATTGGTACCCTTGCAGATTGTACCTTTCAAAGGCAAATATGGACCTCAGTCCTATGGTACCATATTGTACCCTTAAAAAATGGTTCAAATCTGGCCTTTTAAGGGTACTGCCCCAGTGACAAGCCCTTTGTACCTCATGATGGCAAATTTGTACTCAACACAGAACATTACAAATGCTGATCCATTAAATTTATCATATAACATTCAAATATGCATTCAATGTGTACTTTTTCAGGCAGTATTACAATAACAACACTGCAGCTTTAAAAAAAGTTTGTATACTTTACTGTAACAATTCCAAAGACTGCTACAGAACCACCTGAAAAAGCAAGGCTATACAACCAGTTCCAAAATGAACTACTCAATGTGTTTTGTATCACTCTGTACTAGACTCTAAAAACACCCCATTTAATTTAGGGTGACATGCCACATAAAACATAAATATATAGAAAACATATACGGCTAGATTTAGAGTTTTGTCGGTAACGACCCGTGTAGCTAACACCGGCTTTTTTCTGGCCGCACCTTTAAAATAACTCTGGTATTGAGAGTCCATATAATGTCAGCGTTAGGCTCCAAAAAAGGAGCGTAGAGCATTTTTAACGCAACTGCAACTCTCGATACCAGAGTTGCTTACGGACGCGGCCAGCCTCAAAAACGTGCTCGTGCACGATTCCCCCATAGGAAACAATGGGGCTGTTTGAGCTGAAAAAAAACCTAACACCTGCAAAAAAGCCGCGTTCAGCTCCTAACGCAGCCCCATTGTTTGCTATGCGTAAACACTTCCTAAGTCTGCACCTAACACCCTAACATGTACCCCGAGTCTAAACACCCCTAACCTTACACTTATTAACCCCTAATCTGCCGCCCCCGCTATCGCTGACCCCTGCATATTATTTTTAACCCCTAATCTGCCGCTCCGTAAACCGCCGCTACTTACATTATCCTTATGTACCCCTAATCTGCTGCCCCTAACACCGCCGACCCCTATATTATATTTATTAACCCCTAATCTGCCCCCCACAACGTCGCCTCCACCTGCCTACACTTATTAACCCCTAATCTGCCGAGCGGACCGCACCGCTATTATAATAAAGTTATTAACCCCTAATCCGCCTCACTAACCCTATAATAAATAGTATTAACCCCTAATCTGCCCTCCCTAACATCGCCGACACCTAACTTCAATTATTAACCCCTAATCTGCCGACCGGAGCTCACCGCTATTCTAATAAATGGATTAACCCCTAAAGCTAAGTCTAACCCTAACACTAACACCCCCCTAACTTAAATATAATTTAAATCTAACGAAATTAATTAACTCTTATTAAATAAATTATTCCTATTTAAAGCTAAATACTTACCTGTAAAATAAATCCTAATATAGCTACAATATAAATTATAATTACATTGTAGCTATTTTAGGATTAATATTTATTTTACAGGCAACTTTGTAATTATTTTAACCAGGTACAATAGCTATTAAATAGTTAAGAACTATTTAATAGTTACCTAGTTAAAATAATTACAAAATTACCTGTAAAATAAATCCTAACCTAAGTTACAATTAAACCTAACACTATACTATCATTAAATTAATTAAATAAAATACCTACAATTACCTACAATTAAACCTAACACTACACTATCAATAAATTAATTAAATACAATACCTACAAATAACTACAATGAAATAAACTAACTAAAGTACAAAAAATAAAAAAGAACTAAGTTACAAAAAATAAAAAAATATTTACAAACATAAGAAAAATATTACAACAATTTTAAACTAATTACACCTACTCTAAGCCCCCTAATAAAATAACAAAGACCCCCAAAATAAAAAAATGCCCTACCCTATTCTAAATTACTAAAGTTCAAAGCTCTTTTACCTTACCAGCCCTGAACAGGGCCCTTTGCGGGGCATGCCCCAAGAAGTTCAGCTCTTTTGCCTGTAAAAAAAACCATACAATACCCCCCCCCAACATTACAACCCACCACCCACAAACCCCTAATCTAACCCAAACCCCCCTTAAATAAACCTAACACTAAGCCCCTGAAGATCTTCCTACCTTATCTTCACCATACCAGGTTCACCGATCGGTCCAGAAGAGCTCCTCCGATGTCCTGATCCAAGCCCAAGCGGGGGGCTGAAGAGGTCCATGATCCGGCTGAAGTCATCATCCAAGCGGGAGCTGAAGAGGTCCATGATCCAGCTGAAGTCTTCATCCAAGCGGGAGCTGAAGAGGTCCATGATCCGGATGAAGTCTTCTATCAACGGCATCTTCAATCTTCTTTCTTCGGGAGCCATCATCTTCCATCCGACGCGGAACATCCTCTTCTCCCGACGCCTACTAGCCGAATGAAGGTTCCTTTAAGGGACGTCATCCAAGATGGCGTCCCTCGAATTCCGATTGGCTGATAGGATTCTATCAGCCAATCGGAATTAAGGTAGGAAAATTCTGATTGGCTGATGGAATCAGCCAATCAGAATCAAGTTCAATCCGATTGGCTGATCCGATCAGCCAATCAGATTGAGCTCGCATTCTATTGGCTGTTCCGATCAGCCAATAGAATGCGAGCTCAATCTGATTGGCTGATCGGATCAGCCAATCGGATTGAACTTGATTCTGATTGGCTGATTCCATCAGCCAATCAGAATATTCCTACCTTAATTCCGATTGGCTGATAGAATCCTATCAGCCAATCGGAATTCGAGGGACGCCATCTTGGATGATGTCCCTTAAAGGAACCGTCATTCTTCAGTTGGACGTCGCCGGATGAAGATGGGTCCGCGTCGGAGGTCTTCAGGATGGAGCCGGTCCTCATCGGATGAAGATAGAAGATGCCGCTTGGAAGATGATGGTTGCCGGTCCGGATCTACTCTTCTTCCCGGATAGGATGAAGACTTTGGAGCCTCTTCTGGACCTCTTCAGCCACCGGATGATGGATCGCCAGCCCCCGCTTGGGTTGGATGAAGATTTTGGAGCCAGGACGGATCGGTGATACCTGGTGAGGTGAAGACAAGGTAGGATGATCTTCAGGGGCTTAGTGTTAGGTTTATTTAAGGGGAGTTTGGGTTAGATTAGGGGTATGTGGGTGGTGGGTTGTAATGTTGGGGGGGGGGGTATTGTATGAATTTTTTTACAGGAAAAAGAGCTGAACTTCTTGGGGCATGCCCCGCAAAGGGCCCTGTTCAGGGCTGATAAGGTAAAAGAGCTTTGAACTTTAGTAATTTAGAATAGCGTAGGGCATTTTTTATTTTGGGGGTCTTTGTTATTTTATTAGGGGGCTTAGAGTAGGTGTAATTAGTTTAAAATTGTTGTAATATTTTTCTTATGTTTGTAAATATTTTTTTATTTTTTGTAACTTAGTTCTTTTTTATTTTTTGTACTTTAGTTAGTTTATTTCATTGTAGTTATTTGTACATATTGTATTTAATTAATTTATTGATAGTGTAGTGTTAGGTTTAATTGTAGGTAATTGTAGGTATTTTATTTAATTAATTTAATGATAGTATAGTGTTAGGTTTAATTGTAACTTAGGTTAGGATTTATTTTACAGGTAGTTTTGTAATTAGTTTAACTAGGTAACTATTAAATAGTTCTTAACTATTTAATAGCTATTTTACATGGTTAAAATAATTACAAAGTTGCCTGTAAAATAAATATTAATCCTAAAATAGCTACAATGTAATTATAATTTATATTGTAGCTATATTAGGATTTATTTTACAGGTAAGTATTTAGCTTTAAATAGGAATAATTTATTTAATAAGAGTTAATTAATTTCGTTAGATTTAAATTATATTTAATTTAGGGGGGTGTTAGGGTTAGACTTAGCTTTAGGGGTTAATCCATTTATTAGAATAGCGGTGAGCTCCGGTCGGCAGATTAGGGGTTAATGTTTGAAGTTAGGTGTCGGCGATGTTAGGGAGGGCAGATTAGGGGTTAATACTAATTATTTAGGGTTAGTGAGGCGGATTAGGGGTTAATAACTTTATTTTAATAGCGGTGCGGTCCGGTCGGCAGATTAGGGGTTAATAAGTGTAGGCAGGTGGAGGCGACGTTGTGGGGGGCAGGTTAGGGGTTAATAAATATAATATAGGGGTCGGCGGTGTTAGGGGCAGCAGATTAGGGGTACATAGCTATAATGTAGGTGGCGGCGCTTTGTGGTCGGCAGATTAGGGGTTAATTATTGTAGGTAGCTGGCGGCGACGTTGTGGGGGGCAGATTAGGGGTTAATAAATATAATACAGGGGTCGGCGGTGTTAGGGGCAGCAGATTAGGGGTACATAAGTATAACGTAGGTGGCGGTCGGCAGATTAGGGGTTAAAAAAATTGAATCGAGTGGCGGCGATGTGGGGGGACCTCGGTTTAGGGGTACATAGGTAGTTTATGGGTGTTAGTGTACTTTAGAGTACAGTAGTTAAGAGCTTTATGAACCGGCGTTAGCCCAAAAAGCTCTTAACTACTGACTTTTTTCTGCAGCTGGAGTTTTGTCGTTAGAATTCTAACGCTCACTTCAGCCATGACTCTAAATACCGGAGTTAGAAAGATCCCATTGAAAAGATAGGATACGCAATTGACGTAAGGGGATCTGCGGTATGGAAAAGTCGCGGCTGAAAAGTGAGCGTTAGACCCTTTTTTGAGTGACTCCAAATACCGGAGGTAGCCTAAAACCAGCGTTAGGAGCCTCTAACGCTGGTTTTCACGGCTACCGCCAAACTCCAAATCTAGGCCATAGAAAACAACATGATAATAAAATCTAACTCTAACGAAAAGAAGGGGGATTCAGGGGAGGGATAAACGATAAAACTCAAAACCATACATTGAATTGTCACTATGCAAAATGTATGCAAATTAGTCTATTTCCCTAGTACACATTTTGGTGATGAACCTGCTACCAATAGATGGAGCTGTGTTACACATGTCAAGGAACAACCAACAGATGGCACTATGGCATGTCACACACAATGTCCATGTATGTGACTGGGGAACGGTTACAATTTTATTTTATTTTTAAAAAAACTGGTTCTTAAACAGCTCTTGTTTATTTTATAGAGTTAAAACAATTTTTTTTCTTTGTAATTTTAATTAATACATTTGCTTTATGTTTAAGAGTTAACATCTTGATGCTCTAAATATAAACATTAAAATGTTAAGTGCTTGTTTGCCATTTAGAACCAGCAACACAGTATCATTGAATATATGGGTTATTAAAGGGACAGTCTAGTAAAAAATTAAACTTTCATGACTCAGATAGGGCATTAAAATTTAAACAACTTTCCAATTGACTTTTATCACTAAATTTGCTTTGTTCCCTTGGTGGTATTTTTGAAAAGCTAAACCTAGCTAGGCTCAAACTGATTTCTAAACCTTTAAAAACCGCCTCTTAGCTCAGAGCATTTTGAAAGTTTTTCACAGTTAGACAGTACTAGTTCATGTGTTATATAGATAAAAAATATGCTCACTCCCATGTAGTTATTTATGGGTCTGCACTGATTGGCTAAACTGCATGCCTGTCAAAAGCACTGAGATAAGGGGGCAGTCTGCAGAGGCTTAGATACAAGGTAATCACAGAGGTATAAAGTATATTAATATAACTGTGTTGGTTATGCAAAACTGGGGAATTACCAACAACGATTGAACATAATTATTTTGCTGTACAACATCTATGTTGCATTAATTTTGGGTGACTGACAGTTATGTGAATATGAATAATTGAGGTTTACAAATGATATGGACTTGCAGGGTTTGGCAGCCTTGAACCACCCACCCCCTCAACCTTTTAGTCACACAAGTGATTGTACCTTTTTGGGGGATTAAATGGTACTACAGACATGGACCCTTTGACAGTTGGAAACATATTTGTACCTTATTTACCGCTAAATGGTACATATTAGTTCCTTAAGGTGTAATTATGACCCATTGAGGGTACAACCACAGAAGTTGTACCCTAAGTGTTCACAAACGGACCCCAACCGTACCCTTTTTTCTGACAGTGTACTTTGTAGCACTTTAGTTATGAGTTTTATGCTACAGCTTTGTACTCATAACTACTGACTTTAAATTGCGTTAGGAATCTTGCGGGATAGGCTGTACCGCTCACTTTTTTGCCTCCCAGGACAAACTTGTAATATCAGCGCTATGGAAGTCCCATTGAAAAAAGACTATACGCCATTTGCGTAAGTTGGTTTGCGGTAAGGCCAAAAAAGTGTGCAGTGCCCTTATACCTGCAAGACTCGTAATACCAGTGGGCGTAAAAAAGTAGCGTTAGGACCTGTTAACGCTGCTTTTTCCCCTTCACGCAAAACTCGTAATCTAGCCGTATGGAAGTTGGAGAAAAAACTTCACAGAATGTCTATTAAAAATGTTTAATGTTTATTATTCATTGGTAATTATGTTTTGATGAGTTTATGTTTAGGGTATTGATTCCCCTAAATAATATAAATACTAAATACAACTGAAAATTCCACTAACTTTTCTTTTGATTGCAGCCTAGTGAAAAGCCTTTTTATGATATTTATATTAAACACATAATAATCTTAATACGTTGGTAATAATTGCTTTATGTGCAGTTTGACACATCTAAATAGCCCTATACTACTAAATATACTATCTCTTTAGAGATGTGCATGTGTTTCATTAGAAATGCAAATTCATAACAAAAAATATTTCTTTTGTTTTATTTAAATGAATATCAGAATGAATTCACCAATGGAATTTAAAGAAAACAAAAAAATACTTATGAAATTCATCAGAATTTATTAGTTTTCTTTAAATTACATTTACGGGGTTAAATACTTACCTATAGCGTGCTGGAGAGCCGCGTCTAGCCGCTCCTCTTTGTCACAGAACCTGGGCCGCGCTAATAGAAGGCTCAGTGCACGGCTATGTGAAGAAAAGGAGCAGGTTAGTAAGTATAAGCTACAAATGAACTTTTTTACCTGTAGCTTATGAACATTTATATACGTTTAAACTGATGGTAAACTTTAACTAATCAAATGCCATATATGTAATCTTTTCCATTAAAAAACTGCATGTATACCTTTTCTGTTTTAAATCCATCTGTGAAAGGGTTAAATTAGTTCATATAGTGATGCTTCTATTTCAATGTTAGGCCGGCCCACTTGGATTAACTCTTTTTTTTTATGACAATTCCAGTGAACATCTAACATGTTTGTCATTAGACATTTATAAAGTCAAGCCCCGTTAAAGCCCTTAGAAAGCCTAAGTAGAGAGTGGGTGGGACTGCTCTATACATCACAGCCCAGCCAAAAGAGGTAATGAAGGGGGACGGAGGAACAGACAATACCAAGTAGGAAAATAAATTGCAAACTTATATATTTGTTATTGCAACATTCTCATAGTCTGACATTTACCATCACTTTAAAAAAAAAAAAGTGAATATTCATTACAAAAGATTTGGACGAACCAAATGTTTCTGGGCTACAGGAGTCTACTATCTTTTCATCGTAAATTTGATAAGAATTTAATGAAAAGCTGTAAAGTAACATTTATTATAAATGCAAAATGCTGGTAATATGTGTAAACAATTATGCATCTTATATATAGGCTATTCGATACACACAAACACACACACACATACATTATATATATATATAGGCTTTTTGATATACAGTACAGTGGGTATGATAATGTAGAAGATACACACATACATAATATATTTATATATAGGCTATTTGATATACAGTACATTGGGTATGATAATGTAGAAGATACACACATACATAATATATATATATTGTAACTGAGTGAAATTTAAACCTGCGGTTTTATGTATCTTTGATACAAATGCTGATATTTTTTTGTTTACAGATGGGTGGGTACAGTTACTATTTAGATTACAAAAAAAAAGCTATTTCATTGGTTGAATAATCTTTAAATATTGTGTGACTCTTCAAACTAATTGTTAGAAGACATTATCTCATGTATTTTTAATGCATGTATAACTTTTTGTTGTATTTGAATCTTGATGTATGGGTTTTATATTTAGTTATTATTATTATTATTATCGGTTATTTGTAGAGCGCCAACAGATTCTGCAGCGCTAGTAACTATGGTATATAACATATAGGTTAAGTTAAGGCTGTTTAAATGGGTTTTTAAACTAATGAGTGCTTGTTGCATTTCATCCCTATGGTCAGATAGCTCACTGATATGATAACTCTATTGGTGGTCCAGGACAATCCCAAGACTACGTTTTCTTTTCTATGTAGCTGCAGGCTGGTACAAACAACAGGAAGGCAACAGACATTCCCACTCCCACTAGCTATAGCGAGCTTCCATGTTTTAGCATTTTTTATTGGGACAGGCAGTCACCTTCTGGTTTGCTGTACCCCCCTGCAACCACATACAGTAGATGAAAATATCCTGCAGACTTGGGGTGGGTGGGAGAGTCCTGCCTGTCTCGTTGTAAAAGGTAAACTTAGTAGTCAAACACGCTATTCTGACATTCTTATAATGATAAAGTTCTTGTTTAAAGGAAACACTACCTATATAAGATGTGAAAAAATACACATACACACAGATATACAGTATATATATATTGTCCCTTTTATGTGCTTTTATGAATTAAAGAAGATTTTTTCTGAAGGATTTAATTTTGATCTCATGGACAAGGGGAAAAGAAAACCCATATCCTCTGAACAGAACACACTTCCAAAGATATTTACACTTATGATTTCATCTATCTGAATATTTTAGTATATTATTCTACTGCAGCTTACTTGCTTTAATCTAGAGTCAATACAGTTCCTTATAATTTTATATTTACTATAGTTTATACTAAAAAAAACTAAAGATTATGTAAAGTTACTTAGCCGTAGACCTAATGCATAATGACTAAAAATGTAAATGAATATGTAAAGTATTCGATAAGTTACTGCATAGCAGAGCAGTTCTGATACGAGAGGTTGTTTCGTAGAGTAATGTTATTTACAATCTGGTAATGAAGTTTCTGCGGCAAGAAGTCTTTGGCTCTAAATAAACAGTATAAAAGATTATTTAGGCAATAGATGTGCAAGGAGAAGTAAATAACAGACACATTTAACAGAAATTTGCATAAAGGAATAAGATTTATTGATAGTGTGACTTTCTAGTAGACTCCAAGCCTCCCCCATACTAATTTAGACCACAAAATAGATGCAAAAATAAATAAGAATACAATTTCCTGAAAAATATATGAGCTGAGAGATGATTATTCATACTGCAAATTTTAGCAAATAACTAATATTCTGAGCGGATCTGTCACTTAGTGAAATAGTGTGCACGGCTCTACTTGTGTATGACATGGAATCTTGCAATTAAGTGACAGATATAGAAGATTCAGCAGAACTGTAATTGATCTTAATGCAGAATCACTTTAGAATAGTTAGATCATTACCGTTTTATATAACAGAGAAGAGTTTTACACATGCATACAAAGGGTTAATAAGGAAGTATTCAGTGAACAATTAATAGTGGTAGATTTGGGAGCCCTAATAACCAGTTCTGTTTCTCCAAAAGACGAATGTAACACTGGAAGACACAGCACAGAGATGTCAGGTCTAAGACTGAGGACTACTTTACAATTTACTTCCATATATATGGCACCGGTACCACTGAGCATGAGCAAGTTTTCACAGTGTATATGTATTGGACATCTGCATTTGTTTCCGAATTAACGCACCTGCAAAATGTAAAGAAATTTGTCAGTATTAATTTGTTACCTTTAAATTATTTTAAAAGTTTAAAAGGGACACTGAACCCAATTTTTTTCTTTCGTGAATCAGATGGAGCATGACATTTTAAGCAACTTTTTCATTTATCAAATTTCTTCATTCTCTTGGTATCTTTATTTGAAATGCAAGAATGTAAGTTTAGATGCCGGCCCATTTTTTGGTGAACAACCTGGGTTGTCCTTGCTGATTGGTGGATAAATTCATCCACCAATAAAAAGTGCTGTCCAAAGTTCTGAACGAAAAAAAAGCTTAGATGCCTTCTTTTTCCAATAAAGATAGCAAGAGAACAAAGAAAATTTGATAATAGGAGTAAATTAGAAAGTTGCTTAAAATTGCTGCTCTATCTCAATCACATAAAAAAAAATTGGGTACAGTGTCCCTTTAATATTTACTTTAACGCTCTCCAGAGAGCTTTAGGTTAAGTGGGTAGCTACAGGTGAATACGATCGGGTTGATTGACACCCCCTGCTACCGGCCAATTGGTTGTGAATCTGCAGGGGGCGGTATTGCACCAGCAGTTCACAAGAACTGCTGGTGCAATGATAAATGCCGACAGCGTATCATGTCCGCTCACACATTGATAAATACACCCCTATGCCTCGTTTAAAATTCATAGTATGCTCTATTGCATTGTCTCTTTATTATGTACTTGTTAATTATGCAGTTATATTGTTTTAAATAATTACCAAAACAGGCAGAAAACTGATCCTTTTATATTCTGCCTAACTGTTTTGGTAATTATTTAGTTTTGTAGGGTCTGCACCTCTAATTATTTAAAATATATTTACTTATGTGTAATATCTCTCTCCAACATGATGGTTTTTTTTATATTGTTTTTAATATTCCTTTAAGCACTGATGGGAATTATACTATTTTGTAGTCTTGAAATACAATAAACCATGCACTATTAGAAGAAGTTATGCCACTACTTACTGCTGTAAATAAAAAATTTTTTCTAAACTAAATTACTTTTTGTGATTAATTTAGTTTTGTTTGTTTACACAACATTCAGAACTTTTATGGAAATGACCAACTGGAATGTTGTAATTCTGTTTAGGATAGTTGTTGTTTTTTTTATTTTAAATTGCACTGAAAAATATTTGCTATGATGGCTCCTTCCATGCACCTTATTTGGCCAGTTTCAATTGAAGTATTCGTAAAAGGCCATCATATTTGCACTCATATCCGAGCGACAGCATTTATAGTAAATGAAGCCATCAGTAACTCTTGGAAACAGCAAAAAAGAAGTAAGAAAAATGATTGGATGTGCTAACCATTGCTGCTTGCTAACTATTGAAGGAAATGACAAATCTTTCTTCTAGCAAATTTCACATTTCAATTTATGCATTGCTCTGTGGGTTGAATTATAATCAACATTGCTTTGTTTTATTTAATTTTTTATTTTTAATGTAGCAAAAGGACAAAATATTACATAATCGTGGGGTTTTATGCTTTGAAACTTCAAGTTTTTCTCATTTTTCTCATATTTTCCATAACAAAAGAGTCAACATTCAGTATATATCTGGTAAGGATGTTCTTGTTTAAAGGGACATGAGACCCACATTTTTTCTTTCAGGATTTAGAAAGACAATGCAATTTTAAACATCTTTCTAATTTACTTCTATTATCTAATTTGTTTTATTCTCTTGATATTCTTTGCTGAAAAGCATATCTAGATATGCTCAGTAGCTGCTGATTGGTTGCTGCACATAGAAGCCTTGTGTGATTGGCTCACCATGTGCATTGCTGTTTCTTCAACTAAGGATATCTAAAAAATTAAGCAAAATAAATAATAGAAGTAAATTGTAATGTTGTTTAAATTTCTATTCTCTATCTGAATCATGAAAGAAAGATTTTGGGTTTAGTGGCCCTTTAAGGACATTAAAGCATGACAATGCTCCTAGAATAAAGTGAATAAGGTGCATAAGACACTGTAGTCAACAGGTCCAGCATCCAACACCGTAGGGGCCCATTTATCAAGCTCCGTACGGAGCTTGTGGGCCCGTGTTTCTGGCGAGTCTTCAGACTCACCAGAAACACAAGTTATGAAGCAGCGGTCTAAAGACCGCTGCTCCGTAACCCTGTCCGCCTGCTCTGAGCAGGCGGACAGGAAATCAACCCGTAAATCAACCCGTAAATCAACCCGTAAATCAACCCGAAGAGTTACATCCACCAAGCTAGCCCTTCCCTCCCCCTAGTGCGGTGCTGACAGCCTCTGTCGCAGCTTAATCTACAGACAGGACACAGGAGAATGTAGCAGTGAATGAGATAAGAGGGCTTACTTTAGCTAAGGTCTATTTTTTATTAAATGTATCTCTATGATGTGCTGCTGTGCTGGAAATTACATGAATACTTTCAGCCCCTCCATTCAGCTTAACACAGAACAAAGGCTATTTTTAACCCCTTTGCTCCTGGAGGGGATGGGGTATTGGGAATGTTTGTTATGCTGTGTGATGTTCTAAGGATGGTATTTTTTCTACTCTCTTCTGTCTCCTTTCTACTGTCTCCCTTTCTCTCCCATTTATCCCCCCATCTCTCTATCTTTAATATTGACTATTCCAGTGCCTCTCTACTCTCTTCTTCTCTTCACTTTCTAATCTCACTTCCCCTTTCTCTCTCACACACTTTCTAGCTCTCACACACTCTTTGGCATCTACTTATCAAGCCATCAACCGCAAATACGCTAGAATTCCTCAACGTATTTGTGGCGAGCCTGATTCACCTTAGTTATCAAACCCTACAGACCGGCAAAAGTAAAATTTTGTGACGTAACATATGATCCGCCGGGCAAAGTCCGACACAGATCGATGCTTACGTCACTACAGATGTTCTAAATGCAAATTCGGCACTATCTGACTACTTTTGCTAGTTAACAAAATTCTACAAGGTTACGCTCGCCACTATTCCGGCCCAGCATACCTGGTTTTCAATCCGCCACCCTGGAGGTGGCGGATACCATAGGAATCAATGGGAGTCTGAAAGCAGCGAAAGCTCATGTTCGCTGCTGCCCGATATCCCATTGATTCCTATGGTAATGTTTACACCTAACACCCTAACATGTACCCCAAGTCTAAACACCCCTAATCTGCCCCCCCCCTACACTGCCGCCACCTATATTATACTTATTAACCCCTAATCTGCCTCCCCGCCACCGCCTACATAAAGTTATTAACCCCTAATCTGCTGCCCCTACACTGCCGCCACCTACATTATACTTATTAACCCCTAATCTGCCCCGCTACACTGCCCCCACCTACATTATACTTATTAACCCCTAATCTGCCCCCCCTACACTGCCGCCACCTACATTATACTTATTAACCCCTAATCTGCCACCCCCTACACCGCCGCCACTATATTAAATTTATTAACTCCTAAACCTAAGTCTAACCCTAACCCTAACACCCCCTAACTTAAATATAATTTAAATAAATCTATATAAATATTCCTATCATTAAATAAATTATTCCTATTTAAAACTAAATACTTACCTATAAAATAAACCCTAAGGCCTAGATTTAGAGTTTGGCGTTAGCCGTGAAAACCAGCGTTAGAGGCTCCTAACGCTGGTTTTAGGCTACCGCCGGTATTTGGAGTCGTGTAGGTAAGGGTCTAACGCTCACTTTTCAGCCGCGACTTTTCCATACCGCAGATCCCCTTACGTCAATTGCGTATCCTATCTTTTCAATGGGATCTTCCTAACTCCGGTATTTAGAGTCGTTTCTGAAGTGAGCGTTAGAGCTCTAACGACAAAACTCCAGCCGCAGAAAAAAAGCAGGAGTTAAGAGCTTTCTGGGCTAACACCGGTTCATAAAGCTCTTAGCTACTGTACCCTAAAGTACACTAACACCCATAAACTACCTATGTACCCCTAAACTGAGGTCCCCCCACATCGCCGCAACTCGATTCAATTTTTTTAACCCCTAATCTGCCGACCGCCACCTACGTTATACTTATGTACCCCTAATCTGCTGCCCCTAACACCGCCGACCCCTGTATTATGTTTATTAACCCCTAACCTGCCCCCCTCAACGTCGCCGCCAGCTACTTACAATAATTAACCCCTAATCTGCCGACCGCAAAGCGCCGCCACCTACGTTATCCTTATGTACCCCTAATCTGCTGCCCCTAACACCGCCGACCCCTATATTATATTTATTAACCCCTAATCTGCCCCCCTCAACGTCGCCGACACCTGCCTACACTTATTAACCCCTAATCTGCCGACCGGACCTGAGCGCTACTATAATAAAGTTATTAACCCCTAATCCGCATCACTAACCCTATCATAAATAGTATTAACCCCTAATCTGCCCTCCCTAACATCGCCGACACCTAACTTCAAACATTAACCCCTAATCTTCCGACCGGAGCTCACCGCTACTATAATAAATGGATTAACCCCTAAAGCTAAGTCTAACCCTAACACTAACACCCCCCTAACTTAAATATAATTTACATCTAACGAAATTAATTAACTCTTATTAAATAAATTATTCCTATTTAAAGCTAAATACTTACCTGTAAAATAAATCCTAATATAGCTACAATATAAATTATAATTACATTGTAGCTATTTTAGGATTAATATTTATTTTACAGGCAACTTTGTAATTATTTTAACCAGGTACAATAGCTATTAAATAGTTAAGAACTATTTAATAGATACCTAGTTAAAATAATAACAAAATTACCTGTAAAATAAATCCTAACCTAAGTTATAATTAAACCTAACACTACCCTATCAATAAATTAATTAAATAAAATACCTACAATTACCTACAATAAAACCTAACACTACACTATCAATAAATAAATTAAATACAATTCCTACAAATAACTACAATTACATAAACTAACTAAAGTACAAAAAATAAAAAAGAACTAAGTTACAAAAAATAAAAAAATATTTACAAACATAAGAAAAATATTACAACAATTTTAAACTAATTACACCTACTCTAAGCCCCCTAATAAAATAACAAAGACCCCCAAAATAAAAAATTCCCTACCCTATTCTAAATTAATAGAGTTAAAAGCTCTTTTACCTTACCAGCCCTGAACAGGGCCCTTTGCGGGGCATGCCCCAAGAAAATCAGCTCTTTTGCCTGTAAAAAAAAACATACAATACCCCCCCCCCAACATTACAACCCACCACCCACATACCCCTAATCTAACCCAAACCCCCCTTAAATAAACCTAACACTAAGCCCCTGAAGATCTTCCTACCTTGTCTTCACCTCAACAGGTATCACCGATCCGTCCTGGCATCCGGTGCTGAAGAGGTCCAGAAGAGGCTCCAAAGTCTTCCTCCTATCCGGCAAGAAGAGGACATCCGGACCGGCAAACATCTTCTTCCAAGCGGCATCTTCAATCTTCTTCCATCCGGTGCGGAGCGGGTCCATCTTGAAGCAGCCGACGCGGATCCATCCTCTTCTTTCGGCGTCTCCCGACGAATGACGGTTCCTTTAAGGGACGTCATCCAAGATGGCGTCCCTCGAATTCCGATTGGCTGATAGGATTCTATCAGCCAATCGGAATTAAGGTAGGAATATTCTGATTGGCTGATGGAATCAGCCAATCAGAATCAAGTTCAATCCGATTGGCTGATCCAATCAGCCAATCAGATTGAGCTCGCATTCTATTGGCTGTTCCGAGTAGGGTACATAGGGATAATGTAAGTTGCGGCGGTTTACGGAGCGGAAGATTAGGGGTTAATAATATAATGCAGGGGTCAGCGATAGCGGGGGCGGCAGATTAGGGGTTAATAAGTGTAAGGGTAGGGGTGTTTAGACTCGGGGTACATGTTAGAGTGTTAGGTGCAGACGTAGGAAGTGTTTCCCCACAGGAAACAATGGGGCTGCGTTAGGAGCTGAACGCTGCTTTTTTGCAGGTGTTAGGTTTTTTTTCAGCTCAAACAGCCCCATTTTTTCCTATGGGAGAATCGTGCACGAGCACGTTTTTGAGGCTGGCCGCGTCCGTAAGCAACTCTGGTATCGAGAGTTGCATTTGCGGTAAAAATGCTCTACGCTCCTTTTTTGGAGCCTAACGCAGCATTTTTTTGAACTCTCGATACCAGAGTTAATTTTATGGTGCGGCCAGAAAAAAGCCCGCGTAGCGTTAACAGCCCATCTACCGCCAAACTCCAAATCTAGGCCTAAGATAGCTACAATATAACTAATCGTTACAATGTAGCTAGCTTAGGGTTTATTTTTATTTTACAGGCAAGTTTGTATTTATTTTAACTAGGTAGAATAGTTACTAAATAGTTATTAACTATGTAATAACTTACAGCTAAAATAAATACAAATATACCTGTAACATAAAACCTAACCTATGTCACACTAACACCTAACACTACACTATAATTAAATGAATTCCCTAAATTAAATACAATTAAATACAAATAAATAAAATTATCTAAAGTACAAAAAAAAACAAAAAACGAAATTACAGAAAATAATAAACAAATTACAAGATTTTTAAACTAATTACACCTAATCTAATCCCCCTAACAAAATAAAAAAGCCCCCCCAAAATAAAAAAAGCCCTACCCTACACTAAATTACAAATAGCCCTTAAAAGGGCCTTTTGCGGGGCATTGCCCCAAAGTAATCAGCTCTTTTACCTGTAAAAAAAGTACAAATACCCCCCAACCTTAAAACCCCCCACCCACACAACCAACCCTACTCTAATGTAGTTATATTAGTTATATTGTAGCTATCTTAGGGTTTATTTTATAGGTAAGTATTTTGTTTTAAATAGGAATAATTTAGTTAATGATAGGAATATTTATTTAGATTTATTTAAATTATATTTGTTAGGGGGTGTTAGGGTTAGGGTTAGACTTAGGTTTAGGGGTTAATACATTTAATATAGTGGCGGCGACGTTGGTGGCGGCAGATTAGGGGTTAATAAATGTAGGTAGGTGGCGGAGATAGGGGGGCAGATTAGGGGTTAATAAGTCTAATGTAGTTGGCGGGGGTGTAGGGGGGGCAGATTAGGGGTTAATAAGTATAATGTAGGTGTCGGCGGTGTAGGGGGGGCAGATTAGGGGTTAATACGTATAATGTAGGTGGCGGTGGGCTCCGGGAGCGGCAGTTTAGGGGTTAAACACTTTATTTAGGGGTTAATACATTTATTAGAGTTGCAGTGGGCTCCGGGAGCGGCAGTATAGGGGTAAACCTATAGTGTGGTTGTTTAGTGACAGGGTACCAATAAAGCTAGGAAAAAGCCGAAGAGCAGCGAGATCCATGACTGTTAGTTAACAACAGTCCGCTGCTCATCGCCCCGTACTTGGTGCGCAGCTTTTTGACAGCTTTTTTGGTAACTTTTGAGAACGTATTCAGGTCCGCGGCAGCGATGTTAGGCGATCTTAGGCGAGCGTATTGGTGCCGTCGAATGCAAGTAAGTTGACGGCTTGATAAGTAGATGCCTTTATCTTCACTCTTTTAACTCCCTTTCTTTTCCTTCTCTATCTCCACTATTACTTTCATTCCATTATTTTTCTTTTATCTCTCTGTCTCGCTCCCCTCCTCTCTCTATCTATCTCATATCTCTCCTCTCCTCCCTCTTTGCTTCTCCCCTCCCCTTCCTCTCTCATCACACCCCCATCCCCTTTCTCTTCTCTCTCCACTTCTGAACTCTATCTCTCTCTCTCTCCTCTCTTCCACTCCACTCTATCTATTCTTTAAACTCCCTCCGCTGTCTCTCTTTTCTTTCCTCCCTCTCCTCTCTCTTTTCTCTCTCCCACCTCCTCTCTTTCACCCTTCTCTCCCTCTCTTTCTCTCCCTGTCATCTCTATCTCATCTCTCTACTCCATCTTTCTCTCTTCTCCCTCATCTCTCTCTTCTCTTTTCCCCTCTTCTCTCGCTCCACTCCTCTCTCTCTCTCTCTCTCTCTCTCTCTCTCTCTCTCTTCTTTCTCCCCTCCTCACATTCTGTCTTCTCCCTCCTCTTTTTCTTCTGTCCCCCTCTCACTCTTCTCTCTCCCCTCTTCTCACTCTTCTCTCTCCCCATCCTCTCTCTTCTCTCTACCCCTCCAATCTCTCTCTTACTTCCCTTTCCCCATCCCATTTCTTTCCCTTTTCCTCCATCATATCTCTTTCCTCTCTCTTTTCTCTCTCCCACCTCCTCTCTCTCATTATTCTCTCTCTATCACTTTCTTTCAGTTATCTGCCTCTCACCTCTTTTCTCTCTCTTTTTTCTCTCCACCTTACTCTCTTTTCTCTATCCTACCTCATCTCTCAGTCTCCCCTCATTTTCTTTGTCCCTCCTCTCTCTGTTCTCATAATGATTGAGAAATAGTGTGCACATAATCTCCTCTCTCTGCTTTTTCTCCATTCTCTTTACTCTCTTTTCCCCTTACTATCTTCCCCTCCCACTCCTCTCTCTATACTCTTTTTCCACTTCCCCCACACCCAAAAGTCCTCACTATGCCTAAGACATTTGGTGCACAAATTATAAAGAAAAAAAGGGGGAGCTTTTTCTACACAACTGTGCATACAATAAAGTGATATATTTAATGGGTGAGAAAGGAAAATCAAACAGGGCCTCATACCTGAGCTTTGCCTAAGGCCTCACAAACTATGAAGCCGCCTCTGAAAGTATAAAAATGAAACATTTCGGATGTACAGATATCATTGTGGGTAATGACAGATGCAACTGACAAATCCCTTGTATGCCACATAGAAAGGAACGCAGGAAGCTATATAACAAAGCTTCATTAGGAAACTAAAGTGTCAGACTGCTCCCTTACAATTCATTTCCCTTTAATGTGCGACAGTCTCAGCAGAACAAAGATACACTCTATAGAGGCCAACTTCTTTATAGGTAGTGACATGTCTCCCATGCTCAGGAAAGCCTACTAAATCGGCAAACACTAAATCATAGCGTTATCAAAGAGGGAGAGCTCTAGATACTGAGCAAGTAATGCTAAAATATCAGTATCAAATATCGCTTCTTTTATACAGCAATAAAAACGTAAAGGAGCACTAATTGAACTTCCATTACACAGAGAGAGCATGCAATTTCAACAAACTTCTCAATTTACTTCTGTTATCTAATCTGCTTCATTTTCTTGATATCTTTTTTTAAACAGCATACCTAGGTAGGCTCAGGAGCAGGAATGCACTACTGGGAGCTAGCTGTTGATTGATGGCTACACAAATATGCCTCTTGTCATTGGCTGCTCAATGTGTTGGCAGCTACTTGTAGTAATTTGTTTAAAATGGTATGCTCTATCTGAATCATGAAAGAAACATTTGGGTTTCATGTTACTTTAAACATTGCTCCCTCAACACAGTGTATGAAAGAACAACTAGAAATATGACTGTACCGGCTTCCCAGGAGAGCTATAGTTCACAAGGCTGAGATAACATATTTGTCATTATAATGTTTCAGGTGGTCAATAGCTATTAATCTGGCTGTAAAAAAAAATAATAAACACAATTTAACAGTTAAAGATACTGTCAACGATTCAAGTCTATGGGAGCTGTAAAAAAACAAATTGAGCTCTTAGGGGGCGATTTATCAAGCTCTTCGGCAGGCATTTTCGTGCCCTAGGCTGCATGTTCTCACAAGAGAACCTGCACGCCGTATTTAACAAGCAGCGGTCATTAGACCAATGCTTCCCTACCCTTTCACCACCTCTTAGGTGTTGAATTTCAATCTCCGCAGTCTAGTCTGACTGGGGAGATTGACAGCTCCTGCCCGCGCGTGATTGGCTGTGTGCGGGCAGAGGGCCGGATTGTATGCGAGCGCAAAATAGCTCATGTGCAATGCTGAATTCCGCTAGCGGAATTGAAAAGGGCACGTATGTGCGCCCCTGTCTGCCTCAGCTTAGTAAATCGCCCCCTTAGGCTTATTCTATGAATCTATTAAAGTGGCATGAAACACATTTTCTCTCTCATGATTTCGGTAGAACATACAATTTTAAACAACTTTCCAGTTTACTTCTATTATCTAATTGGCTTCATTATCTTGTTATCCTTTGTTGAAGGAGCAGCCATGCAATACTTGTTGCTGACTGAACATATATATGCAGCCACCAATCAGCAGCTAGAACCTATGTGCTCTGAGATTACTTAGATAAACCCTTCAACAAAGGATAAAAAGAGAAGGAAGCAAATTAAATAATACAAGTAAACTGGAAAGTTGTTTAAAATTGTATGCTCTGTCTAAATCAAGAATGTCTAATTATGACTTTACTGTCCCTTTAATAGGTTTAACTTTTTTGATGTAAAGTCTTAAAATGCTCTTTACGACTTGTATTTAAAAAATGTGACAAAACATTTAAAGCATAAAAACACACAAATATTCAGTGAGATCATATGAATAAGAATTATGTTTTTTTTTTATATTTTACACATAAATATTTAGGGCTAGATTTCAAGTGGTAAACTAACATTAGCGTGTGCAAGATTAAAATATAGCACCCGTGCTAACTTGCACGAATGCACAAGCACAAACTAAATTTGCATTCAGATTGTTAGCGCGACTGACGACATTGTGTAAAGGGATAGGGCTAAATAAAAAAGTTGCACCAAACACTACATAAATAGATTAAAATAAAGTGTTACACTGATAAATACACTATCTGATATACATTATTCACATAAATATTAAAAGTTAAAAGGATTCAAAGATATGGTAAATGACAAGCTATTTGAATGTAAAAGGGCTTTAATGTATATATACATACAGGGCTAGATTACAAGTGGAGCACTAATTTATCACATGCCCGCAAACGGGCAACTTTGCCCATTTGTGGGCGCACGATAAATAACCAGCTATTACAAGTCCCCCGAAAATTAACCAGAGGTCAGACATTTTTGTATAATTCAAAGTTACACTTTTTTTCACGTGTCGGGTTTTCGCTTACTCGCTAACTTTTTACTTTCAACTCATAATAAGAGCGCAACCCAACACCCGCAAAAAGCCTCCATCTAGCAAAGTTATCGCATGAGCGGGAGCACAAAATTGTGCTCCACTCATAATCTGGCCCTTAAACGCAACAAATGGTAAATTTTTTTTTTTAATTTTTTTTTTAAGGAATAGGGAGTGTGTTTGTACTCTCTGTTTGTTGTGAAAATGTGCCTTGGCTAGTCCTATTTTCTTAATTCCTGGTGGGCGATTTATTAACTTGCAGGCGGACATGATTGGCTGTAGCTAATCATGTCTGCCTGACATCAATAAATGCAGACAGCATACACTGTCAGCATTTATCATTGCATGACAATGCCGCCCCCTGCACATTCGCGGCCAATTGGCCTCTAGCAGGGGTTGTCAGTCATCCCGGTCGTATATGATCGGGGTGATTGCTGTCTGCCACCTCAGAGGTGGAGGGTGAGTTAAGGAGAAGTGGTCTTATGACCGCTGCTTTTTAACTTAGGTTTCCAGAGAGCCGGAAACTTCGGGGGTAGATTGCAGCATCCACTGCTTGATAAATCTACCCCTGGACTCACCTCCACTACTGTCTAAATTAGTCCAATTCAAGTGTTTCCTTCTATTCTTTTGGGTGCTTGCTGTCAGTGTGTCACTATAATCCATCTCCACTGTTCAATTATAGGGAGAAAATCCTTCTTATGATTACTTGTGAGGATAGGTGATTTATTGCACGCCACACTTTCAATATCAGCTCTAATCTGCTTACTAAGTCTAGTGACGTCTCCAATATCCAAAAGCATTAGATCTAAAGAGCACTTGTTCAAGATGCTGCGCCATCTCTTAGTGGGAATACTTTTCATTCTTATATATATTAATTCTTCCTAAAATGTTAGTGTAGTGACCCCTAGTGGGAATGAAGCGTATTAAGGGCTGTGGCTTGGCAAGGATAGGAATGTAAAGAAAAGATGGAGCTGCAACAATGTTGCAGCTTAAGGGGAGTGACTCACCTAGGGGTTTAAGAACCGATGTTCTGGAGAGTTCTGACTCTTTCCTCCAGTTTTCTGCAAGAAGTTGGAGTTGACTGAGTTGCTGTCAGCATGAATCGTGCCCGGCGAGTATCTGTCCCCCCTAAGAGGTTCAGGGATGGGTCCCCAGGTGGTAGTAGGGCTCCTGCAAAGGAAAAAAGAGTGATTGGTGAGGAGAGACCCCTTACTACGCAGGAGGGCATGATTCCATGTGGCCAGGGTTCTAGAGCCCCCTCCCTGGTCCCCCCTGGCTCTCCCTCATTATATGAGGTTACAGAGTCAAGTGGGGGAGAGACTGAGGTAGGGGAGGCAGTTGTTAGGCAGGAGGAGGGAGGGTTTGAGGTGGCCTCGGGCCCTGGGCCTAGTGGCTCAGTGCCGGAGGCCTATCCTGTGGAGGTATCCCCTATTTCGAGCAGTAGCTCTGTGCAAGGCTTGCAGGCCTTGCCGGCTGAGGCAGCTGCAGGAGTGATGTCCCTCCTGCAGGCCTTGGTGGCGGCATTTACTCCCGGGGGTCCGGCAGGCTTTGGGCCTGTTTCCAGGCCTAGCACCGGAGCAGGCCTCGGGCCTAGTTGTGGGCCTATCGGGCCTGGGATTGGGCCATCTTTAGGATCTGGAGGTGGCCGGGAGTACGGAGGGCGTGGCCCTCAGCCCGGGCTTGGTGCTGGGCCTTTGTGGCCCGGTTCCGGGCCTGGAGCAGTGTAAGGATGGCAGGTGGGGGCTGGTGTGGGACCCGGTACAGGGCCGGTTCGCAGCCCATACGAGGTGGCTCTGGGTGCAGGCCTTCTGGTAGCGTTGCGCGCAAGTGGTGCGCACCGTGGCCCACCCCTTCCAATGACGCACTTCCAGTGCGGCATCCGGAACCGGAAACACCTCTGCGAGGCTGCGGCAGTGAGAGGGTCACAGGGGGGAGGCAACAAGGAGTGGGCAGGAGCGGGTCCTCGCTCGGTACCCGAACAGGTAGGTCGGGAGTGCCGGGGCCGAGGACCATCCCTGCCGGAAGTGCTGGAGACAGTGTGTTAGGTCCGGCGAGTGCTAGGTCGGTTATGCAGCACCAGGGACATTTGGAATATGGTGGAAATATTGTTAGGCCAGTGTCTGGGGGTAGCATGCAAGAGATGGCTTTTCAAGATAGTAGAGGACAGGGTGTGCAGGGCCCTAGTGCGGCTCAGCAGGTGAATGTGGGTTCCAGCGGGGGCATGAATGAGTGGCCCCCAGGGCAACTAAGGCCCACAAGGGCAGGCAATGCGCCAGTGGGGGAGCAGGTTATCCCACCGGCTCTGATGCAGCTACTGCAGCCTCTATTGACCGCTTGGGGTATGCTTGGAGGGCAGACGGCTGGAGAGCGTATGCATGTGGCTGGGGGTGTGAATGCAGGCTGGGCAATGTTCCAAGGCCCTGGTACTCCCTGCTGTTTTACAGGTTCCAGCAGCAGGTTGCCGGGTGGAGGACTCCAGAACAGCCAGGACCCTTTCTCTGGCCCAGGCGAATAGAGAAGCAGCCGGGATGTCTCAGGCAGTACCCTCTACGTCAACTGGCGGATCAGCCCCGTCGGGCGGAGCAGCTGGGACTTCTGGAACCGGTGAGCTAACCACACTTACATTGGGGGGAGGTGGTTCAAATTAATCTTCAGATTCAGGGTCAGATAGTGATCAGTCTTTGGAGCTGGAGGGCAATGACAAGCGCAGGATGTTCAGGCTGCTGAACAGGTTAGTGTCCAATCAGGGGGCGCAGGTGGGTAGACAGACGGGGGCGCTTAGGCAGGTGGAGCAGGCAGCCCCTTTTAGTCCTTTAGTGGAGCAGGCAGGTCCCCCTCAAGGGAGTATAGGGCGTAAGGCGGCGCTGCTCGGGGATACTTCGTGTAAGGTGCATTGTCTTTATGGGCTCCTGAAATCTAAGACTGTTCAGCGAATACAGGCAGGCAAGTTCGTTAATGTGTTTGAACTGTCGGTCGAGGCACAGAGGCAGAAGGAAAGGAGTAAGGATGGCACGGGCCCAAAGAAGTTTAAGCGCCCAGATACGTACTTGGAATGGCATAGCTGTTTCCGAGTTCTGGGCGCTTGCTACTTGGAGAAGCACCCTGATCAGATGAAGGCAGTCATCAAATACATGGATACGATTGATTGGATCTGTCAGAGGTACAAGGAGGGGGCATGGCATGATTACGATGATGAGTATCGCAGAAAGATGGTAGGGAACCCCCTTTTGAATTTCTGTATGACCGATATGCACCTGTGGGCTAGACTGGGGCGGAGCAGTCTATCTCCCCCCAGGCTCACCTGCAGGGGTGCAGAGTTCCTTTGCCAAGGTCCGGCGTAAGGGTCGTGAGTGTTGGACGTTCCAGGACCGGCAGTGCGATAGGGGCACGGCGTGCTCCTTTCGTCACGTCTGCAAGTTCTGCGGTGGGGGTCACCTGGGTTGAGAGTGCAAGAAATGGGACCTCGGGTCTGACAGAGGGCAGGCTAAGGGAGGAGCTGGGGCAAAGAGCGCCCACCCCGCTGAGGGTGGACGTTCTTGTGCTTATGCTACAGTTATACCCGGACCACCAGGAAGCGAGGGTGCTGCTGGCGGGGTTGCGGGATGGTTTTAGGATTCCCATCACGGCTTATGTGAGGGGGTCAGCGACCCACCGCAATCTGAAGTCAGTTAAAGGGACAGTTCACCCAAAAACTTTCTCCCCTTTAAATTATTCCCAATGATCCTTTTTACCTGCTAGAGTGTATTAAATTGGTTGCAAGTAGCTCCTTTACTCATATTTCAGCATTTGAAATAGCTGATTTAGGTTGTGGTTTCCCAACCTATACTGAAAGTTTTGATACTGGCGTATACGCTATTGACAATCCTAAGTAAACACAGCCAGCAGAAGAGATTACACCCTCAGTGGGGGGCATGATAGTTAAGTAATAAAATGATAATTTTCCATTGTTCTCTCTATGTATTGAGCTTTGGTGTTCCAGACAAATATAAGATAAGGAAGCAAGTCTGATAACATAATGAGATCTGATATTACCTGAAGCTCAACCCATTGTAATAGGCTGTGGTTTCAAAGCACAAAACCAGCTACTTCAGATACACAAATAAACCAGAAAATGCAATTTCTCAAATATTTTATACTCTGCAGTTGGTATAACAAGGCATTTAAAATACATTTATGGAAAAACAATTTTACAGTGTACTGTCCCTTTAAGGAGTATCCCGAGGAGGAAACTTATGAAAGAAGTGCGTCTCGGTAGAATGTTGGGCCCCTTTGCAGAGCTACCAATAGTAGATTTGGTCGTGTCCCCCTTGGGGGTGGTACCCAAGAAAGAGCTGGGCAAGTTTTGGCTGATTCAGTACCTGTCCTACCCAGTGGGTGCGTCGGTCAATGAAGCCATTGATCCCGAACTGGCTTCAGTGCACTACCAGTCCTTCGACCGGGCACGTTGACATCGAGTTGGCATTTCGGTTGCTGCCATTGCACCCCACGTCCTTTAGGTTAATTGGGGTGTAAGTTGCAGGGGGAGTATTTCATGGACAGAAGTTTGCCCATGGGGTGTTCCCTGTCGTGCGCATTATTTGAGACGTTCAGTTCCTTCCTGCATTGGGCGGTGGTCACGGTGCCAGAGGATAACGCAGTAGCACATTATCTGGACGATTTCCTCTTGGTGGGCTCACCAGGATCAGGAAGCTGCGCCAGACTGATGGGGGCCATGCGTTTCATGATGGCCAAGTTTGGGGTTCCGCTTGCCGAGGATAAGACGCAGGGGCCATGTACGCGCCTGACGTATCTTGGCATTGAAATTGACACGGAGGCCGCACTGTGTCACCTGCCGAGTGATAAGGTCCTTAAGCTCCTGGAAGCGGTTAGGCTGGCTGCTGCAGGAGAATGGTTGCAGAAGAAAGAGCTGCAGTCATTATTGGGAATGTTGAATTTTGCCTGTAGGGTTATACCCATGGGTAGGGTATTCAACAGGTGAATGAAAGGGTGCCTGGGACTGGCGAGGTCAGGCAAGGTGCGGATTTCCAGAGATATTGTGGAGGATCTGCAGGTATGGGATAAGTTCCTGACAGACTTTAATGGCGTCCGGCTGTTGCCTCGGCAGTGGGTCACCAGTCAGGAGTTGCAACTCTTTACTGACACGGCTGGGGCGTTCGGCTTCGTTGCCTTCTTTGAAGGAGAGTAATGCGGGGGGCCTTGGCCATTGGAGTGGCATGAGCAGGGGCTTATGAGAAATCTGACTTTGCTTGAGCTATTCCCTATCGTGGTGGCGGTGGAATTATGGGCCGAACGCTTCAAGGTCAGGGTAGTCACGTTCTGGTCTGATAACCTGAGCGTGGTGCACGCCGTTAATAACTTGTCGGCCGCCTCTCCAGTGGTAGTGCAGTATCTGCATTTCATGGTATTGCGTTGCCTTCGCAGCAATATTCAATTCTCGGCATGTCACGTGCCGGGGGTGGATAATGTGGTGGCAGATGCTTTATCGTGCTTCCAGTGGGATCAGTTTAGGAAGTTAGTGCCAGAGGCTGCGGCAGTGGGGTTGACTTGTCCTCCTTCTCTCTGGCAGCTGGCGGATCTGGGGGAGCCATTCTGTCATTAGTGGGCGCAGCTCTAGCCCCAGCAACTTGGGCGGTCTCAGGTAATGTTGCTTGAATGGTTATCCATGCTCAGAAGGCAAGGGATGCACAAAGGGGCTGTGCAGGCGCGTTTGGCATCCCTTACATACTTCTATAAGCTGGCAGGTGGTCCTGACCTGGCAGGGTCGTTTCTCGTAAAGCAGATAGCACGAGGTTAGGGTCGCATGGAAATCAAGGTTCCAGATGTGAGGGAACCTATAACTAGCGAGAGGCTGGAGCGGCTTTTGCTTGGTCTGGAGGGGGTGTGTTCATCCCCCTATGAGGTTGCGCTGTTTAGGGCAGCATTCGTGCTAGCATTTGCAGGCGCATTGTGCGTGAGTGAACTGGTAGCACCGGTGGCTAGGATATCAGGGAAGGGTGTTCTGCTTCAGCACGTCAGAGTATATGAGTCGGCAGTTCTACTTTTTGTTCCCCGGTCTAAGACGGACCAGGAGGGTAAGGGTGCTTGGATGACTTTGACTGGGAAAAGTGGTGGTGTAGCCTGCCCAGTCCATGTGTTGTCTGAGTTCTTGGGGGTACGTCCCATAGGTGGGAATCAATTGTTGGTACACAAAGACGGTTCATCTCTGTCGGTCTACCAATTCAAGAAGGTGTTGAAAACAGTGTCAGGCAGCGTTGGCATCAATCCAAATAGCATAGGGACGCATTCATTTAGGATCGGCGCAGCCACGTTTGCAGCGGCAGAGGGGCAATCGGCAGCAGGCATTAAGCTGCTAGGCAGGTGGCGCTCGAATAGATATAGGTTGTACGTTAGGCCATTGCAGCAATAGATGTTAGGACTGTTTGCATTTATGGTTAGCAAGTTAATGTTGCTGTTTCAGGTTCTGCTGCTGCTTTTCGAGTTAGCAAGTTTACTGTTGTTGTTTCAGGTTCTGCTGCTGCTGTTCGAGTTTAGATTGTGGGGCATTCTTTTGTTCACTGGGTGGCCATTCGGGCTGCTGCTTCAGTTGTGGGGCAGCAATTAGGTTTCCCTATGGCCAGGGCGTCTGTTAGATGGCTGGGCAGGAGAGGTATGTGCTGGCGCGAGCTCCCGGCGCTCTTGCAGGATGCGTATCGACGCTGGGGTAGACCCCAGATATTTGTGTTGCACCTGGGAGGAATGATGTGGGTGAGACTCCAGCGTTGGATCTCATTAGGATCATTCAAGCAGACATTGCATGGCTGCGTAGTTGGTCCCCGGGGGTCCATGTAGGGTGGTCCAATATGCTGGCCAGGCTGCATTGGAGGCATCTAGGTTCGTTGGGTGCCTGTTACAGGATTAGAAAAAAGATTAATAGAGAAGTGGGGAAGACAGTTTGCGGGTAGCAAGGGTTTGTGGTTCGGCACCCTAATTTGTCGGCCGACCAGAAGGCGTTGTATCGCCCTGATGGTGTGCATCGCTCTGATGTGGGTCTGGACCTATTTTTAGGTAATTTGAGAGAGGCGTTGGACTCACAACTTTAAGTTGTGTGAAGGGTGGCGGCAAGAGTCTCTTGTAGATAGGGTGGTGAGAGGTAGTGGCCTAAATTTGAAGCCTTGGGGTGGAGTGATTGGTCAGGCTGGAGGAAAGGCGACGTCATTAGGTCTGGGCCTAGGGTGCCTTTTCCTCGCAGGTAGGCAGACCGGAAAAAATCATCCTAACCCCCTTGACTAACACCTGATGGGGCGGAGTGATCCGGGGGACTCCGTCATATCCCAAATTGAAATTGGGCCGCTACCTCCCAAAGTAGGAGTTATGGATAGGGACTCATGCGCGCCGGCATATTTGCATATGCTGTTGGCTACTGAGTAACCTGCTAGTGCGAGCATGCGCACTAGCTGTTTGAATAAATGCGACCTGCGGGTCTTCCTCCCAACTTGGTGTTGTGTTTTATTTCAGGGAATAAGAGGGGAGTAATAAAGTTTGGTTAGGTGTGTGTCACTTTACTGGTATACTGAAGTAGGCCATTCAGTCCTTATGATAGTGTAGTGACCCCTAGTGGGAATGAAGCATATTAAGGGCTGTGGCCTGGCAAGGATAGGAATGTAAAGAAAAGATTGAGCTGCAACAATGTTGCAGCTTAAGGGGAGTGACTCACCTAGGGTTTTAAGAACCAATGTTCTGGAAAGTTCTGCCTCTTTCCTTCGGTTTTCTGCAAGAAGTTGGAGTTGCCCACCCTCCCTTCCCTATATATAAAAGAACATAATTGGGCGGCATGAGTAGCGGCTGAGTTTTGGCATTAGTCAGCACGGCAGGGGTAGGTTTAGTCGAACTATCCTTAGGGTAAGCCAGTGTTCGTAAGTTTTGGGCCTCCACCAGCATCTTATTTGGCTCTTTCGGCTGTCAAAAGCTGGGCCCCTTAGGGGCAGGAGTTATAGTTGCTCTAGCGGCGAGAGGTAGAGGCCTAAATTTGAAGCCTTGGGGTGGAGTGATTGGTCAGGCTGGAGGAAAGGCGACGTCACTAGGTCCGGGCCTAGGGTGCCTTTTCCTCGCAGGTAGGCAGACCGGAAAAAATCATCCTAACCCCCTTAACTAACACCTGATGGGGTGGAGTCATCCGGGGGACTCCGTCATATATGTGCGAGCATCTGCACTAGCTGTTTGAATAAATGCGACCTGCGGGTCTTCCTCCCAACTTGGTGTTGTGTTTTATTTCAAGGAATAAGAGGGGAGTAATAAAGTTTGGTTAGGTGTGTGTCACTTTACTGGTATCCTGAAATAGGCCATTCAGTCCTTATGATAGTGTAGTGACCCCTAGTGGGAATGAAGCGTATTAAGGGCTGTGGCCTGGCAAGGATAGGAATGTAAAGAAAAGATGGAGCTTCAACAATGTTGCAGCTTAAGGGGAGTGACTCACCTAGGGTTTTAAGAACCGATGTTCTGGAGAGTTCTGCCTCTTTCCTTTGGTTTTCTGCAAGAAGTTGGAGTTGCCCACCCTCCCTTCCCTATATATAAAAGAACATAATTGGGCGGCATGAGTAGCGGCTGAGTTTTGGCATTAGTCAGCACGGCAGGGGTAGGTTTAGTCGAACTAGCCTTAGGGTAAGCCAGTGTTTGTAAGTTTTGGGCCTCCACCAGCATCTTATTTGGCTCTTTCGGCTGTCAAAAGCTGGGCCCCTTAGGGGCAGGAGTTATAGTTGCTCTAGCGGTGAGAGGTAGTGGCCTAAATTTGAAGCCTTGGGGTGGAGTGATTGGTCAGGCTGGAGGAAAGGCGACGTCACTAGGTCTGGGCCTAGGGTGCCTTTTCCTCGCAGGTAGGCAGACCGGAAAAAATCATCCTAACCCCCTTGACTTACACCTGATGGGGTGGAGTCATCCGGGGGACTCCATCATATATGTGCGAGCATCTGCACTAGCTGTTTGAATAAATGCGACCTGCGGGTCTTCCTCCCAACTTGGTGTTGTGTTTTATTTCAAGGAATAAGAGGGGAGTAATAAAGTTTGGTTAGGTGTGTGTTACTTTACTGGTATCCTGAAGTAGGCCATTCAGTCCTTATGTTATCATAATATAAATATTCCAAAATTATGTTTTAAGCAGAGAAGAGAGAGTGAGCACTGCTGTATTAGATGCCAGCTATTAATATCTTACATTTATTAAAAGTAAAGGGAAACTAAACAATTGCCTTGCAGAGAATATTCGTAAGCCACCAGCCTGTGATAAATAGCTTATAATAGCAATACATCATTGAGATTTTGATTAAAAATAAGACATGCTGCCTATTTAAAGATTTTTTTCTAGATAATGTTATTGAAGTCAATATCAGGAAAATTAATCACTGAATAAATTTAATTAAGTTTATTTATCCAGGCTTGAAAAAAAATAACAGTAAGATTAATACATAGTAATATTTTGTGGGAATAGTGTACTCAGTTTAGATTTTATATTGCTATTGATTACTTGAAAGCAGGGTTAAGTGTTGATCTAAAATCAACTTTGCGTGTCTTCAATAACAATTATCCTGATGTTCTCGTTCTAAATGAGTAGGGGGGTTAATAGTTATGCACAGAAAAACGGGCACAATATTCAGGTCACGTCGGACTGTGCATCGGTTTAAACTTCATAACCTTAATCCTGCATAACCAAGATTCCAAAATAAATCAATATGCATGTGATATACACAATATCTTATCAGTGCTGGAGGTCATGGCACGGCACAGATGTGCATTAGGAACAAATATCACTATTTTAAAGGGATATTGATAAATAATTAAAATTGGGCTATAAATTTCAGAAATAGGTGCTGCTAATTATTTCAAACAGACTTCCAACTGTTTCACGTGAAGGGTTATATTGGATTCCTTTTTTTTCACTTGCACGGCCATTAATCGGACACCCAAATCAATATTATGTTACTATATTAACTCAAAGTACTTTATTCTTTGTTGAAGCTAAGAGTAGCGCCTTTTGCCTTGTTCTATTATTGGTGCTTAGGAAGGAGCTGAGTGGCGCACTGCGCTCTAGGTTACCTGCCAGCCAATGCCAGGCACAAGAGCATACTTGCCATTCATTGGCTAAGCAGTGCCCTCTGTGATTGGCAAGTTGGAGAGGTACCGGTGTCCATTATAAAAATATACAAAAAAGGTAAACCAAGCTATTTTAACACAAATGATTTTACAGTGTATGAGAATGTTGCAGTACCTAAACTGTTTACTTTTATTTTTCTTCTCAGTGCAGAACAAACATAAGATTCTTTATTAAATGTATATGTTACATTGTACAGAGTTACATTGCACCATGTGCATTGCTGAAGCAGTGACATATGAGGGTATCAGGTAGGAAGTATTAGAAGGCTGCACTGTCACACTCAGTGTCACCATCGTTGCCTTACAAGTGCTTATGCTCTTTGGAGAATAGCATGCCAGCCCCCCAGCATAGATAACTTTATTCTCAATTTAATTTAAAAGGACATAATAAACAACACAGACATGTGCACAAATACATTTCATTTCTGATTAGAAGCATTTTGACAATATAACTATATTCTAGCACTATCACTATCACTATCAAAGTTCCATACTTACATATGCAGTGCATGCCATGTGCAACATTGTGTAGCCCATAGAGCAAATCAGTAATGACTTAATTTAAAGGGACATGGGAGCGGGTCTGACCAGCGACCAAGATGGATGTTTTTCAACTACGGCTGATTAATAGGGCTGATAAATCTGCTGTTTATTGGTTCTAACTCTCCTCATTCCTGTTCTTTTTCAAGAATTCTGTGCACATTATCACTAGTGGAGCAGACTTATATAATTTATACGCAACAAAAGAAGCCAGGCAGACCTGAATAGAGAAGGTACGCAGCAGAGGCCAAACAGCGGCCTGGACCTTCTTCTACCCCCCAGTTTCCTGACAAGTCAGGCTGAACAGCTCAGTAAACTTTAGAATAGCAGGCTTCAACGCTATAATAATGTTATAGGATAGAGATGTCACATTTCACTTTGCTGGAGAAATTGGAGTGTTTACTTGTTTACTGTGCAGTCACTTTTCAAGATTTGAAGAGAGCATACTAGCAGCATGGAAGGGAGATGGTAGCGTGGAAATGCAGAGAATCCCATCAAATACCCCAGACTAGTGATGTCGCGAACCTAAAATTTTCGGTTCGCGAACGGCGGACTCGAACTTCCGGTATTGTTCGCGAACGCGCGAACCGCGCAAACCCCCATTGAATTCAATAGGCAGGCGAACTTTAAAACCTACAAGGACTCTTTCTGGCCACAATAGTGATGGAAAAGTTGTTTCAAGGGTACTAACACCTGGACTGTTGCATGCTGGAGGGGGATCCCTGGCAAAACTCCCATGGAAAATTACATAGTTGATGCAGAGTCTGCTTTTAAGCCATAATGGGTCTAAATCAACTAACATTCCCAAAGTGGCTGTCTCAAAACATCCCGGACAGAAGATAGATTGATAGTGATAGATAGGATAGATAGATATACATAGATTGATAGTTAGATCGAATCGATAGAAGAGAAATAGATAGATTTGTTAGATATATAATTACCCTAATAAATTCTAATAATCAAAAATGCGTTCTTGGACCCAACTAGCTTGTGTCAATTAGTACTTTTCTTAGCACTTTAATCCCTGTTCCCCCCCCCCTATTGGGGGAGTTCTATATGGCCTGCCAGATTACCCTTAAAAATTATAATAATAAGACATGTGGTCTGCTACCTATTTTAACGAGGTTGTGTTTTAAGTACTACCATTCTTAGCACTTTAATCTCTGTAACTCCCCCTATTTGGTGAGGTCTATACGGCCTGGATGATTACCCATACAAAATATAATAATAAGACATCTGCTCTTGGTCTGCGACCCATGGTAACTATGTTGTGTTAATTAGTAATGTCCTTCGCATTTTAATAGCTGTTACTCATACTCACCCTATCGGTGGAGGTCTATATGGCCTGCATGATTACCCTTACAAAATATAACAACCAAACATATGCTCTGGGACCCATGGTAAGTAGGTTGTGTTAAGTAGTACTGTTCTTTGCATTTTCATACCTGTTATAACACCAAATGGTGGCAGGTCTATCTGGCCTTCATGATTAGCTGCACCCAAACCCAAAAAAAAGCTGAGTGGTCTTAGACTAACACCCATGGCTAACTCGGTTGTTTCAATTAGTACTATTCTTACCACTTTCATCCCTGTTACGGGCGGTCTACATGTCCATCATGATTAGCCGAACAAAATACTACAATCCAACCTTTGCTCAGTCTTCATAGGCCTGGCACAAAAGGATGGCAGGCAGGAGGGAGATGCAATTCAAGGAAACTAGGAGACTGATTACTGACAGTCTAAACAGTGATGATTGACAATTTTTGAAATACTGTTAACAGAAATATGATTGCTGACAACAATTGGCTAGGTGGGGGCCTGGCTCACAGCAGGCTGCAAGGCAGGAGGAAAGTGCTATTCAATGGCACCAGCAAACTGAGGATTCAAATCACAGCAACTATTACCAAAAATTTTAATTTTTAATTATTAGAATACTGTCACAACAAATATGATTGGTGTAAATATTTTTTAAGTAGGCCTGGCACACAGGCTTGGAAGGCTGTAGAAAAGTGCAATTCAAAGGCACGAGCAAACTGAGGGTTAAGATCATCAACAATAAAGATTTTTTTAATTGTAATTAGTAACTATACTGTGACAAAAAATTTGGATTGGTGTAAATAGTTGGCAAGACGGCCTGGCACAAAAGGATGGCAGGCAGGAGGGAGATGCAATTCAAGGAAACTAGGAGACTGATTACTGACAGTCTAAACAGTGATGATTGACAATTTTTGAAATACTGTTAACAGAAATATGATTGCTGACAACAATTGGCTAGGTGGGGGCCTGGCTCACAGCAGGCTGCAAGGCAGGAGGAAAGTGCTATTCAATGGCACCAGCAAACTGAGGATTCAAATCACAGCAACTATTACTAAAAATTTTAATTTTTAATTATCAGAATACTGTCACAACAAATATGATTGGTGTAAATATTTTTTAAGTAGGCCTGGCACACAGGCTTGGAAGGCTGTAGAAAAGGGCAATTCAAAGGCACGAGCAAACTGAGGATTAAGATCAACACTAAAAAAATTTTTTATTTAAATTAATAACTATACTGTCTGACTGTGACAACAATTATGATTGGTGTAAATAGTTGGCTAGATGGCCTGGCACAAAAGGCTGGCAGTGGCAGGCAGGAGGTAAATGAAATTCAATGGCACTAGGAGACTGAATATTTGCAGTCCAAAAAATTATGTTTTTTTATTTTTTTATTACTGTTACAAGAATTGTGATTGGTGCCACTAATTGGCTACTTGGGCCTGGCAGACAGGCTGGCAGATATGAGTCGTGGATGGTAGGTAGGGCAGCAATTTAACACAGTATGCTGTGTAAGTGACAAAAACACAGGACTGATAGAAAATTAAGTTACATTACACTAGCAAAATATTTTAAAATTTTAGATTTTAATATTAAAATTATGTTAAGAAGTGCAATGCACATATGACTCTATGAGTGGTCGCACTGGCTGGCTGCTACGTAGGGCAGCAATTATAACAACAGTATGCTGTGTAAGTCAGATAGACAGTTAGACACAGGCCTGATAGAAAATACAATTAGATTACACTAGCATAATGATTTAAAGACTTTTTTTTGGAAATTTTAAGAAAAAGGTTAAGCACATACATATGAGTCGTGGCTGATAGCCTTGGAAGGGCAGCTATTAAAAACAGTAGGCTCTGTATGTCGGATACACACACGCCTGATAGAAAATACTATTAGATTACACTAGAAAAATGATTGAAATTATTTTTTTGGGGGGGAATTAAAAAAAGGTTAAACACATATGAGTCGTGGCTCATAGACTAGGGAGGGCAACAAGTAAACACAGTAGGCTCTCTATGTCAGCAAAACACACAGGCCGGATAGAAAATTATATTAGATTACACTAGCAAACAAATTTAAACTTTTTTTTTTTTTATATTAAAATTAAGGTGAAAGAAAAATAGATATGAGTGCTGGGTGGGTGGCTGCCTGGCACAGACCAATTAACCAAAAGACTGAAAAAAAAAGAGGTATATTAATGCTGAGTGAGCCTGACAGACACAGGCATGATAGTAAATGTAATTAGATTACACTAGAAAAATATTTTTTTGTGTTTTTTTTTTAAATTAAAAATAATGTTATAAACGGATATTAACACTGGTGGCTGCTGGCTGGCACAGAGCAATGAACCAGAGTATATGCTGTGTGACACTGGCCTGATAGAAAATGAAAAAAAATTACACTAGAAAAATAATTATATTTTTGGGTTAGTTAAATTTAAACTAATGTTGTTAGGGAGATATCAGTGGTGGCAGTAGTCACAGCATATGCTGTGAGCCTTAAACACACAGCTGAAAGCCAGGCAAATGCTAATAAAAAAAAAAAGAAAAAAAAAAAAACGGCACGAAATATAGCCCTAAAAAGGGCTTTTTGGGGTGCTGTGCTTGCAGCAGAGATGAGTGGAGTCCTTCTGGACTGTAAATACACTAGCCTAGCTATGTTTTTCCTATTAATGTCAGGAGCAAAAACACAACACGTCCTCTCATTAAAAAAGCAAGGTCGTTATGAGTCTAAAATGGCAGATTCCGAGTAGCTGGAAGTGTCTGTGAGGGAGTGTCTGATGTTGATTGGCTCTAATGTGTCAGGCGGCTGTGACATAAAGGGTCAAAGTTTCCACAATGATGACACATAGGGGCGGATCGAACATCGCCATGTGTTCGCCCACAAACGCGAACGCGAACAACCTATGTTCGCTGTGAACCGTTCGCGGGCGAACAGTTCGGGACATCACTACCCCAGACAAGGTTTTAGATGTGCATATGAGACTGGGACCTACAGGGCAAGCAATCTCAGGTAAACCGACACAATTAGAGCCAAGAAGCACTCTCCTACTTACCCCTGCTAATGCAACGCAGCTGTCTGTGGACATGACACTCACTCTCATACTACCGTCACAATCGGCTACTCCTAGAGGAGACATTAGTTCGGATTGGACCGAGGGTAACGACAGTGCTGTTCCCCAGGTGAATATGTCGGAGCTCTCATATTTTAGCCACTGAGAGGTAGAGCGAGACAGACAGGCGTAAGGGAGAAGACGGATCGGACAGCGCTTGTTGAGGAGGCTCATTACATTATTAGAGGCCTCAAGCTTACCATGACAGTCAAGGTGGATATGGTTTCTTATTAAGACCCCCTGAGAGGTAGAGCGAGACAGACAGGCGTAAGGGAGAAGACGGATCGGACAGCGCTTGTTGAGGAGGCTCATTCCATTATTAGAGGCCTCAAGCTTACCATGACAGTCAAGGTGGATATGGTTTCTTATTAAGACCCCCTGATTAAAACCCCAATCTGCTTTTCCGGGTCTGAGCCAACAAATCCAGGGTGTCAGCATGGTGAGCCTTTCTCAATGGTATACAGACCGGACTGGTCTGTATACCATTGAGAAAGGCTCACGGTAGAGCCGAAACGTCTGGTTTCTCACTTACCAAATAAATCGGATCTTTGAAAAATTCCTGTGTGCCGGCTGTTCTTGGATCTTACTAGACAACGGAGGCCGTCCATTGGATCCAGTTCTATTTTCACTGTATATATATGTGTGTGTGTGTGACCAGAGTGAATGCAAGCCCTGGTGGACATCTACTTAAAAAGACATTTATTTTTTTATTTTTTACACCCTGCCTCAAAAATATTATGTAAAAAAAAAAAGGCCTTAAACCTGTGGTGGGGTGGAGGGTTGGGGAGCAGAATTTTGAGTGCCTAGGGCAGCACAAAACCTAAATACTCCCCTGCAATGTAGGCATGCGGAAAGGACGACTCAATGCAGTATAATTGAATAATTAACAAGGGCATAATAAAAAAGACAATGATTAACACCTACTCTGAGTTGCAAATAAGCAGTAGATCCTTTTTCTGACAAATGTACTTTTTCTCCCATTTTCTGTCCCCCTGTATCATGTGACAGACATCAGCCAATTACAGACTAGTATACATATACCCTGTGAGCTTGTGCACATGCTCAGTAGGAGCTTGTTTCCCAGAAAGTGTGAATATAAAAAGACTGTGCAAAATTTGCTAGTAGAAGTACATTGGAAATTGTCTTAAAACTGCTGCTCTATCGAATTCCTAAAAGTTTATTTTGACTAGAGTGTCCCTTTAAATTTAAATGTAAATATATATACTTTCATTGATTGTGCACTTTATACTGTTGCTAAATGGCTTAGTGACTTAGTGAGCATTATAAAGGGACACTGAAAAAAATTTTCTTTCGCAATTCAGATAGAACATGACATTTTAGGCAACTTTCTAATTTACTCCTATTATCAAATTTTCTTTGTTCTCTTGTTATCTTTATTTGAAATGCAAGAATGTAAGTTTAGATGCCGGACAATGTTTGGTGAACAACCTGGGTTGTCCTTGCTGATTGGTGGATAAATTCATCCACCAATAAAAAAGTGCTGTCCAGAGTCTGAACCAAAAAAAAGCTTAGATGCCTTCTTTTTCAAATAACGATAGCAAGAGAACGAAGAAAAATTGATAATAGGAGTAAATTAGAAAGTTGCTTAAAATTGCATGCTCTATCTGGGTTCAGTGTCCCTTTAATATGAAGTACCTGTCATGCAATAGCAGGAAGCTCCCATCTGCTATTAAGCATAAGTAGAAAAATCATATCACCCAATAAGCATTAACATAGAGAATTTATGATCCAATAAGCATTATAAGAAAGCGAGCAATAGTAGGAAGTGAATATAAACCAATAAGTATTAACAGGGGGCAACTATCAGTCAATGAGTTTTGTTTAGGAAGAACCAATCAGCCTACAGGCATTTGTAGTAAGTGAATATATCCAATGAGCATTTGTATTAAGATTTTCTCTTAAAATTAAAACAAAAATTGCATTTTATAACCATTTTGTATATATGTTGTATTTTGGATTTTACTTTAATTGATGATTTGTAAGAGATTCCATTTAACTTAAAAAAAAAAGATTCATATTCTTTCTATTCTCAGCTACAATCTTCAGAAGTTTTTCTTAGCTATCCACTTTTGGGCGTTTTTCTAAAATATTTATCATTTAACACTTGATTAAAAAGAAAGGGACAATTCATCACAGTTTAAATCAGTTAAAACTTCTCGGGCCAGTGCACTTGGATGTGATATAAATAATTCTATCCTTTGCTAAACATCAAGAAAGCTATGAATTATGAGTTTTTCATCAAAAGATGTGAAAGGATCAATAGGAAAAAAAAAAGGTATCTCGATAAGCACATTTAGTAATTACTGCTTAGAAGTCCATCAATCAGTTTAAAAGCGCACTTCAGAAAAGTTTTATAAAATGTATTTTTTTTTCTTTTTAGATTTATTAACGAAATAGCATTGCATTTGAGGATTCACATCTCTTTTATTCTAACCTTTTTAAGGAAATTTAATTTCATCTTCAAAAGGAGTTATATAAAGATCAATTTAGAACAACCAACTGTGGCACATTTATTTTTAAGAGGGCATAAATCAATCATGTGGGCGCTGTTCATTCATCTTCGTCTAATTGTGTGCAAACCCTTTGAAATAATCAATGCACATTGACAGTCCCTGAACAAACATAGGTTTAAACCATTCCCTTTCCTCTCTATAATTCAGTCTAATGAGTTTGAAATGAATTGTCTAATCTTTGTTACATTGCAGTCTTTTTCTTTTTTAAATTAATTTTATCAGTTACAATGATGGGAATAAATTGGATTTTAAGGTATAAAAAATGCATCCCTGTTTTCAAATGCTTGGAAAATTAAAATTTGTTTACTTTTTCATTAGGTAAACTTATTTCATATTAGGTTGTCGACATGTTACATATCAAACAAGGCAGACATTTCATTTACTATGCAATAGTGCTAAGTTATGCATATCTGAAATCCTTCTAAAAATAGAATTGTTCAGAAATATGTTATGGTAAGTTAATACTTTTTTTTTTTTCTCTTACAAGTTTGGCTGTCAACACAGATATAACTAAGATTTATTGTCATATCTTGCTATTGTCTGGAGCCCATACACTAAATCACAGGTTTTCTGGTTTACCTTGCATGAGAGCAGGTAACAATGTTTACTACTAATCAGCTGATTGCTTCACCTGTGCTCTACTTCAAATATCCACAAAACCTGGCCTGTTAGGGAGGTTTGAGGACAGGTTTGAAAACCAGTGCACTAAAGGTAGGATTGTTAAATGGATATCAACTCACAGCATTTATCAGCAATTAAACTATGAATTGTAAAATAAATCACTTAACACCAGGGGCGCGATCCGATATAGATCGTAGTTTGCGGCGCAAGCGAGGTAACCCCTGCCGCCCGCAGTTTCAGCTCGCAACTCGAGCTATCCTATATACGGCGCCGTCAGAGGCTAAAGTGCCGTAAGTCTCACAAACCAGCGATGTCCAGAAATCTGCGTAAGTACAAATTTCTGGAGTCGCCAGTGACTTACGGCACTTTAGAAACTGCCGGCGCCTACAAAACCTGACTAAAGTCTAAATCTCCCGTACTGTCTAACACGCCTCCCCCAAGTAAGCCAGACACGTCTAACCCTCTATCCACTATCCCCCCTCACTATCCTAACAATAAAAAATGTATTAACCCCTAAACCGACGCTCCCGGACCCCGCCGCCACCTAATAAAGTTATTAACCCCTAAACCGCCGCTCCCGGACCCCGCCGCCAGTTATATTAAATCTATAACCCCCTAAAGTGAGCCCTAACACCGCCGCCATCTATGTTACCTACCCCCTAATGTGAGCTCCTACCCCGCCGCCAGCTATATTAAACTATATTAACCAGTATCTAATCCCCCTACCCCACCACCAGCTATAGTATCTAAATTAACCCCTAATCTAATCCCCCTAAAATAATTATCTCTATTACCAGCCCTTAAAAGGGCCTTTTGCGGGGCTTTGCCCCAAAGTAAACAGCTCTTTTGCCCTATAACCTGCCCTCCCTACACCGCCGCCACCTAGATTAATAGTATTAACCCCTAATGTAAGCCCCTTACACCGCCGCCATCTATATTAAAATTATTAACCCCTAATTTAATCTACCTACCCCGCCGCCAGCTATATTATCTATATTAACCCTAAGTATATTATAGTTAATATAGTTATTATATTATATATATTAACTATATTAACTCTATCTAACCCTAACACCCCTAATTAAATTCTTATTAAATAAATCTAATTCATATTATAAACTAAAATATTCCTATTTAAATCTAAATACTTACCTATAAAATAAACCCTAAGATAGCTACAATATAATTAATAATTACATTGTAGCTATGTTAGGGTTTATATTTATTTTACAGGTAAATTGTTAATTATTTTAACTTGGTATAATAGCTATTAAATAGTTATTAACTATTTAATAGCTACCTAGTTAAAATAATTACCCAATTACCTGTAAAATAAATCCTAACCTAAGTTACAAATACACCTACACTGGGTAATTATTTTAACTAGGTAGCTATTAAATAGTTAATAACTATTTAATAGCTATTATACCTAGTTAAAATAATTAACAATTTACCTGTAAAATAAATATAAACCCTAACATAGCTACAATGTAATTATTAATTATATTGTAGCTATCTTAGGGTTTATTTTATAGGTAAGTATTTAGATTTAAATAGGAATATTTTAGTTTATAATATGAATTAGATTTATTTAATAAGAATTTAGTTAGGGGTGTTAGGGTTAGATAGAGTTAATATAGTTAATATAAATACTATAGGGTTAATATAGTTAATATATATAATGTAATAACTATATTAACTATAATATACTTAGGGTTAATATAGATAATATAGCTGGCGGCGGGGTAGGTAGATTAAATTAGGGGTTAATAATTTTAATATAGATGGCGGAGATGTAAGGGGCTTACATTAGGGGTTAATACTATTAATATAGGTGGCGGCGGTGTAGGGAGGGCAGGTTGTAGGGCAAAAGAGCTGTTTACTTTGGGGCAAAGCCCTGCAAAAGGCCCTTTTAAGGGCTGGTAATAGAGCTTATTACTTTAGGGATATTAGATTAGGGGTTAATAATATTAATATAGCTGGCGGCGGTATAGGGGGATTAGATTAGGGGTTAATTATTTTTATATAGGTGGCGGCGGTGTAAGGGGTCAGATTAGGGTATAGATAAGGTAGATGGCGGCGGTGTAAGGGGTTCACATTAGGGGATAGATAAGGTAGATGGCAGCGGTGTAAGGGGTTCACATTAGGGGATAGATCAGTTAGATGGTGGCGGTTTTAGGGGCTCACAGTAGGGGGTTAGTTTATGTAGATGGCGGCGGGGTCCGGGAGCGGCGGTTTAGGGGTTAAATACTTTATTAGGGATTGCGGCGGGGGATCGCGGTTGACAGGTAGATAGACATTGCGCATGCGTTAGGTGTTTTATTTTGCAGGTAGTTTAGGTAGTTACGGGGCTCCAATAGTCAGCGTAAGGCTTCTTACGGCTGCTTTTTGTGGCGAGGTGAAAATGGAGTAAGATTTCTCCATTTTCGCCACGTAAGTCCTTACGCTGTATATTGGATACCAAACTGCGCGGGTTTGGTATACCTGTCTATGGCCAAAAAAACTACGGCCGACGGCAGAAATATACGAGCGTAACTTCTAGGTTACGCCGTATATAGGATACCAAACCCGCGCAGATTTTGGCGTCGCCGGCTTTTGCGGGCGACGATTTATATCGGATCGAGCCCCTGCATTTCTGTCAGCTCAGTTTGAAGGGTTTTGCAAATGAAGAATAATGCTGGGATACACCTCTTGAAAATCCGGGTAAAATACCTGTTCTTGGTCTCTTTTGGCCAGTTATGGACAGATGTGAGATTGTGCTCTGGGATAATTTATCACTGTTTAGAAGTTGCAGGATCATATAGTTTCTCTATAATTAAGTATGATGGAGAAAATGTTTTGGACGTTTTTTACAGTAAAAGCAGCAAAATAAATAATGAGAGCATAATGCTGTATAATGCACTACTGGGAGGTACCTAAACACATCAGGTGAGCCAATGATAAGAGGCTTATGTGTGCGCCAATCACTAGCTCGCTCCCAGTATTGCATTGGTGCTTTTCAACAAAGGATATCAAAAGATCAAAACACATTTAATAAAAGGACATGTTCTATCTGAATCAAGAATTTTTATTTTCACTTTACCGTTTACAAAGTGATCAGGTTTGAGTTTGTTTTTTCCAACATATCTTACCTGTGCACAGGCCGGGCACAACCACAATTCTGCTATCAAGGACCCGTGCTTTATAACTATAAATTCTGATATTAAGCTCTCTACATATTTTTTTAGGGATTTATATCACTTTAGTGCAAATAAATATACATAAATATATTGTTATATTTAAGTGAACAACAATGCTATTTGACGTATTTCTTAACACACCTTCGGATTTAGCACAGTTGACCTAACACATCTTCAGGTTAGAACATTAGCGAAAGCCAGAACAGGATTTTGTAGAGACTTAGAAAGTCTATCTGATCTCCAGATTTTAGCGGCCTGAGACTTTCACCTGAGCGATAACTTTTTACTTTCAGCTTGTAATATGAGAGAAAGAATAGGAGCGCTAGTGATTTAACTTGAGCAGTGTTAGCTAAAGTTTTCAGCTCCACTTGTAATCTAGCCCTCTATGAAGTCTTGTTTGCAACAATGTTATACATATAGGCCTAGCTAATAATTGGACCGCAAAAATGTTAGCAATAATGTTTGTTAATATCGCTCAAGCGCAATCATAACGCATCAATTTTCACTCTTATATTTCAAGTGCCGAGATATTTTTGACCTATCCAGTGATAGTCTAGTGCGTGATAACATCTGCATGTCAGATAGCGCTGGTGCTTTAATTCCATCACACAATAGATTTTTATGGCGTTGCACTGTATCATTTATGTTGGTTATCACTCAAGGGCTAAGTTGAAGGAGAGCAAAAATCTGCTCAAGCAATGGAATTCTTTATTTAGTTCTGTGCTATACTATTTCAAATGGATGTATGCATATAACACTTCCCACGTGCATACATACATACAAATATATAAACATATACACACATATAAACATATACATACACATAGACACACAAAACACAAGTCCTGCCCCTTGTCATATACCAAATACCATTAATTTGGCCACAAAACCTTCTTTCATTATTAAAGGGACAGTATACACCCATTTTCATATAACTGCATGTAATAGACACTACTATAAAGAATAAGATGCACAGATACTGATATAAAAATCCAGTATAAAACTGTTTAAAAACGTACTTAGAAGCTCTCAGTTTAGCTCTGTTGAAAAGGCAGTTGGAAAGCCCACTGCAAGTGGGAAATAAGACACCCCCCCCTTCTTTTGCATATGAAAAGACCCTTTACACAAACAGGAGCAAGCTGGAGAAGGTAGCTGACGTATTCTCATAAAATGTTTTTATCTAAGTATTAAGTCTAAATATAACTTAAATCCTTAATTTCTATAGCATTTTTATGTATTTTGTTATGCAAACTAGCAAATGCTAATCAGTTATTTCAGGTCTCAAAAAGTGCTACGTTTTAAAACAGGATTTTGGATTGAACTCACTTGTAATATGAGCACGAGTGCTCTATGCTCTATCCAAAGAAAGTATAGTGCGAGCTAAAAAAAAGTTATGACCATGTTAAGATGCTTTGGATAACATTTTTAACTATCCATTATTATTTGTGCTAGGCCGCTACATAAAACATAATTTGGTATTAATTGCGCTCCACTTGCAATAAATGCTGTAGAAAGTGTTAAATATGTTAACAAAAATAAATTATAGTTTGTTTTTTAATAGTACACTCAATCTGAATCACCAAAGTGCAAACTATTTGGCATGTGTTCTGATATTTTTAGTTAAACTAAATAATAATAAATAATAAATGTATTGTGCATATTATTTCTTTTTTTTTAAAAAAGAAAGGAAATAGAGAACTTGGATGTTTAAATAAATAATGTTTACTGTAGCTGTCTACTTAAAGGGTCATAATACCCAAATGTTTAAACTCTTGAAAGTGATGCAGCATAGCTGTAAAAAGCTGACTAGAAAATATTACCTGAACATCTCTATGTAAAAAAGAAAGATATTTTACCTCAAAAGTTCCTCAGTAGCCACATCCCATTGTAAAGGATTTCTAAGCAGCATATTAGTATCTCTGTCCTGGGACAGCTGAAGAGATGAGCATCGTGCACTCTCATGTTATTTCCCTATTCAGTTTAAGGAAGTTTACAATGAAATCTCATGAGAGTTAAGTCAAATCTCATGAGATCACAGTAAAAGAGTTCATGACCTCAGCACTGCTGATGCTGATTGGCTGCTGTTCATTTCTTAATTTATTTTATTTTTTACCTGCAGCTGGGAGCAGCTGAGTATAACTTTTTACACAGAACTTACTCTGCTGAGCTGAGGAGATTGCGAGGTAAAATATCTTCCTTTTTTACATAGAGATGCTCAGGTGACACTTTCCTGTCAGCTTTTTACAGTTATACTGCATCAGTTTCAAGTGATTTAGCATATGAGTATTATGTCCCTTTTAATTCATGTAAAATATGGTCAGGTAGAACATTTTGGAGTTGAAATATAAGCAGAAATTTACTATCTTGTGAATCCACCTCAGATCACAAATATAACTATGGTGCAAGTGGGCCAATATAACAAAATTCTGACCCATGAACACATGACATATGGAAGTCTGTGATGCAGAGAAATACACATTATGAACCATTTCTATTAGTTTGTTTCCCAGAAGTCCATTCCACTGTAATGATCAGAATTCATAGCCCATTAACCTTTAAAAATAACTCACTGTCAGACCGATCAAACCATCATTGTACCTTATAAATATCCTGCAGCCATCCCAGACACAGGTGATAATAACCTATTACCTGTGATGTTACCAGGAGTGTCCTGAGTATCATAATGTTTACTTGTCTTTTTTGTTTCTGAATGTTTTGAGGCTGATAAGATTTAGTTTGTAAAATCAATGACTATAATAAAGGTAAAATTATTTGTTTTTGTTTGTATATGCTGCATATATAAATAAAAATGTATCTACCTTTTTAAATTCTGGAGCTCCTTAGTTAAATCATGGTTTGGATTTAAGATATTGTGCATCATATGCTTCCACTTATGCTTCTGTTTATTGTAGACATATTTAGAGACACAGTCATTGTTTTTCTGACAAACTCTAATCTTTCACATTTCTTTATCATAACACACAGCTCTCTTTTTCATGTCTGTTTTACTTTGCACCTGTGATTTACTAAAAAATGGTGTCTATTATTTTGTTGTAGTAGAATCAAGGCTGAATTATACCCAACACTATTTAATAATGGTTGTTGTGGTTTTATCTACATCATTCTTCTTCAGTCCCTGTTCCCATTCTTTACTTCCTGTCCTTTTCCTCTGTCTAACTCCATCTCCTCTTCCAGCCCCTTATCACCATTGATTAATACAACTCTTTCTTCTGTGTACCAGTCTTGCCCCCTTTACGATTCTCAGCAGACCTCTTCCACCTTCTCACAGCCTCCTCACCACTCTTTCCTTTTTTTTTTTTTTTTTCCTCTGTTACTTTCCCCTGTTTCCCTCTCTCATCTCTCTACTTAACTCATCTACTCTTTCCCTCATCCTAATTCTCTCCATGCCATTCTCTTCTCCATAAGTCTTTCTTTTTTTCTTCAAACTCTCTGTTCCTTCTCTTTCTCAGTCCTATTATTCTTATGCAACTCTTTTAATCTCATCCTCATTTTAAACATAACTTCCTCCATTCAACAGTTTATTTTAACACATTTAAAAAGTGCTTGAAATAGCTTGAGTTTAATGTACCTTTGTGCAAGACAAACATGCACCATAACATGTCCAGTGATGACTGTGGTTGTATATTGTCCTGGACATCTGCTTTTCATGCTGAACCTAACATTACTTCCAAAGCTTCCATAAAGACTCAGTGCTGTTATGTTATATTTCAGAATGTCTGTAGGTTGTAATTAAATGGTGCAGGTCTGTCAAGCTGTTTTATCCTTTCCAAACATTCAAACCTAATCATCAAGTACCCCAATGAGTCATAAATACCTCTTTATATAAATAGAATTGCATGAATGGCCAGTCACACATAGCTTAAATTGTCCTCATTTCATGTGGGTAATGAGCGAATCCAAAGCTTTGCTTGGTTGAGTTGCAAATATCACCATGGTCCTTTCACAAACAGCAGAAGTCCCTCTGTGTACCTGATTGCTGTTTGCCTGCCAAGAACATATGTTAATTGTCTCATTTCAAGCTTTTTGATATTATGTTAGCTGGTACATAAATATTCAACAATGACCCTCTTAAAATGTCTTGCCAGCATTTATTTTGCAGTACGATGAACCATGATACATTTTGCATTTACAGATGGCTCAACATAAAATAGCCCTCAGCATGGGCAAAGGGTTGTCTTATTTTGCATCATTCTAAATAGCGTTCACTAGCCAGACATGATTTATGGCTAACAATTCTGCTTTTTAGATTTCTACCACACAATAAAAAGTAGCTACTTGAGCTATTGTCTGTTGATTTAAGAGCAAGTTTGAACTGAAATCAGAGCACATGTAGACACACAACATAAGTGGAACTCAAAGAAGTCAAAGCAACAGTGGAAGTCAAAGCAACAGATATAAATCAGTACTATCAAACCTCAGATACAATTGTACCTCAATATTAATTTTAGCAAATAAAACTAATGGTAAATATATTTATTAAAAAATAATTTTTACAAAATGTTTTCACTTTATTTGCTGTTTATTATTTATTTATTTTTTTGGGCTATCGGTATGCTTTTTTTACCATCCCCCAAAAAATCACAATAAAAACAATAACACTATTTCTGTATTGATACAAATATCAGATTTGGTAATGGAAATCTCACCTGTATGATGAATGGAAAGCATCAACTTTGGCAATTACAATCCACTCGACCATAAGTTATAGTCTAAATATCAACAACAAAATAGACATCAAATTTAACAGCCAAAAGCACTTGATAAATGCCATACAACCACATATTGACCAATAACACACATTGGACAAATGATAACAATATAGGCCTGCGCATGCTCACATTTTTCCAAAATCCTCTACAATAGAGATATTTAGATGTCAACATTATACACTCAAAAAAACTACTAGTAGTATTGTCCAATGTCTACAACAGGTCTTCTACAAAAATATAAACTCATACAGACTTAAAGCACCATCTGCATTCACAGGTTCCTCTGGGGAAAGGATAACAATTGAAGGATTTTTTTTATATTGTCAATCATATATGGCAATCTAGAGCCAGGTTTCCTCATATAACCTGATGAATAATAGGTGAGTTTTATGCTCACAAAAGCTTGATTTCCGCATACTGCTAGGTGCACTCTCCTCCTGGTGAGTGGGCAATATATTTTGTTACAGAATAGAATGAAAATTACATATTATTGTGGACCCTCCATTTTTGGTTTCTTTACTTCATAAGCACTAAAATTGTAATTTTGCCTGTTTTATCAATTCCTGATAAAGCCTGGTCTCCTTTGATATGAGCAACCAGAGCTCAAATTAAAATAACCTCTTAATATATATGGATTTTATATGTACTACTCATTTGTATCTTTTCCCAAGCTAGAGGCATGAGTGATAACCCAAGAATAGGATATAATACTATGCTACTGGGTTAAGATTTAATATAAGACGCCAGTATGTTTCTGAGGATATATATCAGGGCCATACTGCCCCTTAGTAGCCTGGTTGAGAACTCAGGTAATGATTGACCTGGAGTCCCATGTACAACATGACTCTTGAGGCACCGGCCTTTTAAAACCTGAGGTGATAATATATGCTCCTATAGTTTAATATTTTTGCATTGTAGTCAATAGCTCCATATAACCTGAACCTAAATATGCACTTATGGTATTGTACTAACTCTTTTTATAGCCCCTAATTTTTTTGGGCTATACAGTTTGATGGTTGCACATTTCTGTTGTTGTTCCTAATTGCTATTGTTCTTCTTTATTTTCTATGGGTATATTTCAGTGTAACTACAGCTACTTACCTCTCTCCCTCTTACCTGTCATCAAATGTTCTTATATTCTCCCACCCTGTGACTTTACTCCACAATAGAAAATCTGATAAACCCCCTAAGACGCCAATTGTTTCATTTAACTGTATTTACAATTTTGGTCCCTGGCAAGATGGGCCCCTATATTCCATATTCATACCCATCATCTCTACATCATAGGGCCGTATTAAGAGTTAGCGTTGTAACTACTAAACCTAGACCCCTCTATTACTAACAGGCTCCGCTCTCCATACTCTCCTTCCCCTCAATCCGAGGGATAATTTAGAAAATACCTGTAAGGTTGCATATATCGCCAGACCCTACCCTCATTCCCTCCCTTTCCCTCCGTCCTTCTCCTTTTCTCTACACTAATGAGCTTACTACGTAAGCAACAGAATATATATCCTATGGAACCCTCACTTTAGTTTTTCATGTATGTCTATACTTCTTAACGTTCATTACTAACCTGTTTTAATGGTTATGTGGTAGACTTCCATGTACAAAAAAAACAGTGAGGAAACTCCTATTGACTAAATTATTTTATCTAACAATAATACACTTAAGTGTTCAACAGGTCTCAATTATTTAGACCAAGACTAACCACACCTTTATTCACAATGCAAATATTTATTCATGATCTGTCTTGAGATTATACTGATAATGTGACATACTATATGTATATCTCAAATTCCCTAATTATCTCCTCAATTTTGAAACTGCTATCCCCAACTACTTACACCATCGATATTTATGGATTAAGAGTGGTCGTTAATTGAAACGGGGAATTGCCAAACATAAGGAAAAAAAAAATGATGAAATTGGTTACAAACTAAATATATAGGTTAATGATTTACATATAGCTGTAATCATGTTTCAGAGTCATGTCTTATTTCTATGCTATAAAGTACTAGATGTATATTGCATAAATGTGTTCACTGCTGTATTGTCTAAGCTCAAAATACTGTATTATGACTATACTGTAACCTCGCTTTGTTGATATTCTATATAACCTCAATAAAAATGTAATATAAAAAATAATAATTACCTCTTAATGTGATCTACACAATATTGAAAAGGTGGACTGTGGGTGCGCTAGGGGAGTGTAAACCTCTCTCTAGGAAATTCCTCAAAAAATTCCTAATTGGATTAAATAGAATGGTTAATGTGTGGAGGGCTCTTAAAGCTTAAACACTAAAACAGGTGAATCATATTCAATATTGTCTGTCTATTGTCTATATATGACAAACGTGTATATTATAATGGATGTTATATATTATATTATAGGTATCTGTATATGTAAACGGCTGTATTATACAGCTATACAATCAGCAATATCCTGATATTGTGAAAAGATAAACTAGTGAAAACCTCTAAAGTCAAGCAGGTGAAAGATATAAAACATCAATAAAAAAGATATCAATGAGAAAACAAAAAATAAATACATGTGAATAAATCGATGTGTTAAATAAGTGAATAAATTTAATAAAAAAGTGTTAAATTGTGCTAATATATCTCACTAAAAACAGAAGGCAAGGTAAAAGACGATAGTTCAGGGACGTTTTCTTTTGAAGCATATAAAATAAACGATTAGTTAAAAAGTCCATTCAGACCACCTTTAACCACTTCGTGACCAGACCACTTTTCAATTTTCTGACCGTTTGGGACCAGGGCTAATTTTACATTTCTGCTGTGTTTGTGTTTAGCTGTAATTTTCCTCTTACTCATTTACTGTACCCACACATATTATATACCGTTTTTCTCGCCATAAATGGACTTTCTAAAGATACCATTATTTTCATCATATCTTATAATTTACTATTAAAAAATGTATAAAATATGATGAAAAAATGGAAAAAAAAAACACTTTTTCTAACTTTGACCCCAAAATCTGTTACACATCTACAACCACCAGAAAACACCCATGCTAAATAGTTTCTAAATTTTGTCCTGAATTTAGAAATACCCAATGTTTACATGTTCTTTGCTTTTTTTTTAAAGTTATAGGGCAATAAATACAAGTAGCACTTTACTATTTCAAAACCATTTTTTTTTTTTTTCAAAATTAGCGATAGTTACATTGGAACACTGATATCTGTCAGGAATCCCTGGATAACCCTTGACATGTATATTTTTTTTTTAGTAGACAACCCAAAGTATTGATCTAGGCCCATTTTGGTATATTTCATGCCACCATTTCACCGCCAAATGCGATCAAATTAAAAAAATCGTTCACTTTTTCACAAACTTTAGGTTTCTTACTGAAATTATTTACAAACAGCTTGCAATTAAGGCACAAATGGTTGTAAATACTTCTCTGTGATCCCCTTAGTTCAGAAATAGCAGACATATATGGCTTTGGCATTGTTTTTTGGTAATTAGAAGGCCGCTAAATGCCGTTGCGCACCACATGTGTATTATGCCCAGAAGTGAAGGGGTTAATTAGGGAGTTTGTAGGGTTAATTTTAGCTTTAGTGTAGTGTATTAGACAACCCAAAGTATTGATCTAGGTCCATTTTGGTATATTTCATGCCACCATTTTACAACCAAATACCATCAAATAATTTTTTTTTTCACTTTTTCACAAACTTTAGGGTTCACGCTGAAATTATTTACAAACAGCTTCTGCAATCATGGCACACATGGTTGTAAATGCTTCTCTGGGATCCCCTTTGTTCCGAAATAGCAGACATATATGGCTTTATCATTGCTTTTTGGTAATTAGAAGGACGCTAAATGTCGCTGCGCACCACACTTGTATTATGCCAAGCAGTGACAGGGTTAATTAGGTAGTTTGTAGGGAGCTTGAATGGTTAATTTTAGCTTTAGTGTAGAGATCAGCCTCCCACCGGACACATTCAATCCCCTGATCCCCTCCAAACAGCTCTTCCTCACCCCACAACTGCCCCTACATCTTAAGTACTGGCAGAAAGTCTGCCAGTATGTAAAAAAAAAAAGTTTGTGTTTCTTTTTTTTATTTATTTTTTTAAATTATATATTTTCTGCAGTGTAGGATCCCCCATTACCACTTAACCTCCCTGAGCCCCCCCAAACAGCTCTCTAACTCTCCCCCTCTCACTATTTGGTGCCATTTTGGGTACTGGCAGCTGTCTGCCAGTACCCACTTTTCAAAATAATGTGCCCATTACTTATATAAATATTTATTTTTCTGTAGTGTAGCTGCCTCCCACCCCCTCCCAGATCCCATTTTTAAAACATAATTCCCCCCCTCTCCCAACAAGACTTCAATGCACACAAGCGCAGATCGTGGGCGCGCGCACACCCGCCCCCATGCGTGCTCCCGCATGCACCGGGGACTGATCCGATGCTGCTGGCCGGAAGTTAGCCAGCGTTGGGCCACCCACCCGCCTCCCTGCAGCTGCTCCCACCCACCAACGATCGGCACCATAGCTAGCCGATGCAGAGAGGGCCACAGAGTGGCCATCTCTGCTTTGGTGTGCCAAAAAAGGTATTACAGTGATGCCTCAATATCACTTCCAGCCGCTTTAAACCCCTGAGGATGTCCCAGGAACTTATTTTTTTGTAGGTTCTTCCTGGCACTTCTCGATTGTGAAGGGGTTAAATGAAAATGGATTAATAATCTGTTTTGCAAGAGCTGAAAGTATTATAACTTATGATGTAATAGTAACAGTCTTGTTTGCGGATTTAGATATCCGTAGCAGAAGAAACAGCCGTTTACTTATACAGATACCTATAATATAATATAAAACATCCATTATAATATACACGTTTGTCATATATAGACAATAGACAGACAATATTGAATATAATTCACATTTTTTAGTTTTTAAGCTTTAAGCGCCTTCCACACATTAACCATTCTATGATATAAATTGTACAAACCTTATAATTAACAATATGTGGAAGAATAAAATCAAAGATAATATGCGTGCCTTTTTTTTTTTTTTTCCGCAAGGAACCCCCCCCCCGTTATCTGCTGGCTGTCCAGTATTGTTTTTTAAAGACAGCTGGCAAGCCTAGATACAAGGGAGGCGGGTGGGCGGTCCATCGCTGCAGATGAGTTCCGGATCCGGGAGTGCCGGCAGAGGGAGTGCGCACGTGTGCACGAGGGTGTGTGTGTGTTCCTGCACGCCCGTCTGCTACTGTGATGAATCTTCATGTAGGGTAAGGGAATGAAGGTGAGGGGGCGGGGAAATAAGTGTTTGGGAAAGGGATCTGGGAGGGGGAGGTACACTATAAGAAAATGTTTCATTTTTAACATTTTGCAGCAAACTGGGTACTGGCAGACAGCTGCCAGTACCCAAGATGGCGACAAATAGGTAGAGGGGACGTTTAGAGAGCTGTATGGGGGGGGATTAGGGAGGTTGAGGGCTTAGGGGGAATTCTACACTACTGCAGAATATATATGTAAAAAAAAAAAGCCTTTTATTTTAGTGCTGGAAGACTTTCTACCAGTACTTAAGATGGCGGTGACAATTGTGGGGTGGGGGAAGGAAGGGATCAATCTCAGCTGGGAGATTGATCTCTAATAGGTTTTTTTTTTTGTATAAACCCAGGAGCACCTTATCGGTTTATACCCACAGATTAGAGAACACAAAAAATGATTTTAAATAAAAACTTTTTATTTTTCTATAGTGATGTCGCGAACCTAAAATTTTCAGTTCGCGAATGGCGAACGCTAACTTCCGCAAATGTTCGCGAACCGGCGAACCGGGCGAACCGCCATAGACTTTAATAGGCAGGCAAATTTTAAAACCCACAGTGACTCTTTCTGGCCACAATAGTGATGGAAAAGTGGTTTCAAGGGGACTAACACCTGGATTGTGGCATGCCGGAGGGGGATCCATGGCAAAACTCCCATGGAAAATTACATAGTTGATGCAGAGTCTGGTTTTAATCCATAAAGGGCATAAATCACCTAACATTCCTAAATTGTTTGGAATAATGTGCTTTAAAACATCAGGTATGATGTTGTATCGATCAGGTAGTGTAAGGGTTACGCCCACTTCACAGTGACAGACCAAACTCCCCGTTTAACACACCGCAAACAACCGCAAACAGTCCATTTGCACAACCGCAAACTCCCCATTTTCACAAGGTTGGATACCAAGCTAGCCATGTCCCGTTCCTTGTCCTCACTGATGTCATTGAAGGTCTCTTCCTCCACCCAGCCACGTACAACACCAAGGGTCCCCGAAAGGTGACAACAAGCCCCCTGGGACGCCTGCTGTGTTTGGTCTTCCACCTCCTCAAAGCCACCTTCCTCCTCTGACTCCTTTTCTTCAGACTCCTCTCTCTGCGTTGCCTCTCTCTGCGTTATTATAAGGTGTGTTAAGTAGTACTATTCCTATCAGTTTAATCCCTGTTATGTGCCTTTTTTTTGGTTTGGTTTTTGAAGCCACAGTACAGCACCAGAGGCCAGAAAAATTAGGCATGTACACATGCCTGAAAAATTAGGTATTGTTGCAGCCACTGCTGTAGCAGCGGCCATAAAAATTGATGTTTGTTTCCCAGGCAGAAAGTGCCCTAAAACATTGCGGCTTGAACCCTAGTTTGTGGCGGATAAGTCACGCAAGTCATCCGGCATTCAGAGATAAAATACAGCAGCGTGTGGACCATTTTTATCCCAAGGCAGCTTATCTCATCAGGCCTTTTTTAGTCGAATGTATCGCCCAATGTCAGTCCCTTCGGGATCCATCCCTCATTCATCTTAATAAAGGTGAGGTAATCTATACTTTTTTGACCTAGGTGACTTCTCTTCTCAGTGACAATACCTCCTGCTGCACTGAAGGTCCTTTCTGACAGGACACTTGAAGCGGGGCAGGCCAGAAGTTCTATCGCAAATTGGGATAGCTCAGGCCACAGGTCAAGCCTGCACACCCAGTAGTCAAGGGGTTCATCGCTCCTCAGAGTGTCGATATCTGCAGTTAAGGTGAGGTAGTCTGCTACCTGTCGGTCGAGTCATTCTCTGAGGGTGGACCCCGAAGGGCTGTGGCGATGCGTAGGACTTAAAAAGCTCTGCATGTCCTCCATCAACAACACGTCTGTAAAGCGCCCTGTCCTTGCCGGCGTGGTCGTGGGAGGAGGAGGATTACTTTCACCTATTCCCCTGTTAGATACCAGTTGTGCTGTGACATCACCCTTATACGCTGTGTAAAGCATACTTTTTAATTTATTTTGGAACTGCTGCATCCTTTCGGTAACATTTCAGGCACTTTCTGCTTATACCGGGGGTCTAGTAGCGTGGACACCCAGTACAGGTCGTTCTCCTTCAGCCTTTTTATACGAGGGTCCCTCAACAGGCACGACAGCATGAAAGACCCCATTTGCACAAGGTTGGATGCCGACAACGAGCACCCTGGGATGCCTGTTGTTGTTGGTCTTCCTCCTCCTCCTCAAAGCCACATTCCTCCTCTGACTCCTCTTCCTTACAATCCTCTTCCTTACAATCCTCTTCCAGCGTTGCCGCAGGTCCAGCAAGCGATGCTGATAAGGCTGTTTCTGGTGGTGATGGTGACCAAACTCTTCCTCTTCACGCTCATCTATGGCCTGATCCAGCACTCTTCGCAGGGCACGCTCCAGGAAGAAAACAAATGGTATGATGTCGCTGATGGTGCCTTCGGTGCAACTGACTAGATTTGTCACCTCCTCAAAAGGACGCATGAGCCTACAGGCATTGCGCATGAGCGTCCAGTAACGTGGCAAAAAAAATTCCCAGCTCCGCAGAGGCTGTCCTAGCACCCCGGTCATAGAAATAGTTGTTAACGGCTTTTTCTTGTTGGATCAGGCGGTCGAACATTAGGAGTGTTGAATTCCAACGTGTCGGGCTGTCGCAAATCAAGCGCCTCACTGGCATGTTGTTTCGCCGCTGGATATCTGAAAAGTGCGCCATGGCCGTGTAGGAATGCCTGAAATGGCCACACACCTTCCTGGCCTGCTTAAATGTACACTACTGTTACACCAGATATGAGTTGCACTGGGGTGACACTGTGCCCTGGCAGGCACTGAAATGCACACGTGTGAAGGAAACTGACTGCTATTATTTCACAGTCAAAAAAGTGTTGTTTTTTTTTTAAATGTACACTACTGTTACACCAGATATGAGTTGCACTGGGGTGACACTGTGCCCTGGCAGGCCCTGAAACGCACACGTGTGAAGGAAACTGACTGCTATTATTTCATAGTCAAAAAAGTGTTTTTTTTTTTTTAAATGTACACTACTGTTACACCAGATATGAGTGGTGGCACTGGGCAAGTGGGCACAGTATACGCTGTGAGCCTGACACACACGCTGGCAGGCAGGCAACTGCAATTAGATTAAACAGGGGGGAAAAAAAAGCAGACTGATGTTCTAGCCCTAAAAAGGGCTTTTTGGGGTGCTGTCCTTACAGCAGAGATCAGATGAGTCCTTCAGGACTGTAGTGGACATTGAATACACTAGCCTAGCTATCGATTTCCCTATTAAATCAGCAGCAGCTACACTGTCCCTCCTCTCACTAAGAATGCAGCTTCCGAATAAATCTAAAATGGATGCTGTCCAGGAGGTGGGAGGGTCTGGGAGGGAGGGTCTGCTGCTGATTGGCTGGAATGTGTCTGCTGACTGTGAGGTACAGGGTCAAAGTTTTACTCAATGATGACGAATAGTGGGCGGACCGAACATCGCATATGTTCGCCCTTCGTGGCGAACGCGAACATGCTATGTTTGCCGGGAACTATTCGCCGGCGAACTATTCGCGACATCACTATTCTTCTATTTCAATTTAATAACAAATAACTTTTTATCTGTGTTAAAATTACAGAGACTATTATGAATAAATGGGGCTTAAATAGAGCAAAATATAATTAATTAAAAAATATTTTATAGCCCAAAATAATCCGTATGGTTGGCCAACCTATTAAATATTATTATTATATTATTATTATTATTATTATTATTATTTTGGGCTATAAAATATTTTTTAATTAATTATATTTTGCTCTATTTAAGCCCCATTTTATTCATAGTAGTCTCTGTAATTTTAACACAAATAAAAAGTTATTTGTTATTAAATTGAAATAGAAGAATAAAAAGTTTTTATTTAAAATCGTTTTTTGTGTTCTCTAATCTGTGGGTATAAGCCTATAAGGCGCTCCTGGGTTTATACAAAAAAAAAAACCTATATGACATTTGTTGGGAGTCTAGAGGAAAATTCCATAAATCCAAGAGCTTTTATACCCCTGCAGCGCTGACTGTATAAATCTTTTTGAGTACACACGGAAGATTGATCTCTACACTAAACTAAAATTAACCCTACAAGCTACCTAATTAACCCCTTCACTGCTGGGCATAATACAAGTGTGATGCACAACGGCATTTAGCAGCCTTCTAGTTAACAAAAAGCAATGCCAAAACCATATATGTCTGCTATATCTGAACAAGAATTCACAACCATTTGAGTCATGATTGCACTAACTTTTTGTAAATAATTTCAGTGAGAAACCTAAAATTGTGAAAAAGTTAACAAATGTTTTTATTTGATTACATTTGGCGGTGAAATGGTGGCACAAAATATACCAAAATGGGCCTAGATTAATACTTTCTAAAATGGGCCTAGATCAATACTTTGGGTTGTCTACTACACATAAGCTAAAATTAACCCTACAAACTCACTACAAGCTACCTAATAAGCCCCTTCACTGCTGGGCATAATACACGTGTGGCACGCAGCGGCATTTAGCGGCCTTCTAATTGCCAAAAAGCAATGCCAAAGCCATATATGTCTGCTATTTCTGAACACAGGGGATAACAGAGAAGCATTTACAACTATTTGTGCCATTATCGCACAAGCTGTATGTAAATAATTTCAGTGATAAAACTAAAGTTTGTGAAATAGTGATTGATTTTTTTTTATTGCATTTGGCGGTGAAATGGTGGCATGAAATATACCAAAATGGTCCTAGATCAATACTGTGGGTTGTCTACTAAAAATATATATATATACATGTGAAGGGTGTTCCAATGTAACTATCGCTAATTTTGAAAAAAAAAATGGTTTGGAAATAGCAAAGTACTACTTGTACTTATTGCCCTATAACTTGCAAAAAATGTAAAGAACATGTAAACATTGGGTATTTCTAAACTCAGGAAAAACATTAGGAACTGTTTAGCATGGGTGTTTTTTGGTGGTTGTAGATGTGTAACAGATTTTGGGGGTAAAAGATAGAAAAAGTGTGTGTTTTTTCCATTTTTTCATCATTTTTTATATATTTTTGTATAGTAAATATTAAGATATGATGAAAATAATGGTATCTATAGAAAGTCCATTTAATGGCTAAAAAAAAAAGTGCATGCAGGAAAATTACAGTTAAACACAAACACAGCAGAAATGTAAAATAGCCCTGGTCCCAAATGGTAAGAAAATTGAAAAGTGCTGTAGTCACTGAGAGGTTAAACAGCTCTTTTAAGTTTAACAGTAAAAATCCCCCACCCAACAAACCCCCAAAATAAAAAAAAACTAACACTAAAAAAAAAGTAAACTACCCATTGCCCCTAAAGGGGCATTTGTATGGGCATTGCCCTTAAAAGGGCATTCAGCTCTTTTACTGATTACTGTTATTAAAAAAAAAAGGAAATAGGGGGGCGGAGCCAACTGCCAAGCAGGAGAGACGTCTTGAGAAAGAGCTCTCCCTCAGTTAGCTAATTTAGGCATATATTAGGTGACCTTAGAGCCTAAAAAATAAAAAAAAAATATATATACTTTTGCACCTCCAGATATCCTAGATAATTATAGACAGGATTTTTGAACTACACTGACCGGGAGCAGTTCGCAGCGGGGGTCCGCTCTGTAGCAGACACACCACCTCCGGCAAGCTAAACCCGCATAAGAGGCTTCAGAGAATAGGAGCATCTGAAATCAGCGGTATACCTATTTTGTCCGCCCAGCTTGCCTGCAATTACTGCCCGGAGGGTCGGGGCTCCGCTCCGGAGCAGCAGGTCAACACATAAGACAAATTTACAGCACGGAGAAGCCGGAGAAGCCGGGTCATCGCCTAACTGCTGGATCTCCTCTCCGCAACGACCACAGTGACTACATCTGTAAGACACCTGAAACTGGAGCTAGATTGGCTTACAACCGGACCACTGCGGAGATTCAAAGGTCTCTGAAAGAATTCCTGTAGGCCGCATCTTCCTCACACTACTTTGGCGCGAACAGCCGCCATTACAATCCAGGAGGACCATAAGCACTTTACACAGAAGCGCAAACTGCACCAAGACAACAGAAGAGGAGAAAGGTAAGGGCACTCATATCTAGTTAGCCCTATTACTCAATCATATACGCCTGGCAAATCTCCCCTTAATTGAGACTTATTTGGCTCTATTTGTAAGACACCATACGGCATCAGCAATCAGCGTGCAGGACTCATAAACTTTCTAACTGCCTAATAGAGAAGCAGAGCTGCAACCATAGGCGCTGACCCTGCTTACTAATTTGTACTCCTTTACCAATACGAACTACAACACTGCTGCAGTAAAAGACAGGAGCCTTATAAGTATTGTAAGAGTTTACTAGCTAGCAGCTAAGATTATCTATAAGAGTTTGCTTGCTGCTCTTGGTCACTTATACCTAGAGGTACCAATCCACACCACTTTAAGGGAATATACTTGTATGTACCAATATCTCTCATTGCAAATATTTATAAAGTGTTAATGATTGAAGAGGCCACAAACTGCTACAAATTTTTGCTTATTTCAAACTGAGCATAACCCTTGACAACTCACTCCTGGGAACCTTGTACCCCTTTTGCTGTTTCTGTTGCTTTGTTTTTTTGTGTCATTTTCACTGCCCTGTATAATAAGCATAATATAGCTCAGACTCTCACAACTGCACTACAAAGAGTGAGAAAGGAAAATAGAAAAAAGGGGCTCCCAGATAGCTCTTGAGTATATTTTCATAGCACTGTTTTGCCTTAGCACCCCCCACTTGTTGTTTCATATATAATTGTGACACCTATCACTGAAAGAGTACAGGAACCTAAAAAAAGGGGAAAGAGAAAAAAAAAAAAAGAGGAAGGTACCTCCCACAAAGCTTCTTGATTTACTGTCGCCTATGATATGCTCTCCTCCTCCCTTTCCTGCTGTCAGTTGTGGCAGTAGGTCATACCCCAAGTTCCTTTTCCCGTGATGGCCCTGTGAGGGCAACTACCCTGAGGAGTAGCGTATCTGGGAAGAGAGAGGGAGAAGAGATAAAGAAAGGAGAATAAGAGGAAGAGGTGAGAGAAGAGAAGGGAGAGTAACTTGCCAACACCTTCTACATCCAGAGAATTGTTGAGGCAGATTGCTGGTTATACCTGAGACATAACGTACTAAAAATGTCTCATTCTAACAGAAAGAAAAACATTGGTAAACATAATATAGGTCCAAAAAGAACTGTAGCAGACCACTTTCATAGTAAATTTCTACTAGAAGGGGACCTTTCAGATGATGATTCCAGAGATTCCCCGTCTGGCCCAGGAGATGAAGAAATACCCCCTACTGGAAAAAAATCTATCTATAATTCAGAAGATACTTCTCTCAAAGAACTCATGAACTCACTTTCTGCTAAAATGGATTCCCACCATTCCTCATTGAAGCAAGAAATAAGAACCTCGGTTGCAGACCTTAAAAGAGAAATCTCATCTCTGGGAGATAGAACCGACACCTTGGAACACAAACATGAGGATTTGGCAACCGATCACTCTAATCTCCTTGCTTATTCTCAATCCTTAGCTGAAATGATATCTGACCTTGAAGTAAAGTTAGCTGACCTTGAAGACAGGTCTAGACGCAATAATATACGTCTCAGAGGTATCCCTGAAAGTATCTTAACCGTAGACCTGAATAAATACCTGGAAGAGCTGTTTGCAGCATTACTCAACTCGCCACTAGACCAAGACGCAAAAATTGACAGAGCCCATAGAGCAGTCAGGCCAAGGAACTCTAACCAGGCACAACCGAGAGATATAATTGTCAGATTTCACCACTATACCTTTAAGGAAAAGATTCTTAGAGCAGCCTTCATGAATAAAGACCTATCAGATCCCTATAAAGAAATACAATTTTTTCCTGATTTATCTACTCATACTCTATCAAAAAGAAGATCATTTCAGCCGATCACACAATGCCTTCGCAAGCACTCCATTAAATATAGATGGGGTTTCCCAGTCCGGATTATTTTCCAATATGATGGACTTACTTATAATGTATCTAACCTGACTCAGGGGATGGAAATACTCAGCAAACTAAACTTTTTACAAAAACCCCAAGCTTCAGGACCTGCACACCAGGACCCCAAACCTCTTCAAAATGACCCTCCTACTAACAGCCCCACAACCCTGGAACCTACCTCCCTACGGATTGATGCCTCGGAGTGGAGTCCTAAACCCAGAAGATCTTCTCCTGCCTCAAAGAGACGAAACACCACCCAGCAGGTCATTAACTCACACTGTCAAGCGGAATAATAATTTGATGGTCCTGGTCATGAATAAGTGCTAAGCTCCTATTTCTTATTTTAAATACCTTAGCAAGAGTTAAAAAGGTAGAGGAGGAAGGGAGAGGAAGAAGAAGAAAAAAAAGAAAGATAAACAATATAACTATAAACACCAAAGGTCGCATGTTCTGAACCTAACATCAAAGCTATCTTACTCATGTTGGCTTACTTTCAGGCACCATAATGCCTATGTATATTCTGTAATAGCTAGTGACATATTGTTTTTGCAGCTCTGGATCCTGAGTCACCTGTGTTCAAGATTCATGTACTTTTATAATGAGAGATAACCCTCATTTCATATGAACTCGTGCTGTATCCAGACATTCTAAATTCAATACTACAAAGTGCTGATATTTGCTAATGTTTTTCTTTCCTTTCAGGTTTATCTATGAGTTTAAACTGATACTATATATTATATTCATTGACAATGACAGTTTGTTTATATAGCACAAATATATACACTTGTTCTATCTTATATAGAGTTAACTTTAAGTTTAAGTAGGAGTTATGCATTTGCCCTTGCAACTTCCAGTCCTGAGCCACCATTTCCCTTAAGACATCCCTTACAATAATGGTGGTCAACGCTTACTAAGAGCGAACTCAAGACATTTTCAGACCTATAACATATAAAATTGTAGAGTCTTATTGTGTCATACTGCTCTTCTTCCCTTTCAGGTCCACTTTAAAATTATAGTAGAGACTATGTAATTTATGTTTTAATTCTGATAGTTAATATTCCTCTAGCTCATGTATTTACCATATCTAATTTCTGTAGCAGCCTCATCTCCATAGCTGTTACACACGAGGTTAAAAGCTACTCAGTCTCTAGGAAAGCAAAGTTTAAGTGTCTTCTAATATCCTCTTTATCAGTAAGATTAAACTAAAACTAAAAAGAGAGGATATATCATATACTGTATAACTGAAAACTTGAACTTATAACACTACTATGGGCACTAATAATATTTAATATGGAAATAAGATTTATCTCTAACATTACCCCCTTACTGCAGGGCCATACCTAACTAGGCATACAAATTTTTTCTCACTGAGCAATCTCTCTGTCTCTCTCTAGTTTCACGAAGGTAGTAGGAGGAAAGAGAAAAAGAGAAAAAAAGTCCTGTAAGGACTGTCTGCCGCCAATAAAACGTTCCACCCTATACCAGGCACAAACTTTTGACCTGTATGCAATTCTACCCTGTAATTAGGTAGTTGAGCACTATATTTTTACGCTATGGACTGGTGTATAGTTGTTAATAATATCCTATCTTCCTCACAAATGACGAAGTGTTATTGCAATGTACTCCTGCATGCTTTTCCTTTGTTTTTTTGCCTTTTCAAAATATATACTTGTAACATATTTTTTATTATATTTTAGATCTTCATGTGACAAGGTATGAGCTATTGTTACTAAGGTTATACTTTATTTGGTTGAGTTTGATCCGGAATTAATCCGGTCCCAAGTTTATTGTTGTTCAATTGAAACGTACAATCTATATGCCTAATAATCATATAAGTTGGTTATCCCGCCCCCCCCCCCCCTTATTTTAGGTGGTAACCATTGTTTCTATTTCAGCATTCTAACATATAGAACGTAAACATATCTTTACCTAAATCCCTAATTTATAGCGGTGCTTACCCGCTGAATATCCCCCTATTCCCCCCAAACTATTATTTACTATCTTCAGATCTCCAGCACGCCCTGAACTTAAAAGAATCCATTCTCAGTCCCTGTTTGGCCTTGTATAGCTTGTTCATTATTATTAAAGCCACATTAAGTTCAGTCTGATACAGACCCAAACTGAGGGGACGATGATTATTATTTTGACAGGGGTACGCTGGATATCTAGAAACTAAGATACAAGTCTACTAGTTGATTCTATTCCTCCTTTAGCTATTGAGCTAGATTGTATCCTTCCAAAAGCATAAAATTGAAAAAAATGAGGAAAGAACATGTATGGATATATATCATCACTACTCGATAAAGACATCTTGGCTTTTTTTTTTTTTCTCTCTTTATTTTAAAATGCACCAAGTATATTAATATAATAGATCAAAGATGTTGTATCATTTATATTCTAGTACTGACTTCTGTTAGATGACAGCACAAAATTTGTAACTTCTACATTTATGTTTCGCTTTGTCATCTTGTTTTTGTTAAACTTATTTTGTTCCTCAATAAAAAATTCATTTAAAAAAAAAAAAAGGAAATATATTTTCTTTCTTTAAAATAATAGAAACCACTGATAAAATTGACCAAGTCTATTACATGTCATACAGTAAATTATATAAACATAATTTAAGCAATGGATACTACTGGGGAAGCAATAGCTTTCATTGCCATAGGGTAAAATCAATGTACTATTTTTTTTTTTTTTCAATTATTGCGACCAAATGTGAATTCAGCCTGTGCTTCTAGATATGACTGTAAACCAAAGCTTCTTTTTGTTAGAATTTGCTGTAATGAACCCAGATTAACATTATAAGCACACTGATAAAATATATCTCCTATTTAAATAGATTGGTGAAAAAAAGATATCTGGTCACCTAGAAGATAACTACTTAGGTATTCCGTCATTCTAGCTGAAATTGTAAGGCTCATTTCATCTCGCTGACGGCTTTCAAATGCATGAATGAATGATTGTGCCACATGAAGAGTTTCCCTTTAGTAGACTGTGTCAATGTTTGATGGACAAAATACTATATTGCATCGTAATTGATGCAATAAAATGGCCCATCAAAAGCACAAATGCTGGCCACAATTTAATCTATGGTTATTTTCTAAAATAGCCTATTGTTGGGGTTATTTCCTCTAGAGAATACAAATACATCCATTCTTCTCTGTATAGCTGCATGTTATGATATTGGCACATGGTTAGCTGTGCATTGAGCTGAACAAGAGCTTGTTTTTCAAAGTGTCATAAATTATTGTTGTTACCTAAGTTGGCAGAGCACAAACTGGTTATTTCATGGGCAGCTATAGTGTAATCAACATTTTTATTCTGCAGACCTGTAAATAGTTCCAGATCACTGAATTCGATTTGTAATGTAGAATGAAAAACAGAGATCTACATAAGTCTTCCAAATGCCTAGCAGATAGTTTGCAAGTGGAACTGTGTATACAGTCATTTCATAGATGTATTTATCATTTTAAAAACCTATGCTACCAAATAGAGGTTTATTGTATTTTTTCTAGTCACAGGAATCCTTCCAAAATAACAATTTATATGTAGTGTCATGTCTTTTATACAATGACTGTAAAACTATAGGACAGTCATCATAGAACACTCCAGACTTTGAAAATCAAGTCACTTGCTAAATAAACATTAAAACTGTAGAACTTTCTGCAAAAGTTAGCTTAAAGGGACAGGAAACCCAAACATTTTCTGTTATGATTCATTTGATTTTAAACAACTTTTAAAATTACTTCTAACGTCTAACTTGCTTAGTTCTGTTTGAATCCTTTGTTGAAAGGATACCTAGGTAGGCTTTGGAGCTGTGAGCTAGCTGCTGATTGGTGGCTGCACAGATATGTCTATTGTCATTGCTTTTACCAATGTATTCAGCTAGGTTCTTGTAGTGCATTGCTGCTTTTTCAATAAAGGATAACAAGATTGTTAAAATTGATAATAAAAGTAAATTGGAAAGTTGTTTTAAAAAAGTATGTTCTTTCTGAATCTGAATCATGTCCCTTTAGCTAGTCTTTACTAAATTATGCAATTGTTTTAAACTATTTATGAATACCTGTGCAGATATAGCTTACTCCATATCTTCTACCAAAAATCTCCATTGTTTATTAAAACTGAAAACCCTACATTGTAGTGGAATCTCATCATTATTTGAAATGTGATTGTGCCTGCAAGTTAGCTCTAAGCAGATACAGGTTGGTGAAGTACCAGGCATTTGTGTGTCCTGCATGATGTTTAGTCTGGTGCCCACCCTTAGATATCAGAGGAATCAGGTTAACTAATGAGCGTTAATCATAAGAACCTTAAATATGCACTAGAGATGCAGATCATTCCAGACCTAAGGCCCGATGATCTAAAGGTCTCTGGGCTGGTGACATTATTAAATAATTTTGTCAGTACTTCTATTTCCCTGGTAAAATGATCTAAAAGTTTCTGGGCTGGTGAGATTCTATAAGATGCTGTCAGTACTTCTATTTCCCTGATAAAATGATCTAAAAGTCTCTGGGCTGGTGAGATTCTATAAGATGCTGCCAGTACTTCTATTTCCCTGGTAAAATGATCTAAAGCTCTCATGGCTGGTGAGATTCTATAAGGTGCTGCCAGTAATTCTATTTCCCTTGTAAAATTATCTAAAGCTCTCAGGGCTGGTGAGATTCTATAAGATGCAGCCAGTACTTCTATTTCCCTGGTAAAATGATCTAAAGCTCTCTGGGCTGGTGAGACTCTATAAGATGCTGCCAGTACTTCTATTTCCCTGGTAAAATTATCTAAAGCTCTCAGGGCTGGTGAGATTCTATAAGATGCTGCCAGTAATTCTACTTCCCTGGTGGAATGATCTAAAGCTCTCTGGGCTGGTGAGATTCTATAAAAATGCTGCTAGTAATTCTTCTTCCCTGGTGGAATGATCTAAAGCTCTCTGGGCTAGTGAGATTCTATAAGAATGCTGCCAGTAATTCTATTTCCCTGGCAAAATGATCTAAAGCTCTCAGGGCTGGTGATATTCTATAAGATGCTGCCAGTACTTCTATTTCCCTGGTAAAATGATCTAAATGTCTCTGAGCTAGTGAGATTCTATAAGATGCTGCCAGTACTTCTATTTCCCTGGTAAAATGATCTAAAGCTCTCAGGGCTAGTGAGACTCTATAAGATGCTGCCAGTACTTCTATTTCCCTGGTAAAATGGTCTAAAGCTCTCTGAGCTGGTGAGATTCTATAAGATGCTGCCAGTACTTCTATTTCCCTGGTAAAATGATCTAAAGCTCTCTGGGCTGATGAGAGTCTGTAAGATGTGGTCAGTACTTCTATTTCCCTGGTAAAATTATCTAAAGCTCTCTGGGCTGGTGAGATATTCTATAGGATGCAGCCAGTACTTCTATTTCCCTGGTAAAATGATCTAAAGCTCTCTGGGCTGGTGAGACTCTATAAGATGCTGCCAGTACTTCTATTTCCCTGGTAAAATTATCTAAAGCTCTCAGGGCTGGTGAGATTCTATAAGATGCTGCCAGTAATTCTACTTCCCTGGTGGAATGATCTAAAGCTCTCTGGGCTGGTGAGATTCTATAAGAATGCTGCCAGTAATTCTATTTCCCTGGCAAAAATGATCTAAAGCTCTCAGGGCTGGTGATATTCTATAAGATGCTGCCAGTACTTCTATTTCCCTGGTAAAATGATCTAAATGTCTCTGAGCTAGTGAGATTCTATAAGATGCTGCCAGTACTTCTATTTCCCTGGTAAAATGATCTAAAGCTCTCAGGGCTAGTGAGACTCTATAAGATGCTGCCAGTACTTCTATTTCCCTGGTAAAATGGTCTAAAGCTCTCTGAGCTGGTGAGATTCTATAAGATGCTGCCAGTACTTCTATTTCCCTGGTAAAATGATCTAAAGCTCTCTGGGCTGATGAGAGTCTGTAAGATGTGGTCAGTACTTCTATTTCCCTGGTAAAATGATCTAAAGCTCTCAGGGCTGGTGAGATTCTAAAAGATGCTGCCAGTACTTCTATTTCCCTGGTAAAATGATCTAAAGCTCTCTGGGCTGATGAGAGTCTGTAAGATGTGGTCAGTACTTCTATTTCCCTGGTAAAATGATCTAAAGCTCTCTGAGCTGGCGAGATTCTAAAAGATGCTGCCAGTACTTCTATTTCCCTGGTAAAATGATCTAAAGGTCTCAGGGCTGGTGACTCTGGTGAGATACTATAAGATGCTGCTAGTAATTCTACTTCCCTGGTGGAATGATCTAAAGCTCTCTGGGCTGGTGAGATTCTATTAGATGCTGCCAGTACTTATATTTCCCTGATTAAATGATCTTAAGCTATCAGAGCTGGTGAGAATCTATACGATGCTGCCAGTACTTCTATTTCCCTTTCCCTTTTCTATTTCTATTATTATTTTATTATTTTTATCAGGTATATGTAGAGCGCCAACAGATTCCGCATTTATAGGGAGTCAAATGGGTAGAGGTCCCTGCTGAGAGTTGCACTGTTATAATCGGCTCTTGCGGGTGATCTACAACCAGCTGGGCTCATAGGCTTACATTCTAAGGGGTTCAAGGGGACAGCAGTGGAGTTAGGAAAGGTTAGTGTAGGTTGTATGAATTTAGAAAACTAACTTAATACAAGTTATTACAGAACTTACAATAATAACTGTATAGAAAATGACAAAAAACAATACTCCCCTCGGAGAAAACTGCAGCCTTCTTCCAGTCTCTCCCGAAAGACTGTTTAAAGATACTTAGAATTTGGAAAAAGAGGCGCAGGTTCTAATGTTTTCCCTTCAATAAATCGAAGCTTCCAATAATAGCTGGCGAAGAGAAACTTCACTTTGGTGTGTATAGATGAACACAATAAAATTGGTGCAATATACTCACTCCGATAAATTCGGAGTCCAACTCCTTCAATTCTCCAGAGTGCTTCTTTAATTTGGAGTAAGGATTTTGTAGGATTGTCCCCTTTGTGGATATAGCTGAAAGGAATAGGGCTTTCACTGGTATATGCTATATTCAATAGAGTATATTAAGTGCAGTATACTCATTCCGATAAAGTTGGAATCCAGCTCATCACAATGTGGTTAAAAAATATGTTTTGCAGTTTCAAAAAGGCAGCAAATATTTGTCATCGAAACAAACATTTATTTAATACAGGTCTTTCAAAGACAGGTATAAAAATGGCTCTACGCGTTTCAACAAGTATCTCGTCTTTTTCAAGAGCATTAAAACAAAGTTGAGAAAGTGCACTTTCTCAACTTTGTTTTAATGCTCTTGAAAAAGAGCGAAGGGGTCAGGAGGGAGAGTATCTGGAGACAAGGTCTGATATGTAGGGGGGAGCAGTGCAGTTTAGTGTGCTTAAGCCTGGGGGCAAGATGAAGCCAGTGAAAGGATTGGCAGAGAGGTGCAGCAGATGAAGAGTGACGTGTTAGGAAGATGAGCCTGGCAGAGGCATTCATTATGGATTGTAAAGGAGCTAGGCGGCAGCTAGGGAGACCAGAGAGGATGGAATTGCAGTAATCAAGGCAGGAAAGGATGAGAGAGTGGATTAGAATCTTAGTTGTGTCTTGTGAAAGGAAAAGTCTAAATTTTAGAGATGTTTTTAAGGTGGAAGTGACAGACTTTAGCCAAAGGCTGAATGTGAAGAGTGAAAGAAAATCAAGTGTGACTCCAAGACATTGAGCATGTGGGGTAGGGGTAATAATGGAGTTATCAACAGTTATAGAGAAGTTGGGGGTGGAAATTTTTGAAGAAGGGGGGAAAATAAGGAACTCAGTTTTGGAGAAATTTTAGCTTAAAGGGACACTGTACCCCAAATTTTTCTCTTGTGATTCAGATTGAGCATGAAATTGTAAGCAACTTTCTAATTTACTCCTATTATCAAATTTTCTTCATTCTCTTGGTATCTTTATTTGAAACGCAAGAATGTATGTTTAGATGCCGGCCCATTTTTGATGAACAACCTGGGTTGTCCTTGCTGATTGGTGGATAAATTCATCCACCAATAAAAAAGTGCTGTCCAGAGTACTGAAACAAAAAAAAGCTTAGATGCCTTCTTTTTCAAATAATGATAGCAAGAGAACGAAGAAAAATTGATAATAGGAGTAAATTAGAAAGTTGCTTAAAATTGCATGCTCTTTCTGAATTACAAAAGAAAAAATTTGGGTACAGTGTCCCTTTAAGGTAGTGAGAGGACATCCAAGATGAGATATGAGAAAGACAGTTAGTGACATGGGTTTGCAAGGAAGAAGATAGGTCTGGTGCAGAGAGGTAGAATTGTGTGTCATCTGCATACAAATGGTATTGAAACCCATGGGACTTTATTAAGGAACCTAAAGATGATGTGTATATTGAGAAGAGAAGGGGACCAAGGACAGACCCTTGCGCTACCCCAACAGAAAGTGGTAACGGGGCAGAGAATACCCCAGAGAAGGCTACACTAAAGGTATGGTTAGACAGATAGGAAGAGAACCACAAGAGAGCTGTGTCACAAAGGCCAAAGGATTGGAGGGTTTGGAGCAAAAGAGGGTGGTCGACAGTATCAAAGGCTGCAGACAGATCAAAGAGAATAAGTGGCCTTTGGATTTTGCTGTAAGTAGATCATTGGTAACCTTAACAATTGCTGTCTCAGTAGAGTGGTGGGGGCGAAATCCAGATTGCAGTGGGTCAATGAAGGAGTTTAGTGTAAGGAAATGGGATAGACTTACATATATTAGCTTTTATAGAAGGGGAGGTTGGGTCTAGAGAAGGTTTTTTGAGGATAGGTGTGACCAGTGTGTGTTTAAGAGATGAGGGAAATATACCAGTGCCTAGGGAGAGGTTGAAGATGTGTGTGAGTATAGGGGTAAGGGTAGAAGAGAGGGCGGGGAGTAGCTTTGAGGGGATGAGGTATAGGGGGAACAGGTAGTGAGGTGAGAGAAAAGTATAAGGGCAGAAATTTCATCCTCTGTAACAGGGGCAAAAGAGATAAATTTATGGCTATGTGGGATTTGGATGATAGTAAGGTTTTTAGGGGGTTTGAGACCGGTAGCATGTTGAGAGCTGATTTAGTTTTTGATAGAGTCTATTTTGTTATTGAAGTAGCTAGTAAAATATTGAGCTGAGAGAGAAGTTGTAGTAGGAGGTGGGGGTGGGCGGAGAAGATTATTGAACGTGGAGAACAGACGTTTTTGGTTTGAAGAAAGAGTAGAGATAAGAGTGGCGAAGTAATGTTGCTTATATAGATTAAGGGCAGAAAAGTAACAGTTCGAGATGAACTTGTAGTGAACTTCGAGATTTTCTCCAGTGTCGCTCAGCAGTAGGTACCGTGTCAGAGGAGTATGCCAGGGCTGAGAATGAGTGTATGATTTTCAAGCTATGGTAGTTGGGGCCAGATTGTCAAGGACCGATGCAAGGGTGGAGTTATAGTGGCAGATAGATTCATCAGGGCAGAAAAAGGAGGGGATGGAAGAGAGGAGAGGTTCGAGAGAGCTAGCAAGCTGTTTTTGATCTAATGACGATGCTTCTGTGAAGTTTGGTCTTAGGGGTAGAAGGAGGGAGATTTGTAGGGAGGGATGTGATGTTACAAGTGAGGAGATGATGGTCTGAAAGAGGAAAAGAGGAGTTTGTGAAGTTTGAGATTGATAGCTGAAAATCAGATCAAGGAAGTGACCATCTTTGTGAGTGGGAGAGTCAGTCCATTGAGACAGGCTGAAAGAGGAAGTGAGTTGCAGAAGTTGTTTTGCAGAGGAGGCAGTGGGGTTGTCAACAGGTAGGTTGAGGTCGCCAAGAATGAGGGCAGGGGTGTCTGAGGAAAGGAAATAAGGTAGCCAGGCAGCAAAGTGATCTAGAAATAAAGTTGATGAGCCAGGGGGGTGGTATATGACTGCAAGATGTATAGAGATGGGAGAGAATAAGTGAATCATGTGTTTCGAATGAAGAAAATGTGAGGGAAGAGAAGGGTTGTATTTATTGAAAGGTGCAGTGAGAGGGAAGTAAAATCCTAACACCACCTCCTTGTCTATTATCAGACCTAGGAGTCTGGCTGAAGTGAAGACCCCCATGTGACAGTGCAGCAGCAGAAGCTGTGTCTGAGGAGAGAGCCAGGTTTCTGTGAGAGCCAGAATATTGAGAGAGAGGGAGATAAAGAGGTCATGGATATAAGTGAGCTTGTTGCAAACAGAGCGAGAGTTCCAGAGTGCACAAGTGAAGGGGTGGAGGCTTTAGATGCAAGAGGAATGAGAATAAGGTTAGCAGAGTTTTGTTTTTGAAGTCTATTGAAAGACACACATGGGTGTGCAAGGTTATGAAGTTGTGGGGGACCAGGATTAAGAGAGATGTCAACAGCAGCTAGTATGAGCAAGAGGGAGAGTGACATGAGATGAGATGCAGATTTGCAGAAATTAGACTGTTTTTGGGATGAGGTGGTGGGGGGGGGAGAGAGTACTTCCCTTATCCACTTATTTCCCTAGTAAAATGATCTAAATGTCTTTAGACATTGCTGCCAGTACTTCTATTTCCATGGTAAAATTATCTAAAGCTCTCTCTGGGCTGGTGAAACTGTACAAGATGCTGCCAGTACTTCTATTTCCCTAGAAAAATATCTAAATGTCTCTGAGCTGGTTAGATTCTATAAGAATGCTGCCAGTACTTCTATTTCCGTGGTAAAATGATCTAAAGCTCTCTGGGCTAGTGAGATTCTATAAGATGCTGTCAGTATTTCTATTTCCCTGGTAAAATGATCTAACGCTCTCTGGGCTGGTGAGATTCTATAAGATGCCGCCAGTACTTCTATTTCCCTGGTAAAATGATCTAAAGCTCTCAGGGCTGGTAAGATTATATAAGATGCTGCCAGTACTTCTATTTGCCTGGTAAAATGATCTAAAGCTCTCAGGGCTGATGAGATTCTATAAGATGCCGCCAGTACTTCTATTTGCCTGGTAAAATTATCTAAAGTTCTCTGGGCTGGTGAGAGTCTACAAGATTCTGCCAGTACTTCTATTTGCCTGGTAAAATAATCTAAAGCTCTCTGGGCTGGTGAGATTCTATAAGATGTGTCCAGTACTTCTATTTCCCTGGTAAAATGATCCAAAGGTCTCTGGGCTGGTGAGATTCTATAGGATGCTGCCAGTACTTTTATTTCCCAGGTAAAATGATCTAAAGTGTTCTGGGCTGGTGAGATTCTATAAGATGCTGCCAGTACTTATATTTCCCTGGTAAAATGATCTAAAGCTCTCAGGGCTGGTGAGATTCTATAAGATGCTGCCAGTACTTCTATTTCCCTGGTAAAATGATCTAAAGCTCTCAGGGCTGGTGAGATTCTATAAGATGCAACCAGTAATTATATTTCCCTGGTAAAATGATCTAAAGCTCTCAGGGCTGGTGAGATTCTATAAGATGCAACCAGTAATTATATTTCCCTGGTAAAATGATCTAAAGCTCTCAGGGCTGGTGAGATTCTATAAGATGCAACCAGTAATTATATTTCCCTGGTAAAATGATCTAAAGCTCTCTGGGCTGGTGAGATTCTATAAGATGCAGCCAGTAATTATATTTCCCTGGTAAAATGATCTAAAGCTCTCAGGGCTGGTGAGATTATTAATGAATGCTGCCAGTGCTTCTATTTCCCTGGTGAAATTAAATAAAGCAACTTTTTACCCTGAAAACAGGGTGTCTCACTAAGGGGCATATACTGAATTTTCATATGAAAAGTGCACAATAAAATTTGTATTTTAAACATCACACAAAACAAATAATAGAACCAATCACACAAACATAAGCAGGAACATTTTTATTGTTAAGGTGCATCAAAAATCTTAACAAAATTATTAAACAAAAATCATATTTTATTAAAAAAAGTAATTTTTTAATGTAAATTAAACAGGAATAAATTCTATAAATATTTTCGCACTGCAGATATCAGTTTTTTTTGCCAACTTAAAGGTGGCGAGCTTTCCTCAAAACACTGAAAATATAGGCAATTGTAAGATTATATATGCAGAAAACAGCGTAATGTGGTTTATATTGCCTGCAGGATTGAATTTTTAAAGTGCTCCCCCTGCTCACTGCTAACTTAGGGTCTGTCGATCTTCCTGAGTGAGCTAGTGTAAGAAGCAACGGTCTAATGATTGCTGCTTCTTACATGCGCTACTTAGTATATGGAGCCCTTAGAGGGCATCAAACAGACAAAGATATTGGGATTCTCAGCTTCACCTCAAGAGGCTAAAATTACTTAAATATTTCACTTGGTGTTAAAGCAGATAGATCATGAATTCCTGTAATTTGTGCAACCTCCGAGAACTGGTGCTGAACACACCTGAATCAGATCAAGAGCAAGAGAAGATACTACTAATCTCTATGGTTAGATGTCTGTGATGGAAAGTAGCAATTAGTCTAAATTGTATCATTAAAATCCATCCTCAGTTGAATAATAGTGACAGAATGGGACACTCAGTGACATCCATCATCACATCTCTGTTATTAAGAGCAGTAGTTTGGGATAGCAATTACATTCTTTCTTATGACCCTTTTAATTCAGTGCACAGGGCGACTGCATTACTCTCTGAACTGAGATGATTAATTATACTCACTGGAGATTCGCTCTCAGTACAATATGTATTTTTTATATGTATTTAGGCATTTAGCTAGTTAGTGACACTTATGAATGGCTTAGAGAAAACCACCATACTCTAGGGCAGCATGTTCTAATCTTATTCATCAGAACCTACTAACAGACTGGGTTTTGTCATTTACTATGTTATATCATTGTGGGTTTAAGAGACATTAAAAGGACAAAAAAAGAGAAAATGCTGTAATGTGTAATTTAATTATTGCACTATTGTTTGAAAAGCTGTTAAACACATAAGGGTTGACCACAATCTTTCAGAGATTTGCTCCAGAAATCACTTTTGGCTTTCCCACTAAATTAGTTGGCGAGTTTCTTGAGTGATCACAATGCAATATTGTTTTGGTTGTTAAAATTCCCACAGCTGTAAACATCTTTTCAACAGAAAATTTTCCAAAAAAAGGCCTTTTCGTGTGTTACGTACTAGTTCTTGAAATATAAATTGGCAGGTCACATGAAACTGACTGATACAATAATCCATTTACACCTCTTGAGGAAACGGTAAAAGTCTATTCAATTAACTGTGCAGGGAAAATACTCATTTACTTCTGTGATATTAATTTACATCGTTGACTTGTTCCCATTTTTTCCCCATAAGAGCTTTTATTGTTTGGCTGTTTTAGAGAGCCAGGTTTTTGGAGATACTTTGACTAGGTACATGGCCTTGTCCCATTTGGCCAAAAGTGGTAAATAACTCTTCCAATTTTGCTTTTAATCTTAGCTGAGTGCTTGCAAGTGAGTGCTGGACTTCATCTGTGTGTTGTGTTAATCTGTTTTGTAATTTTCCCTATGAACCTTGTGCCCAGTCTTGTCTGGGGCTAACTGCCTGGGACTCTGGTGACTGTACAGCTACCTGTTAGTGCTATTGAGCACCCAGGGCTGTTCATGTTGTAGGGTCATGGGATGTGTTCCCAGTCCAGTCTGACAGTGAAGTCCCCTTCCATGTTTTATATACAGTATATACATATATCTTCCCTGGGACATTATCAGACCTTCCAACCATATATTCAGGATTGTCAGTGGTTGGGGTTTCTGACCATTATCATGTCTACTACACCCCAGTCAGGTAAAATGTCCCAGTTTCTATGCATTGGTTGAGCTCATTCTACTATATGGGGACCAGACATGCTCACAACAAACCTGTGGCATTGCCCCTCCTGTTGTTGTCTCATCTACAAGCCCTGTCACTTCTCTGCCCTGGAAGAGGTGTATTTAATAAGAGGTATTGTCTACAGTAATTAGTTTTACAAATACAAATACAAACCTTAACCATAAAGTAGAAGAACGTATAGTCATCAGAGGGAAAAGATTTTTGTTACAATGCAGGTCCGATTCCAATAACATGTTATGTTCATGCTTTTTCTAAAAAATATGCAAGACTTAACCACAACACATACATAACTTGTATGGAGAAACAATAAAAGACTCAGCGCTACGCATGGAAAGCAATATGAAAGTTTGTGTCTTTACATGAAAAGTTTGTCATTTTCATATATTCAGTTTTTTTAAGGGAAACAATATTTTTTGTATTTACAAAAAAAGTGAAATTGTTGTTGAGGGTCCTCTGATGTAGAAAAACCATGTAGAGACTTTTCCTGCATGTGCTGCTGTGCCTAAACTGACATTAACCCCTTAATGATGGCCAACACACCCTGTACATCGGCTGTCATTTTCTTTTGACAGTGTTAAATAACACAGCGAGACTGCACTATAGCCAGATACCTCCAGGACTGAGGCATGTTATAATAGTGTGTCTCACCTTTCAGCAACACCTGCGCTAGTAACAGATATAAACAAGTTCCAGCACATATTAGCCAATTAGTGTGCACCATGTAGAAGTGTCAAGATAGGTTCAGAATTTTATGGACTGCACTCCAATCTCTCCGGGGTTAGTGGAAACATTACACATTTCAGGATTAAATTACAGTAAAAACAACCAAAAAAAAATTATGAAAGTGTGTTACAAAGTTTTTAAATTCTACAAAACAAGTTTATAATCTCACCAGTAAGCAGCAAGCGACTTTTATATGATTAGCCATAGATTTGTGTGGCAAGGAAGTCCATGAGATTTCAAACAATGATGTGTGAGAAATTTCCAGCCCATATTGTTTAGTGCAACTGTTAGCGTGTCTGACAAACAACATATGTGACAACCTATGCATGTGATTTCTGCAGTAACTGATGATCTGAAACAGCAAATGCCAGTATTAAAAACAAATTTCCCTCTACAACAGATTTTGAATAGAGCTGTTTGTCATTGTAATATAGCAGCATATTCCAGGCTAATGTTAGTATTGAAATTGGCAATGTAAATATTTCTTTAGCAGAGAAAGGATTTAACCTAATACTATCTGAGGATGAGGATGTTCAGAATTAGGACTTTGACATGAATATCCTTTAAACTCTTTCAGTACGGCAGTTTCCACGGATTCTAGTAATTATCTCAAGACAGGAAGTGAAAAACACAATTTTAAATTTCTAATAGAAGCTGAAATTAAATATGGTATTTAAAGGATTAAGCTATCGTTTTAATTCAGAGACTCCATACATAAAAAAAATGTTGAATAGCTATGCAAAACCTAAAGCCTTGTTATAAGACAGGTGTAGAAAATGCAGAGCTATTCTTTGTGTTTTCCAATGCAAATCCCTTTTATCCTGTTTTATAGTTAACATTAATGCCAAATACATAAAATAGTAAAAGTTAATGTCTAAAATGTTCCATAAACACAACTGAAGTCTTAAAAAAAAAGTGTTATTTTCCTTTGAATAAAAATAAATATTATGAAATACAACTCAATTGGCCTAAACCAGTACTTAATGCCCAAGTGCACATAATAAAATCAATAAAATTAATTTGAATATATTATTTTTATTATGCACAAAATATTTTTACATTTTTAATTAGTGCTCTTTCATTCACATAATATAATTTTTAGAGTTAAAGGGACAGTTAACACCAAAAATGTCTATTGTGTAAAAAGATAGATAATCCTAAAATGCACTGAGATAAGAGGTGACCTTCAAGAGCTTAGAAATTTTGACTAGACTGTCCCTTTACATTTTCTGAAATTGGACAGAAACTTTTAGAATGGGAAGTTAAATGACATTTTGTAGTGAGCTGTAGGGTCAGAAGGGAAGATTTGATTTGGGGACAGCTCTAGTTATATGTCATATGGAAACAACTTAGGGCTATATTACAAGTGGCGCGCTAATGTTAGTGAGGGTCGTGATGCGCATATTTCAAGTTGAAAGTAAACAGTTGAACTCAAGAGCTAATAACATCCCCCTTTTTACCACCATTTCATATTACATTGCAGCAAACCTCTTTTGTTCTCATACCAACAAATCCTCCTAAAAGATCAACAACATTGTCTAACTTATATAGAACCGTTTCTCTTCAACATCTCGTTTTCCTCTTGCCATGAGCAATTCATCACAACTCTTCACTAACCTCTGCTCATGACAAAGTGTAAACTCCTACTATGGCCCGCACCCTGGAAACTCACCCAGAAATGTCCCCATCTGGATCAGCATTGGAACAAAGACCTTAGTGGACTTTCTTTATTAGAAGTTTAGGCTACACTAATTCTCAAACTCAAGCCATTAACTTCTCTAAGCACAACTTCCTTTCAATCCTTATATCAGCTCAGTAAGCCTGCGCATATCTATTTCTTATTTCACTAGATCATTTAATCCTTACACAGAATTACAAAAAACATCGTTATTGTCATCTCTAGATCCGCAGTGCACTAGTGGGAGCTAGCTGAACATATCTGTAAAACAAGACAAGAGACATGTGTATAGCCACTAATTACCCGCTAGTTCCTATTAGTTCATTGTAGCTTCTGAGCTTACTAGATATGATTTGAACAAAGGAGCCCAAAACAACAGTTCTAATTAGATAATAGAAGTGAAATGGTATTTTGTGTAAAACCACAGCTCTGTCTGAATCGTGAAAGTTTCATTCTTACTCTACTGTCCCTTTAAAATAGCCTACTCTATCTGAGCCATGAGTTTACGTCCCTTTAAGGCTCTACTGTTCAAGCAAGGGTTGGTCAGCAGTGACAGACATATGGTACATTGTCTGCCCAGTGTAAAGGTAGGAGGGAATTTGTTGTATTGATATTTTGTTCTTATAGGTCATGAAGCCCAAATTTTCTCTTTCATGATTCAGATAGAAATGCAGTTTTAAAAAACTTTCTAATTTACTTATATTATCATTTTTTTTCATTCTCTTACGCCTAGATTTAGAGTTTTGCGGCCAAAGGGGTGCGTTAGCTACGCGTGCATTTTTCCCCCCGCACCTTTTAAATACCGCTGGTATTTAGAGTTCACAGAATGGCTGCGTTAGGCTCCAAAAAAGGAGCCTAGAGAATATTTACCGCAACTGCAACTCTCGATACCAGCGGTGCTTACGGACGCGGCCAGCTTCAAAAACATGCTCGTGCACGATTCCCCCATTGTTTCCTGCAAATAAGCAGCGTTCAGCTCCTAACGCGGCCCCATTGTTTCCTATGGGGAAACACTTCCTATGTCTGCACCTAACACTCTAACATGTACCCCGAGTCTAAACACCCCTAACCTTACACTTATTAACCCCTAATATGCCGACCCCGCTATCGCTGACCCCTGCATATTATTATTAACCCCTAATCTGCCGCTCCGTACACCGCCGCAACCTACGTTATCCCTATGTACCCCTAATCTGCTGCCCCTAACCCCCGCCGACCCCTATATTATATTTATTAACCCCTAATCTGCCCCCCACAACGTCGCCGCCAGCTACCTACAATAATTAACCCCTAATCTGCCGACCGCATCTCACCGCTACTATAATAAAGTTATTAACCCCTAATCTGCCTCACTCCCGCCTCAATAACCCTATAAGAAATAGTATTAACCCCTAATCTGCCCTCCCTAACATCGGCAACACCTAACTTCAATTATTAACCCCTAATCTGCCGACCGGATCTCGCCGCTACTCTAATAAATGGATTAACCCCTAAAGCTAAGTCTAACCCTAACACTAACACCCCCCTAAGTTAAATATAATTTAAATCTAACGAAATAAATTAACTCTTATTAAATAAATTATTCCTATTTAAAGCTAAATACTTACCTGTAAAAAAAAACCTAATATAGCTACAATATAACAAATAATTATATTGTAGCTATTTTAGGATTAATATTTATTTTACAGGCAACTTTGTATTTATTTTAACCAGGTACAATAGCTATTAAATAGTTAAGAACTATTTAATAGCTAAAATAGTTAAAATAATTACAAAATTACCTGTAAAATAAATCCTAACCTAAGTTACAATTAAACCTAACACTACACTATCAATAAATTAATTAAATACAATACCTACAAATAACTACAATTAAATAAACTAACTAAAGTACAAAAAATAAAAAAGAACTAAGTTACAAAAAATAAAAAAATATTTACAAACATTAGAAAAATATTACAATTTTAAACTAATTACACCTACTCTAAGCCCCCTAATAAAATAACAAAGACCCCCAAAATAAAAAAATGCCCTACCCTATTCAAAATTAAAAAAGTTCAAAGCTCTTTTACCTTACCAGCCCTGAAAAGGGCCATTTGCGGGGCATGCCCCAAATAATTCAGCTCTTTTGCCTGTAAAAAAAAACATACAATACCCCCCCCCAAACATTACAACCCACCACCCACATACCCCTATTCTAACCCAAACCCCCCTTAAATAAACCTAACACTAAGCCCCTGAAGATCTTCCTACCTTATCTTCACCATGCCAGGTTCACCGATCCGTCCTCCGAAGTCTTGATCCAAGCCCAAGCGGGGGCTGGCGATCCATAATCCGTCTGAAGTCTTCTATCAAGCGGCGGCTGAAGAGGTCCCTTTAAGGTTCCTTTAAGGGACGTCATCCAAGATGGCGTCCCTCGAATTCCGATTGGCTGATAGGATTCTATCAGCCAATCGGAATTAAGGTAGGAAAATTCTGATTGGCTGATGGAATCAGCCAATCAGATTCAAGTTCAATCCGATTGGCTGATCCAATCAGCCAATCAGATTGAGATTGCATTCTATTGGCTGTTCCGATCAGCCAATAGAATGCGAGCTCAATCTGATTGGCTGATCCAATCAGCCAATCGGATTGAACTTGAATCTGATTGGCTGATTCCATCAGCCAATCAGAATTTTCCTACCTTAATTCCGATTGGCTGATAGAATCCTATCAGCCAATCGGAATTCGAGGGACGCCATCTTGGATGACGTCCCTTAAAGGAACCTTCATTCTTCAGTTGGACGTCGGAAGAAGAGGACGGATCCGCGCTGGAGGTCTTCAAGATGGAGCCGTTCGTCATCGGATGAAGATAGAAGATGCCGCTTGGATCAAGATGGTTGCCGGTCCAGATCTCCTCTTCTTCCTGGATAGGATGAAGACTTTGGAGCCTCTTCTGGACCTCTTCAGCCGCCGCTTAATAGAAGACTGCAGCCGGATTATGGATCGCCAGCCCCCGCTTGGGCTTGGATGAAGACTTCGGAGGCTTGGATCAAGACTTCGGAGGACGGATCGGTGAACCTGGCATGGTGAAGATAAGGTAGGAAGATCTTCAGGGGCTTAGTGTTAGGTTTATTTAAGGGGGGTTTGGGTTAGATTAGGGGTATGTGGGTGGTGGGTTGTAATGTTGGGGGGGGGTATTGTATGTGTTTTTTTTACAGGCAAAAGAGCTTAATTCTTTGGGGCATGCCCCGCAAATGGCCCTTTTCAGGGCTGGTAAGGTAAAAGAGCTTTGAACTTTTTAATTTAGAATAGGGTAGGGCATTTTTTTATTTTGGGGGGCTTTGTTATTTTATTAGGGGGCTTAGAGTAGGTGTAATTAGTTTAAAATTGTAATATTTTTCTAATGTTTGTAAATATTTTTTTATTTTTTGTAACTTAGTTCTTTTTTATTTTTTGTACTTTAGTTTATTTAATTGTTGTTATTTGTAGGTATTGTATTTAATTAATTTATTGATAGTGTAGTGTTAGGTTTAATTGTAACTTAGGTTAGGATTTATTTTACAGGTAATTTTGTAATTATTTTAACTAGGTAGCTATTAAATAGTAAATAACTATTTAATAGCTATTGTATCTGGTTAAAATAAATAAAAAGTTGCCTGTAAAATAAATATTAATCCTAAAATAGCTACAATATAATTATTCGTTATATTGTAGCTATATTAGGGTTTATTTTACAGGTAAGTATTTAGCTTTAAATAGGATTAATGTATTTAATAAGAGTTAATTTATTTCGTTAGATTTAAATTATATTTAACTTAGGGGGGTGTTAGTGTTAGGGTTAGACTTAGCTTTAGGGGTTAAAAAATGTATTAGAGTTGCGGTGAGCTCCGGTCGGCAGATTAGGGGTTAATACTTGAAGTTAGGTGTTGGCGATGTTAGTGAGAGCAGATTAGGGGTTAATATTATTTCTTATAGGGTTATTGAGGCGGGAGATGAGGCGGATTAGGGGTTAATACATTTATTATAGTAGCGGTGCGGTCCGGTCGGCAGATTAGGGGTTAATAATTGTAGGTAGGTAGCGGCGACGTTGGGGGTGGCATATTAGGGGTTAATAAATATAATATAGGGGTCGGCGGTGTTAGGGGCAGCAGATTAGGGGTTCATAGGGATAACGTAGGTTGCGGCGGTGTACAGAGCGGCAGATTAGGGGTTAAAAAAATTTAATAGAGTGGCGGCGATGTGGGGGGACCTCGGTTTAGGGGTACATAGGTAGTTTATGGTTGTTAGTGTACTTTAGAGAACAGTAGTTAAGAGCTTTATAAACCGGCGTTAGCCCAGAAAGCTCTTAACTACTGACTTTTTTTTTTTCTGCGGCTGGAGTTTTGTCGTTAGATTTCTAACGCTCACTTCAGCCACGACTCTAAATACCGGCGTTAGAAAGATCCCATTGAAAAGATAGGATACGCAAATGGCGTAGGGGGATCTGCGGTATGGAAAAGTCGCGGCTGCAAAGTGAGTGTTAGACCCTTTCCTGACTGACTCCAAATACCAGCGGGCGGTAAAAACCAGCGTTAGGAGCCTCTAACGCTGGTTTTCACGGCTACCGCCCAACTCTAAATCTAGCCGTTAGTATCTACGCCTGAAAAGCAGGAATGTAAGCTTAGGAGCATGCACGTGTCTGGAACACTATATGATAGCTGTTTTGCAAGAACGTTATCCATTCGCACGAGCACTAGATGGCAGCACTATTTACCACCATATAGTGCTAGAGATGTCTACCTAGGCATCTTTTCAACAAAGAGTACCATGGGAACGAAACAAATGTGATAACAGAAGGACATTGTATGCTCTGCCTGAATCACAAAAGAACAATTGTAGTTTTTATGTCCCTTTATAAAGATACTATATAGATATATGTAATTTACACAAAAAAATACATTTTCATTAAATAGAAACTAAAATTAATTTTGTCTATTTAGCAAAACACAGACAATTTGCTTTGAGTCATTTCTGTCTTATTATAGATGTGCATTCCATTAGACTAGGCAGTTCCCAATGCACAAATGACAGAATCCAATTGTGTTGAAACAGATAGGGCCATTTGTTTTGCTCCAAAGTAGATTAGACATAGATGTCGGAAAATAGATAATACATTTAGTATTAGATTTGCCAAATCGAGTATGCAGCTTAAAGGTGAACTGTAAATGCTACAATACATTTACCTTCAGATGTCATTGGAAAGACGCAACACATTTTGTTGGCTTTTATCCTTTATGTCAGTAATGTAGTTAGCAGCAGCTCTATATATTTCTTACTATTTGTAATATTTAGATGCCGTCTACCAATCATTACTAATATGAAATGCAACCTGGTAAAGATGTTTTTGCTAAAGAACCGTTACACACCCTTATTCTTTTTGTGTAACAATTGTGTTTATCCCATCCTCCCTCCAGAGAACTAAGGTTTCAACATTTTACAACAAGTCAATAGCTGGTTTAGGAACTTTACAGCTTTTTTTAACTAGGTTCTCTCTAGGGGGTGTAAGACAAATACATTTTTACACAAAAAGGGGGGAAAAGTTTTAATGTCCATTTAAAAGTGATATCTCCCGGGGCGGAGCTCACTGGCAGACAGAGCAGACGTGTTTTCATGGAGCTCCTCTGCTCTAACTAGTTAAACATGGGTAAATATACAATTCATGGACAGCTTATACTTTTAAATTACCCAGAGACTAAGAGTAACCACGTTTGCTGACTATGCAAAGAACAAACCTATAATCAGTCGACCTTTGGAGCTATCTTAGAGGCATTACAGTTTGAGGCCTAAATGACCTAACGAAGTGGTGTGGATATAACTCTCCCTAACATTCTATGAAGAATCCTGTCCTTAATATCCACTAAATGGAGCTGGAGGCTGCGCTGCACAGGTTCGAGGACCATTTATGTGAGATCCTGAAAGATCATTTCTCAGAAATGAGATTATTACTCTCGCAATTCCTTGATCAGTTCCCCACTACATGCGACAGGCAAGATGGCGGTGACAAATCAGGAACCACTATGGCTACCGGTATGCACTCCCTACATATCCTTGAACTCACTGTCCCTCTGAAAGCAGATACTGTTCTTACAGAAGTAGACAGGCATACTTACGATCCGAGCGGTGGGTGGCCACAGCGTGGTCTGAAAGTGCTGGGTTCGGGATTTACTAGACAGATTCCTAGATTAGTTGAGGACATGGAACTACGAGCCTACCTGGAAGATCCCATGAGAGTGATACCGCATAAGCTGACTTACGGAGCTGACTTAGATTTTTCGCCTCCCAGCTGGCTAGATATATGCTGCCCATTGGCCTTATACCGCGGAGATGCTGTGCAGAGCCTTTTTGCCTGGTTACATGGTCTCCTCGTTCCGGTGCAGCTGTTAGGGTCCGGAGCAATTGTGGCCACAGGCGTCGGCTAAAGGTCGGCTGTTGCGGATCCTCACGGCAGCTTTGATTGACTTGTGGGGTTCATAAGAGGAGATTCCTTTGCTTTTGCAACAAGCGGACACCCTGCACACTGAACATAATATATGTATACATACACTAACTGACCTATATTACAGCACAGGTCCTTATCGCCAAGACAGATAACAGCGGACATAGTTCCAGCAGATGGTTAATGGCTTTAGGAGATATTTATGATGACTTCCATGTCGGATGCAGCTATCTCCCCGGTCAGTTCAGGACTTCCATTTTGAACTTGGCTTTTTCTTTGTTAGTTACTTTTCCCTACTAGAATGTTACATATTCTGCCTAAATACAGCAGGTTACATATCCCACATCTGCATATCGTAATGTTCAAGGGTCCTGTTTATTATATGTTTGGTTAGCCTTGCAATCTCCCTGCACCCAGTTATAGCAACTACTCATATCCTTCACCTAAGATGTTAGCTTTTACATAATTCTTTACTCATATAATATCCATACTGCCTCCGTTGTAAATGCTTATTTCATGGCTTTAAGTCTACTGGAAAATAATATAGAAAATGGTTGGTCAGAACAGTAGTAAGCAGCAATTAAAGTAAGATGTTGAGACAATGGTGAGGATAGACGTTACTATATACAACAGATCTTGATCTCTCTCAGCCCAACTCTCACCAAAAGTTTTATTTCTGACTGTAATGTTAGACGACTCTACTGATGTTAGAAATTGGATGGTTAGCTCTGTCTATATAGGTGTTTATATCTGCATGTAATTATGTAAGCTGGGTATGATCCTTTTTACAGTTTCATTATCATACTCGATGTTACCTAGCTTTATTTAACTGTATGTTATTTAGCTTCAGGCTGTGCTTATATTGGTCTCATGCTGCTGACATCTCCTATGTTTACACCCATATATATATTTGTGTACATTATTCATCCATACAGTAGCACGGCAGGTAACATCCAGTTCTACCTATGACACACTCATTTAACTATTAGTGACACGACCTGATCTCCCTACGTATCCCTTTAGGTTTCACTGCAACTGGTAAGAGGAGCTCTGTAACATATTAGATGATAACCTGTTCTATTTAAAATATTAACCCTGTCAGTGTTTACAAGACCTATCTAGTTGGATGGGCATACTCCCCACTACTACCGAAGCTCAGGCTATAGAAGGAGCCCATAATTCCTAAGACCTTTTACATAGCGAGACCTGTTCACTTAAAATCTATGTGAGGATAGCAATACCTTTTCTGGAGGATAGTATGGATATGCTGAGACAGCTTCAGGGCAGTAGCTGACCTACATGAACCACCTTGCTTCTACAATCGTGCTGTCTGCGGCCGGGAAAGTATGGTACAGCTTTATAAGTCACTCAGCTCATGCCTATTAGAATTTATAGATCCAGCTTTCTTTGCTACTATTACTCCATCATACTCAAGCTCCTCAAAATCATCCTCACCTAAATTACAAACCTTAAGACATTCACAACTGTTTGGTAGGTTAATGGATCACGGCACATGTCTGACTATTTATTTGATACACTAAGCTTATGGTCTACTAGCTCAGATTCTATGTTCTTCCAAAATGACGAAGCTATACATACATATTCACATCCTCATAGCTCCATTATACCCCTTTTTCTATTTTTCCTATGTATCGCCCTACACATCTTATCACACAACAGGTCATATTTTTGGTCTTAGCTTAGCTCTCATTAGAGATTCTTTACCCAGTCTACTTGAGGGTCCCACAGGGGTCTATCAATTTTTCCTTGTAAACTTTCCAGCCCCCTGGTTCTAACTTGGCCACATTATATCTATCCCCTCCAGTCATACTGTTTATTTATCACATCTCTGTTAAGCCCCCCGGAGGGACATCACCCACCACTAACACACTATTTGTCCCAACGCAAACAGACATCTGGAGTACTCACCAGGCTAAATAGAGAACGGATAAGTCCTATTATATTACTAAAGAAGACCCTGCCCTTCCCTTTTAATCACATACACAGTAAAGTACCCTGTCTGGGATCCTCTTTCTTTGCCATGTAATACGACCTATATTTATTCCCTCCACTTAACCACTCTGACACCTCAAATAACTCCGCTTCTCCCCCATCCCATCTCCCTTCCCCTTCTTTTCTTTAATTAGAGCGGCTCTTGCCCGCTGCACTCTTTTTCTCTCTTCTTATATACTGTGGTCCAAGAGTGACCAAACCAAAAAGCTAACCCCCCCACTTGCCTCAATCCTATTTGCATAGATAACTTTATCAAACCTATTTCCAGCAAGGAAGGGATCATTCACCCTATTTATATAACATAAAACTGAGGTTCCATTACAAAACTCATCAAGTTTCTATTGACATACAAACCAACCACGTTCGGAATATCTCTCCCAACTTCATACTGTAGATTCCTTTATTCCCACATAGATAGTTGGAATTTTAGACATACCTATATATTTCTTGGACACAATACTTATAGCCTTTCAGAAATGCTCAGACTCTTTGACCGGAGTTCTTATCTCTCAATTACTCCACTATACTAAGGTATTAATAATGTATGTCACAGTATCACCATGTTATTATTGTTGAAAGATGATTCTTGTTTGTAACACTTTTCACAACCTCAATAAAAACTATTTATAAAAAAAAAAAAAAAGTGATATCTCCCAGCTATCTACCCTCCATAGTACATTGTTGTTAAAAAAAAAAGTTTTCATACCATTCCCTAAGGCTGTATTTTATAGAGAGTTTGGTTGTTATTTTAATTTAGTTTTTATTGTACACACTATTGCATAGCTACAAAAGTTTATTTATTTTTAACCCAGTTTGGTGTGGGTGCATTCTTAACTTCATATTTTTCCAGGTTCTTTGACTGGGAGGTGAAGGTAGAGATGTTTAGTGGGTGTGGGTATAGATCACATGTTCATGGCAACTCTAAAGTGGGCACAGCCTTTTAAGAAGTTGTCTAATGGTTGGTTTTAAGGTTGTAACAGTATTGCTTTGTGAAATAGGGATCTTTAAGTGATTGCAAAATTAAATAACTTAAAGCCCAGTATTTAAAAATACTCTTAAAAACATGGATACTTTAAGTCATTAAACTTTACAATTACGCTTCTTTTTTAAAATACTTACCTTAATAATACTGCAAACGTAAAGCCGATCCTCCGCCAGCATCTCCTTCAGTATTGAGCAGATCGATGACGAATCCGGCTTTCTGCAATCTTTGTGCTCCCCCATTGGCGTCCAGCTCATGAGGCACACAATGATTGGAGGAAGACGGATCATCATCGATATGCTAAATACTGAAGGAGTTGTGGGTTTAGGATTGGCGGAAAGTTTACAGTAAGAAAAAGCTAACGGCTAGATTATGAGTTGTGCGTTAGGCTGAAAAAGCAGCATTAACAGGTCCTAACGCTGCTTTTTCCCTACCGCTGCTATTACGAGTCTTGCAGGTTTAGGGGCACCGCACACTTCTTTGGCCTTACCGCAAAACGACTTACGTAAACTTTTATAAGGCTGTTTTCTATGGGACTTCCATAGCGCCGGTATTACGAGTCTGTCCTGGGAGGCCAAAAAGTTAGCGGTACACCCTACCCCATCAAGAGTCCTAACGCATTTAAAAGTCAGTAGTTAAGAGTTTTATGGTACAACGCCGTAACATAAAACTCATAACTAAAGTGCTAAAAAGTACACTAGCACCCATACACTACCTATTAACCCCTAAACCGAGGCCCTCCCGCATCGCAAACACTATAATACATTTTTAAACCCCTAATCTGCCGCTCCAGACATCGCCGCAACTATAATAAACATATTAAACCCTAAACCGCCGCACTCCCGCCTCGCAAACACTAGTTAAATATTATTAACCCCTAATCTGCCATCCCTAACATAGCCGCCACCTACCTACATTTATTAACCCCTAATCTGCCGCCCCCAACGTTGCCACCACTATACTAAATGTATTAACCCCTAAACCTAACCCTAACCCTAACACCCCCTAACTTAAATATAATTACAATAAATCTAAATAAAAATTCCTATCATTAACTAAATTATTCCTATTTAAAACTAAATACTTACCTATAAAATAAACCCTAAGCTAGCTATAATATAACTAATAGTTACATTGTAGCTATCTTAGGGTTTATTTTTATTTTACAGGCAAGTTTGTATTTATTTTAACTAGGTAGAATAGTTATTAAATAGTTATTAACTATTTAATAACTACCTAGCTAAAATAAATACAAAAGTACCTGTAAAATAAAACCTAACCTAAGTTACAATAACACCTAACACTACACTATAATTAAATAAATTAACAACAATTAAATAAATTAAATTAGCTAAAGTACAAAAAAAAACCCCACTAAATTACAGAAAATAATAAACAAATTACAAGATATTTAAACTAAATACACCTAATCTAATAGCCCTATCAAAATAAAAAAAAGCCCCCCCAAAATAAAAAAAAAACCCACCCGGGAGAATTCTTCATCCAAGCCGGGCGAAGTGGTCCTCCAGACGGGCAGAAGTCTTCATCCAGACGGTATCTTCTATCTTCATCCATCCGACGCAGAGCGGGTCTATCTTCAAGACATCCGACGCGGAGCATCCTCTTCAAACAAAGTCTTCTGACTGAATGACTGTTCCTTTAAGTGACGTCATCCAAGATGGCATCCCTTAGATTCCGATTGGCTGATAGAATTCTGATTGCATCAGCCAATAGGATTTTTTATACCATAATTCCGATTGGCTGATAGAATTCTATCAGCCAATCAAAATATAAGGGACATCATCTTGGATGACGTCACTTAAAGGAACAGTCATTCAGTAAGAAGACATCGTTTGAAGAGGATGCTCCACGTCGGATGTCTTGAAGATGGACCCGCTCCACGTCGGATGGATGAAGATAGAAGATGCCGTCTGGATGAAGACTTCTGCCCATCTGGAGGACCACTTTGCCCAGCTTGGATGAAGACTTCTCCCTGCTTCATTGAGGACTTCAGCCCGGTTGGATGAAGACTTCTGCCGCTTCCTTGAGGATGGATGTCCGGTCTTCAGAACAGTAAGTCAATATTCAGGGGGTTAGTGTTAGGTTTTTTTAAGGGTGTATTGGGTGGGTTTTATTTTTAGGTTAGGGTTTGGGCCTGCAAAAGAGCTAACTGTCCTTTTAAGGGCAATGCCCATCCAAAAGCTCCTTTTCAGGGCAATAGGGAGCTTAGGTTTTTTTAGATAGTATTTTATTTGGGGGGTTGGTTGTGTGGGTGTTGGGTTTTACTGTTGGGGGGGTTGTTTGTATTTTTTTTTACAGGTAAAAGAGCTGATTACTTTGGGGCAATGCCCCGCAAAAGGCCCTTTTAAGGGCTATCGATAGTTTAGTTTAGGCTATGTTTTTTTTTATTTTGATAGGGCTATTAGATTAGGTGTAATTAGTTTAAATATCTTGTAATTTGTTTATTATTTTCTGTAATTTAGTGGGGTTTTTTTGTACTTTAGCTAATTTAATTTATTTAATTGTTGTTAATTTAGTTAATTTATTTCATTATAGTGTAGTGATAGGTGTTATTGTAACTTAGGTTAGGTTTTATTTTACAGGTACTTTTGTATTTATTTTAGCTAGGTAGATATTAAATAGTTAATAACTATTTAATAACTATTCTACCTAGTTAAAATAAATACAAACTTGCCTGTAAAATAAAAATAAACCCTAAGATAGCTACAATGTAACTATCTGTTATATTGTAGCTATCTTAGGGTTTATTTTGTAGGTAAGTATTTAGTTTTAAATAGGAATAATTTAGTTAATGATAGGGATTTTATTTAGATTTATTTAAATTATATTAAAGTTAGGGGGTGTTAGGGTTAGACTTAGGTTTAGGGGTTAATAAATTTAATATAGTGGCGGCAACGTTGGGGGCAGCAGATTAGGGGTTAATAAATGTAGGTAGGTGGCGGTGATGTTAGGGACGGCAGATTAGGGGTTAATAAGTGTAAGATTAGGGGTGTTTAGACTCGGGGTTCATGTTAGGGTGTTAGGTGTAGACATAAATTTTATTTCCCCATAGGAATCGATGAGGTTGCGTTACTGAGTTTTACGCTGCTTTTTTTGCAGGTGTTAGACTTTTTCTCAGCCGGCTCTCTCCGTTGATTCCTATGGGGAAATCGTGCATGAGCATGTACGACCAGCTCACCTCTGACTTAAGCAGCGCTGGTATTGGAGTGCGGTAAGGAGCAAAATTTTGCTCAACGCTCACTTCTTGCCTTTTAACGCCGGGTTTGTAAAAACCTGTAATATCGGCGCTGTAGGTAAGTGAGCGGTGAGTAAAAACTGCTCGTTAGCACCGCATAGCCTCTAACGCACAACTCGTAATCTAGCCGTAAGTAATTTAAAAAAGAAGAGTAATTGTGAAGTATAATTACTAAAAGTGCCCATGTTTTTAAGAGTATTTTTAAATACTGGACATTAAGTCATTCAACTTTACAATTACTTTAATAGAGATGGTGGGGCAGAGCTACAAAATTGACACCTGTTATATGCAGCACTCTTATGCCTTGTTCAGTATATATGTCTAATAGACTTGTCATTCAACTGAGAGCATCACACAGAAGTAGAAAAGAGAAAAATAAACCCTAGAAGGTATTTAGTGATACGCATTGAACTGCAGTTACTATATAATTCTTAGTTCAAGATATTTTAATCTTTACATCACTGTATATCATTAGCCAAACTTTTCAGATGTCAAGGCGTACACATTATAAATTCAGAGTGTAACATAAATTTCAAAAAATAATTCTTGTGCATAGATCTGTAATTTACATATCTTTCATGGCATTAAAAAAATATAAATAATTGTGATTTTGAAGTTTTGTGCAGTGATCTATCAACAATAATTCCTAATGGTTCTTACACTTTAAATAAAATGCTGCTACCTGTAAATCTTCCACAATATGCTGCAGAGCTTTAAATGATTTAGCAAGCTGTCATGGTCTCATTATGCTGTGGTTTCAGATGACTGTGTTATAAATATCTCCCAAACACAACATATTCAGCAAAAAAACAGCAAGTTCACTGAGCTGGGAAGATACTAATCTTGTTTTCCTATCCTGTGCACCTCTTATGGAATTGGATGGAAGAATTCTCAGCTAAATCTCTCTCGATGGATTCCATAAAGGACATTTATCAAATACTGAATAAGTCACGTGTTCATTGAAAAAAGCAAAATCTATAACCGTTTTCTACTAGGCTGACATTCATGATATTTTAATCTCTGTTTTATACCATGGTTTTCACATGCAGCAAAATTATCTAAAGATTCAAGTTTGCTTCAGTCAGTGAGAATTGGCCACATTGATTCTAATTAAATATGAATAGTTTTTTTAAAAAAAAATTCACATTCATTTTTCACAAATGATTTATAAAAGGATGTGAAAACCACATTTTTTCTTAAATGACTCATATAGGGCATGTGATTTAAATCAGCTTTCCATTTTTACTTCTATTGGCTGATGTGTTTCATTCTCTTGGTATCTTTTGTTGAAAAGCATACCTAGGTAGTCTCAAAAGCTAGGAGCTAGCTGCTGATTGATGGCTGCATATTTATGCCTCATGTCATTGGCTAACCCAATGTGTTCCGCTAGCTCCCAGTAGTGCATTGCTGCTTTTTCAACAAAGGATAGCAGAGGAATGAAGCAAATTAGATAATATAAGTACATTGGACAGTTGTTAAGTTTACAAATGAATTAGGATCTGGTTCTAGTTGTCGCACATCTATGTTAAATCTCCTGAAGCCACCATACAGTTCTGCACACATCACAAATGAATAAGTACTCGCACCTTATAGCTTATGAATCCGCTGCAGTTTTCCCACTTGATGCGATCCGAACAAATTAACATCACATTCCCATAGTCACAGTGCTTTGTAAACACTGCTCTCACACAACACACTTATTCAACTTGCTATAATCTGATTACAAGAAATAAAAACAGTGAAAATGATGAAAAAAGAGACACACACATTAATGAATATGTGCTTAAATACTTAATAAAATGTTAGTATTACTGATGATTTGCTAACATGCACCTAGATTACAAGTTTTGCGCTATAGAGGGTGCGAAACGAATGCAACAAAAGTTGCATTATTTCACCTTTCCATAGCGCTGCCATTACAAGTTTCATAAAAGCCGCCTTGTGCGTGCGATATGGTTGCGATGAGCTCCATACTGCACAAAATACAAGCGCTGCTTTGACGTGCTTGTGCACGCTTTCCCCATAGACATCAATGGGGAGAGAGTGTTAGAAAAATAAAAAAACTAGGAATGAAAAACTCCGTAACACAATCCCATTGATGTCTATGGGGAAAAAAAAAAAGTTACGTTTAAACCTAACACCCTAACATAAACCCCACGTCTAAACACCCCTAATCTGCTGCCCCCAAATCTGCTGCCCCCAACATTGCCAACACCTAAATAAAGTTATTAACCCCTAATCTGCTGCCCCCAACATTACCGCCACCTAAATAAATGAATTAACCCCTAATCTGCCACTCCCGATATTGACTCCACAATAATAAAGTTACTAACCCCTATTCCCTGCACCCCAACATTGCCCACTCTATAATACAGATATTAACCCCTATTCCGCCGCTTCCTGACATTGCCACCACTAAATAAAGTTATTAACCCCTAAACCTCTGGCCTCCCACATCACTACCACTTAATAAACCTATTAACCCCCAAACCGACAGCCCCCAACATTGCCAAAAACTAAATTAAACTATTAACCCCTAAACCTAACAACCCCCTAACTTTAAATTAAAATTACAAGACCCCTATCTTAAAATAAATAAAAACTTACCTGGGAAATTAAAAAAAAAACTAAGTTTAAACTATAAATTAAACTAACATTACTATTAGACTAAAATTAAAATAACCATCAATTAAATAGATTAAATTACAAATTTTAAAAAAACCTAACACTACTAAAAAAATGAAATCTACAAATAAAAATACTAAATGACAAAAAATAAAAAAATACTAAATGACAAAAAATGAAAAAAATACTAAATTACAAAAAATAACAAACGAAATTATATAAAGTAAAAACAATTACACCTAATCTAATAACCCTATCAAAGTAATAAAAAAAAAACCTAGCCTACAATAAACTACCACTAGCCCTTAAAAGGGCATTTTGTAGGGCATTGCCCTAAATAAATCAGATCTTTTCCCTGTAAAAAAATACAAAGACCCCCCAACAGTGAAACCCACCACCCAACCAACCACCCAAAATAACAAACCTAACTCTAAAAAAAAACTAATCTACCCATTGTCCTGAAAAGGGCATCTGTATGGGCATTGAACTTAAAAGGGCATTCAGCTCTTTTTCTTGCCCTTAAAAGGGCATTCAGCTCTTTTAGAATTGCCCAAACCCTAATTTTTTAAAAAAAAACACACAAAAAAACTTAAAAAAAACCTAACACTAACCCCTTTTTAGGTTGTCACAGTTGCTGAAGTCCGGCTTGAATGATCTTCATCCCAGCAGGTTCATCTTAATCCATGCGGCTCCATCTTCAACCATCGAGGGACCGGCATCTTCTTTATCCCTGCGGAGGCAGAGTGGTCGATGCTCGGAGGCGGAAGTCCAGGAGAAGGTCCAAGGCGGAGGTCCATGAAGGAGGTCCAGGCAGTGGTCCAAGGTGAAGGTCTATCGATCCGACGTTGAGGTCCTCTTCATGCGATCGTCCGCCACACACTGAGGATTCAAATGCAAGGTACCCCTTTTATACTGGGGGGTACCATTGCATTCCTATTGGCTGAAATGTTCAAATCAGGCAATAGGATATAAGCAGCTCTCATTCCAAATGGCTGATTTGAATCCCCGGTGGAATTTACCATTGCACACAAGCGCTATTTTGCGCTCGCGTGCAATCCTGCCCTCGCACAGCCAATCATGTGCGGGCAGGTGACGAAGAGGTTAGGAAAGCAGGGGGTGTCAATCAACACGATCGTATTCGTTTGGGTTGATTTCTGTCTGTGGCCTCAGTGGCGGTGGATGAGTTAAGGAGCAGCGGTCTTATGACAGCTGCTTCTTAACTGCTGTTTCCGGCGAGCCTAAAGGCTTTTGCGGAAATAGGGGTATCAGGGGCCATTCAGCCCTTGATAAATCGGCCCCAATATGATTAACATTGTTAAACATTTGCTCAAGTTAAAGGGATGCAGAAAGGCAAAACCAAAATGCTCTAATGTGTTGGAGTATTTTATTACTGAACTTTTGTTTGCATTTAACTATGTGTTTAACACTGAAAAATATATAGTTAAAGTCAGTTCTAAAGCAGCAATGCACTATTGGGACCTTGCTAAAACATCTAGTGAGCCAATAACAAGAAGCATATGTGCATAGCCATTAATCAGTAGCTAGCTATCACTAATGCACTGCTGCTGAGCTTGCCTAGGGATGCTTTTCAAGAGAACAAAGTCACTTTTATAGTTTTAATAAATTTTTATAGTACAAGTCAATTGAAGTGACTCTTAAAATCGCACACTCTGTCTTGAAGGGACTTGAAACTCAAACATTTTCTTTCATGATTTAGGAAGAATGTACAATTTTAAACAACATTCCAGTTTACTTCTATTAGCAAATGTTCTTCATTCTCTTGGAATCATTTGTTGAAGGAGCAGAAATGCACTACTGGTTTCTAACAGAACACATGGGTGAGCCAATGACAATCAGTGTATATATATGCAGCCACCAATCAGCAGCTAGAACCTAGGTTCTTTGCTGCTCCTGAGCTTCCCTAGATAAACTTTTCAGCAAAGGATAACAAGAGAAGGATAACTACCACTTAATAAACCTATTAACCCCCAAACCGACAGCCCCCAACATTGCCAAAAACTAAATTAAACTATTAACCCCTAAACCTAACAACCCCCTAACTTTAAATTAAAATTACAAGACCCCTATCTTAAAATAAATAAAAACTTACCTGGGAAATTAAAAAAAAAACTAAGTTTAAACTATAAATTAAACTAACATTACTATTAGACTAAAATTAAAATAACCATCAATTAAATAGATTAAATTACAAATTTTTAAAAAACCTAACACTACTAAAAAAATGAAATCTACAAATAAAAATACTAAATTACAAAAAATAAAAAAATACTAAATGACAAAAAATGAAAAAAATACTAAATTACAAAAAATAACAAACGAAATTATATAAAGTAAAAACAATTACACCTAATCTAATAACTCTATCAAAGTAATAAAAAAAAACCTAGCCTACAATAAACTACCACTAGCCCTTAAAAGGGCATTTTGTAGGGCATTGCCCTAAATAAATCAGATATTTTCCCTGTAAAAAAATACAAAGACCCCCCAACAGTGAAACCCACCACCCAACCAACCACCCAAAATAACAAACCTAACTCTAAAAAAAAACTAATCTACCCATTGTCCTGAAAAGGGCATTTGTATGGGCATTGAACTTAAAAGGGCATTCAGCTCTTTTTCTTGCCCTTAAAAGGGCATTCAGCTCTTTTAGAATTGCCCAAACCCTAATTTTTAAAAAAAAAACACACAAAAAAAACTTTAAAAAAACCTAACACTAACCCCTTTTTAGGTTGTCACAGTTGCTGAAGTCCGGCTTGAATGATCTTCATCCCAGCAGGTTCATCTTAATCCATGCGGCTCCATCTTCAACCATCGAGGGACCGGCATCTTCTTTATCCCTGCGGAGGCAGAGGGGTCGATGCTCGGAGGCGGAAGTCCAGGAGAAGGTCCAAGGCGGAGGTCCATGAAGGAGGTCCAGGCAGTGGTCCAAGGTGAAGGTCTATCGATCCGACGTTGAGGTCCTCTTCATGCGATCGTCCGCCACACACTGAGGATTCAAATGCAAGGTACCCCTTTTATACTGGGGGGTACCATTGCATTCCTATTGGCTGAAATGTTCAAATCAGGCAATAGGATATAAGCAGCTCTCATTCCAAATGGCTGATTTGAATCCCCGGTGGAATTTACCATTGCACACAAGCGCTATTTTGCGCTCGCGTGCAATCCTGCCCTCGCACAGCCAATCATGTGCGGGCAGGTGACGAAGAGGTTAGGAAAGCAGGGGGTGTCAATCAACACGATCGTATTCGTTTGGGTTGATTTCTGTCTGTGGCCTCAGTGGCGGTGGATGAGTTAAGGAGCAGCGGTCTTATGACAGCTGCTTCTTAACTGCTGTTTCCGGCGAGCCTAAAGGCTTTTGCGGAAATAGGGGTATCAGGGGCCATTCAGCCCTTGATAAATCGGCCCCAATATGATTAACATTGTTAAACATTTGCTCAAGTTAAAGGGATGCAGAAAGGCAAAACCAAAATGCTCTAATGTGTTGGAGTATTTTATTACTGAACTTTTGTTTGCATTTAACTATGTGTTTAACACTGAAAAATATATAGTTAAAGTCAGTTCTAAAGCAGCAATGCACTATTGGGACCTTGCTAAAACATCTAGTGAGCCGATAACAAGAAGCATATGTGCATAGCCATTAATCAGTAGCTAGCTATCACTAATGCACTGCTGCTGAGCTTGCCTAGGGATGCTTTTCAAGAGAACAAAGTCACTTTTATAGTTTTAATAAATTTTTATAGTACAAGTCAATTGAAGTGACTCTTAAAATCGCACACTCTGTCTTGAAGGGACTTGAAACTCAAACATTTTCTTTCATGATTTAGGAAGAATGTACAATTTTAAACAACATTCCAGTTTACTTCTATTAGCAAATGTTCTTCATTCTTTTGGAATCATTTGTTGAAGGAGCAGAAATGCACTACTGGTTTCTAACAGAACACATGGGTGAGCCAATGACAATCAGTGTATATATATGCAGCCACCAATCAGCAGCTAGAACCTAGGTTCTTTGCTGCTCCTGAGCTTCCCTAGATAAACTTTTCAGCAAAGGATAACAAGAGAAGGAAGCCAATTAAATAATAGAAGTAAATTGGAAAGTTGTTTGAAATCGCATGCTCTTTCTGAATCATGAAAGAAGAAAAACATTGGGTTTCATGTCTGTTTAACCATGAAAGTTTAATTCTTACTTTCATAACCCTTTAATCTTCCAGATTCTGAATATACAGTAGTTGCTCACAAACCTGCTTACTTTATTCTGCACCTACCTATCTTGTCTTTGTTCAAAACTATTCATGACTAATAATTAAAATATATTGCTGTATGTTAACACAATATGAAGCAAAAAATCTGAGATGTTGTATATCTAATTTGCATATCTCACCCAGAATCCTCTTGTGCATTGGTAACAGTGTATATGGAGTTTTACTGGGTGAAAGCAAAACGTTTCTATGCAACACATTTTATTGAGTAGTTGCTTATAGTTAATAGCAATACTGGCAATATGCAATACTCTATTTTAAAGGATTTCACCTTTTATTTATTTATTTTTTGCACTATATTTGTGCTTCCTGTCACAGCCCTACAAGGAGGAGAAGTCTTTGCAGGAAGTTTTATCTTAGCCTGATGTCATAAAACTTCTAGGCTAGTGATTAGACTAGATAACAGGGAGTGAGACTTTCTTATGCCCAGAACTGACAGAATAAAACTCGGTTTTGAAAATCTTCTGCTCTTAAAACACTGGGGGCAGTGACTTCACTGAGAATTTTTCAAGAAAACAAGTAAGTCATTTGCTATTTTTACACAATCCTTTTCTTTTTATATTTATTTTAATTTAACATATTTCTTTTTTTTACCAAAGGAGCACTGTTTAATATCCATTTAAAAAAGACATTGACAAAGAACTATTTTGTGTTAACAGAAGACTGATAGGATCAAATTCCATCGAATGAGAATAAAGCCTGGAGCGCGCTTGAAGTATTTTTCATTATACAGTATACAAACCTGACTGTCTGTGTGCTTGTCTGACCCTGCGTATGTCCTGTATTTGTTTATACCTTTGTGTGAATGTGTGACCTTGAGTTTGTGCTACCCTGTGTGTAAGAGTAACAGTATGGATTTGTCTCTGCGCTTCTGTGCTTTTTTTTCCTCTCCAAAAATGTATTATAACAAAATAGAAATTGCAGTGAGCTTGACCTTTTAAATAATCCTATTTAAGCATTCTAGTCTATTTTTAGTATTGAACAATAACATGCACATGGTTAAATGTAGTGTTTATGTGGGTTTAAAAAAATGAAGGTTATGTTATTAAAAACTTGTTCTTTGTATCAATGTTCAAAAATAAAACTACTTCCATTCCTGATTTCCAAATGATATGGGTGAAGTCAAATATTTATATTAATTAAAAATGTCTGTAGTCAGTTTTATTTTAATATTAATTATCTGTTTTGAGAAAATATTGTTCAGTTTAATGTTAGGGATATTGCGGGTGGTTGTGGGCGAGAATTTTGTAAAGGGGCTCAGTTGTGGAGCAATGCCTTTCTTATGATGTTTTAATAAAGCTTTTATTGTTATAAAGTTTTGATGCTGATCTGCTTTTGAAGTTTAAATGAATCACTTGTGGAGTTCCAAGATCGTGATGCCGGGTGATCAGTGAGCTGGTCAACTGTCAAGAAGCCAGCTTTCATTGGGCTTGATTACGAGTGGCGCACTAACTGTAGTGCATGAGCGATAGAGGGTATTTTTCATTTTTTTGTGCACAATAGAAATAGTGCACGTTTTATGAGTTGAAAGTAAACACGTTCAATTGAGCGCAATCAAATTTAACGTGCGTCAGGTTAGTGCAACTTCAGAGCTCTGGTTGACGGTTACACAAGACAAAAGAGTTACACAAACATATCAAAAATACTTTTAACACTATAGTTACACTCATAATAACTCTGTCTGATACAAATTATTTAAAAAAATTGCATTAAAGGCTAAGTTATAAGGGCTAAGATATATGAGGTCTCAGGTGTTGGCCTGCTCATTGCGAAGGTTGTTGGGGCAGGTTTGGGGTTAATAGAGTAGGGGGTTGAATATGATCGGGGTTGTGGCAGTTTAGTGGTTAAAGGGACAGTCATCACAAAAATTGTTATTGTTTAAAAAGGTAGATAAGGCCTTTACTACCCATTCCCCAGCTTTGTACAAAAAACATGGTTATATTAATATACTTTGTAACCTTTAAGCCTCTAAATTTCTGTCTGTTTCTAAGTCACTAAAGACAGCCCCTTGATCACATTTTTTGTATTAGCTTTTCACAACAGTGGAGAGCTAGTTCATGTGAGCCCTATAGATAACATTGAGCTCTCGCCCGTGGATTCAAACAACACAGCCCTAATTGGCTTAAATTAAAAGTCAATAGATAAAGTCATGTGATCAGGGGGCTGTCAGAAGATGCTTGTATACAAGGTAATCACAGAGGTAAAAAGTGTATTAATATAACTGTGTTTTGGTGCAAAAATGGGTAATGGGTAATAAAGGGATTATCTATATTTTTAAACAATAACAATTTTGGTGTTAACTGTCCCTTTAAGTAGTTTAGAGAATTTGCTATTGGAGTTGTGTCAGTTTAGGGGTTAATAGATAAGGGGGGTTAATTGTGATGGGGTTGTGTCAGTTTAGGGGTTAAGTAGTATAGAGGGTTAATTTGAGATATGGTTTAGGGTGGTTTAGGGATTAAGTAGTTTAGCAGGAGTTTTGCGATGAGGGTTGTGGCAGTTTAGGGGTTAACATAGTAGTAGGTTTATTGCAATGGGGGTTAGTGCACAAGTATAGGTGGAGTTTTTTAAAAATTCACGTCTCCATTGAAGTCTATGGGGTGAATGCAATATTAAGACCACAGTATATGAAGTCTATGGGGTGAATGCAATATTAAGATCACAGTATATGAAGTCTATGGGGTGAATGCAATATTGAGACCACAGTATATGAAGTCTATGGGGTGAATGCAATATTAAGACCACAGTATATGAAGTCTATGGGGTGAATGCAATATTCAGACCACAGTATATGAAGTCTATGGGGTGAATGCAATATTGAGACCACAGTATATGAAGTCTATGGGGTAAATGCAATATTGAGACCACAGTATATGAAGTCTATGGGGTGAATGCAATATTGAGACCACAGTATATGAAGTCTATGGGGTGAATGCAATATTAAGACCACAGTATATGAAGTCTATGGGGTGAATGCAATATTAAGACCACAGTATATGAAGTCTATGGGGTGAATGCAATATTGAGACCACAGTATATGAAGTCTATGGGGTGAATGCAATATTAAGACCACAGTATATGAAGTCTATGGGGTGACTGCAATATTAAGACCACAGTATATGAAGTCTATGGGGTGAATGCAATATTAAGACCACAGTATATGAAGTCTAGCTTTTTGTGGTCATCGGGCTTCACGAGAGTGCAAAGTTTTTACTTTCAACTTGTAATATGCAAGCTACCCAACGCGCTCAAATAGCTAACTTCTAGCAGTGTTTACACTTAACCGGGAGAGCTTAATACTGCTCCACTTGTAGCATAGTCCTATAGGTGCAAAGACTTCTTCTATATGTAAAATAGATTAATACATGGTAGCTGATTACTTAAAAGTTTAGGGTGCCACAGTAATAAATGGGGGTCCTTACAAAAACAGTACCACAACAGAACCACCACTGATATCAAAACCTTAACTCTTTCCTGTCTCATCTAAAAAAATAATGCTTCAAAATGTTTTTCAGTGAATATTTAAATGGATTTTTTCGGTGTTGAATAAACCAGTTTTCATATGGGAGTTATCTATATTAGTCAGTGAGCAATAGAAGCCCTGAACCCAGATGTATTAATTCAGGCATTTAGTTTCAACCGAAATTCAAAAAACTTTTACTTAACCTTTTTTAAGGAAGATGATATTTAATAAATATACAAACACAGAAGGAAATGTTCCGATTTACTCTTGAGGATTTAACTGCTCACTGTCAATCACTTAGTAGTGTTCAAAGAGATATGTGACCTGACACCATACATAACAGTGTAACAGTATAAGTTCACAAGGCTGATATAGACATTGTTTGCCACAGTGTAACATTTTACTCACTGTTTAGTTGAATACGGCATATGTCAGACACAATGCTCTGCTCTAAACTTGTTGGGCGATACTGCCACTGTAAAAATCAATACTCCTCCTCCAAACGGGACACTGCCATCTGGCGCTAGAGTGCCTCCCACCTGTTACATACCCAGAGCCCTGAGCCCAGTCACCTATGATTACGGGGAAACCCGAAACGCGTCAGTTACATCATGCGGCCCCACGGTCGTAGCTTCTGTATGTTAGCGGTTCGCACCCATTAGGTGTTGCTTACTTGCTGTGCTGTTTGTGTTATACATATGACTTTTATTTGAAGCAATAAATATTCCACTGTTTTTACTCCGTGAGAGCCGGACTGGATTTTGTGTTTTGGATTAATGATATTTAATAGTTGCTCTTCCATAAAAATCATCCGAAAAAAGAAGAACTAATAATGTGCACTTTGGGGACTTCTTGTGGATGGGAAAACAAGGTGGTCAAAACTCAAAAGAGCCATGTGAAGGGGTGAACAGTAGATAGAAGGTACCCTGCAACCTTACCTAAATCTTGTGCCACTGACTATTATTAAGGAAATATATTTTTATTTGTAGATATAAAATCATATTGTTAAATATTAATCTGTGGACCACATGCCTTAGAAAGTTAACCACTGATCTACATCAAAGAAAAATATGAGAAATATGTTCATTTACGTGTCAGCTATTTCTGTTTCCTAAGATGCATTTCACTTTCTTAATGGAAATGTCCTTTAAATGTGCAGCATTGCTTCATTGCCTCAGTACCCTGCTGGGACCTGACAAGATATATTGCAATTATACTGTATGGCCCTTCATGAGACCTTTAATTCCCTATTAAACTGTGTTACTGGAACTGTTTATTACTTGTCCAAACGAAACTACGTTGAAAAAAATAGACTGTTTTAATGAAAAATGACTAATTAAACCAGACCCACAGCAACATTGTTTCTTCAAGTGGTAAATCATGCAGTTGAGGTGTTTTATGCCTTGTGAACACATAAAAAATTGTAATTCATGTCCATCAATGCACACATATCAAACTGGCTAATAGCTTAATGAGAAAAAAAAAACATTTAATTGAGTTAAAATTAGGAAAATATTTTGCCATTTTTTTTCCCTAAGAAACGAAAGACATAAGAACAAAAGCTACTTCCTGCATTCTAAAAACAAATCCATTAGTGGCTCGTGAGAAAACAAATGATTTTAAGAAAGATAAGTATTCATGGGAGGAAAGATAGAGTCCTTACAAAGGTGAACTGTGTGTCCCTTAGTGAAGAATTGGACAAAAGCAGATGGTTTGTAGAGGAACAGAAAATCTGTGCCCAGTGCTCTGTTATAAGTATGGGCAAAGTATGGAATATGGACATTCTGTAAGGGGATTTAATGTCCGTGTTGACTTTCAAATGTACCATAAAGACTGTAATGCCCCAGTGACCTATCTCATCTTGCAGATGCCTGTGTTACATTATTAACAAGCTGACAAGGTTGTCTTGCTTTTTTTTTTATTATTCCTCTTTAATAGTTTTAAAGTTTTCATGTTAGAGTGCACTGTTTTACTAAGGGAGTTGTTGTTTTGTTGTTTTTTTATTTGTTTGTTCTGTAAGGTTTTATTATGCAGAGAGTCTTCACAGTAGAGATCTTCAATGCACCAGGAAAAGAGAGGTTACTATAAAGATGCTTCTTAATTGAATATAATTGAGCTTTATTGCAGCTGTGACAATGGAAATGCAGGGAGAATTAGACCGTAATGGAATTAAGGGTTAAGGCCCTATGGGAGTTAGATTCTTGGTACAACATTGTTGCAGTTTGAAGAGGGTGGCTTACCTGAGGAATAAGAGAGCAGGTCACATAGGCTTGGGTATCTTCTTCCTGTTCTGCTGCCACTGGATAAGTTCTCCTACCCTCCCAGCCCAAAGTTTTGTCGGCAATCAATTAGTCATCACTAGGGTGACTTAGTAGCTTGGCTGTCATAAGATTATTCTACTCAGTGAGCAAAAGTCCAGGCCCTTAATTTAGTTTACACTCCGCTTGTGAAGATCCTGCTGTTCATCTTGATTTTCTGGGGCCTATAAGTTTGGAGTGCAAAATATTTTCACACCCAAGTTGGGCGGTTGGTCTGGCCCCTGGTGGTGACAGGTAGAGTGAATGATGGCTATTGTGGAGGAAGCAACATCATCAGTTGCGGGCCTGGTGAAGCTTCTCCACCTCGAGTGGCTGAGAATATGCAAGTATCCCTGTGAATTTATGGGCGTGGTAGTTAGGCTCCGCCCCTCTTCACCTTTCCGGCCTGGGTCCAGAAGACCAGCTTAAAGGGACATGAAACCCAAAAAATTTATTTCATGATTCAGATAGAGGCCCATATTTATCAAGGTCTGCAGGCTCGCCAGAAACACGGGGCATCAAGCTCCATTCGGAGCTTGATAAATATGCCCCAGAGAATACAATTTTAAACAACTTTCTAATTTACTTCTATTATCTAATCTGTTTTATTCTCTTGGTATCATTTGTTGAAGGAGCAGCTGTGCACTACTGGTTTCTAACTGAGCACATGGGTGAGCCAATGACAATCAGTTTATATATGCAGCCACTAATCAACAGCTAAAAAAATGTTGGGTTTCATGTCCCTTTAACAAGGGTACTTAAGGTTAGGGTTGATTGCCGCCTACTGATTTGGTGTTTTGTTTATTTGTTCTTTAACAAAGAAAAAAAACTGTTAAATAAAGTTGACCTAGCAGACTTTACCCAACTCTTGTGTGTTTATTTATGGTTGTTATAAGGTTATTATTATGAGGCGCAGAAAGAAGGCTAGGGCATTTAATCCCTTTAATACAGTAACAAATCTTTGAATTGCGCAATATTTGAGTTGCAATGTAACAACAAGATTATATTCATGAACAGGTTCTAGACCACTGTGTCCAAAAACTAAATAGCTTTTTTTTAACAAATACAAATGTTAAATGTTTAAATATTCCACTTTTGGCAACAATTAAATTAAGAGAATATGCATTATATTAGTTCTCTCTCCACTGTCTCGATGTATCATTAAACACACACTTGCACGTGTAATGCCGCACCCTTATCTCACGCAATCACATGTCCCAGGTGATTCTTATCTGCCAACTCAGAGGTAGCAGAGTGGGTAAGAATCTGGTTACCGCTGCTTCACACATTGTGGAAAGTCCCTCAAGGGCTAAAAAGCAGAATATTCTGCTTATTACACTAACCCAAAGCACACAATACAGCTGTGAAAAAGGCAACAACATCACTGATATGTAAATGTTCAGCCCTTCTGTCACAGGCTGTAAGAATATGTGAGATACACGTGTCCTGTATGAAAATGCAGAGCTTCCCCAACCTGCATCTCTAAAGAGTTAAAATAACAGAATAGCTCTGTAGAGAGCTGGAGGTACAGGAGTAAAGCCGACACCATGGTAAGTAGTGATCATTCTGTTGTGTCCAGTAGTTTATGCACCTTATAAAACTTTGTAAACTCTGCTCTCTATCTGGATCTTAAAGGGACAGTCTACGCCAGAATTTGTATCGCTTAAAAAGATAGATAATCCCTTTATTTCCTATTCCCCAGTTTTATATAACCAACACTGTTATATTAATACACTTTTAACCTCTGTGATTAACTTGTATCTAAGCCTCTGCAGACTGTCCCCTTATATCAATTCTTTTGACAGACTTGCATTTTAACCAATCAGTGCTGACTCATAAATAACTCCACAGGAGTGAGCGCACTGAGTTAGTGCTGTGTACCTTTAAAAAAAACTGTCTAAAAGCCCCGAGATAAGAGGCGGCCTTCAAGAGCTTAGATATTAGCTAATTAGTCTACCTAGGTTTAGCTTTCAAGAAAGATTACAAAGAGAACAAAGCAAATTTGATGATAACAGTAAATTGGGAAGTTGTTTAAAATTGCTGCCCTATCTGAATCGTGAACGTTTAATTTTGACTAGACTGTCCCTTTAAATTTTGACTTTCATCTTCCTTCATGTAGAAACAAAAACCACATCCAAACACATTAACAGGGCATTTCCATAAAGGGATATAAACCCAAAAAGTTAATTTTGTGATTTAGACAGAACATACAATTTTTAGAAGTTTCAGATTTACTTCAAAAGATACCTAGAGAGCGAAGAAACGTTGATAAAATTGCATGATCTATCTGAATTATAAAAGAAAAATTTTGGGTTTCATGTCCCTTTAACTATTGCATTTTATTTTTGTAAAAATCCCAATTGAAAAGTCTTGTGTAATGTGTGTATCACATAGCTTTACTGAACTTAAACAGATTTACCAATTACACTATATATATATATTTGTATTCATTTAAAAAAGGGCAGCTATTCTAATGGATTGTAATAACTTAGAATAAAGCCCCAAAACTCCTGAGTGTGCATATGTTTTCCAGAATGTTTCTAGTGGGTTTGAAGAATAATCTTGATATCAGTTTCTGTATTTTAGTTAATATTTCTTTGTCTTCTGTAGAGATGGACTGGCTTTGCTGTAAAAAGTAAGATTATTAGGCTTCATATAACATTTTTTCCACAATATCCTGACAATTAAAATATGTTCTCCTAAATACAGGATATAAAAATGTGTTTTTATGTATTTATTTGTTGATTTATCGCATTTTTTCATTCTCAATAGAGCTTTCTCACGTTCTAGCAAATTGATGTTGATTGTTTATCAAATCTGCAAATTGTCAGCTATTTAACAGTATGTGACACAGATCTTGGAGCTAATATATTTTATTTACATAAGTAATTAGCTGGATAATGTGGCTTGGGAAGTAGGAAGCAAGGTAAAATGAAGAATATACTGTTGAACCAGGACCTTTTTGGTTGGTCACAGCTGCTCTAAAACACATAGAATAATAAGTCTATATAAACAAATACTTCCGTTGTAGACTTAATTTTCAAAAGCACATAACTAGGTAATTCTAATGCACATGTTTAGCCGTTATATTCATAGCCAACCACTGCCTCTTAGTAAGCTTGTTATTTAAATTGCCTTTACTTCAATGAATTGCTTTTTAATTGTGTTTGTTAAAAAATCTAATTATATGCACTTATTATACAGACTTACTTATATAATTTAAAGTTTCATTTTCAAGACATAATTCATAGACTTGCATGTTTGTTTATAGCAGCATATCTAGTTATGTGCTTGTCGGTGAGTATGCAGCATAACTGCCTTAGATTCATCAAACCTCAATGAGACAGATAAGTGTATCATCATTTATGGGACATTATTATGGAGGAAAGGGCAATTAGGCTTCTCCTATAGTGCTGTCTCTTCTATGAAGAAGGAAAATGCTAAAACCAATGCTACATTTTTACTTGAATAAAAAACACAGGCCTAGATTTAGAGTTGGGCGGTAGCCGTCAAAACCAGCGTTAGAGGCTCCTAACGCTGGTTTTTAACGCCCTCTGGTATTTAGAGTCAGTCATTAAAGGGTCTAACGCTCACTTTCCAGCCGTGACTTTTCCATACCGCAGATCCCCTTACGTCAATTGCGTATCCTATCTTTTCAATAGGATCTTTCTAACTCCGGTATTTAGAGTCGTGTCTGGAGTGAGCGTTAGAAATCTAACGACCAAACTCCAGCCGCAGAAAAAAGTCAGTAGTTAAGAGCTTTCTGGGCTAACGCCGGTTTATAAAGCTCTTAACTACTGTGCTCTACAGTACACTAACACCCATAAACTACCTATGTACCCCTAAACCGAGGTCACCCCACATCGCCGCCACTCTATTAAAATTTTTTAACCCCTAATCTGCCGACCGCCACCTACGTTATCCTTATGTACCCCTAATCTGCTGCCCCTAACACCGCCGACCCCTATATTATATTTATTAACCCCTAATCTGCCGCCCCCGCTATCGCTGACCCCTGCATATTATTATTAACCCCTAATCTGCCGCTCCGTACACCGCCGCTACTTACATTATCCCTATGTACCCCTAATCTGCTGCCCCTAACACCGCCGACCCCTATATTATATTTATTAACCCCTAATCTGCCCCCCACAACGTCGCCTCCACCTGCCTACACTTATTAACCCCTAATCTGCCGAGCGGACCGCACCGCTACTATAATAAAGTTATTAACCCCTAATCCGCCTCACTCCCGCCTCAATAACCCTATCATAAATAGTATTAATCCCTAATCTGCCCTCCCTAACATCGCCGACACCTAACTTCAAACATTAACCCCTAATCTGCCGACCGGAGCTCACCGCTATTCTAATAAATTTTTTAACCCCTAAAGCTAAGTCTAACCCTAACACTAACACCCCCCTAAGTTAAATATAATTTAAATCTAACGAAATAAATTAACTCTTATTATATAAATTATTCCTATTTAAAGCTAAATACTTACCTGTAAAATAAACCCTAATATAGCTACAATATAAATTATAATTATATTGTAGCTATTTTAGGATTAATATTTATTTTACAGGTAACTTTGTATTTATTTTAACCCGGTACAATAGCTATTAAATAGTTAAGAACTATTTAATAGCTAAAATAGTTAAAATAATTACAAAATTACCTGTAAAATAAATCCTAACCTAAGTTACAATTAAACCTAACACTACACTATCAATAAATGAATTAAATACAATACCTACAATTATCTACAATTAAACCTAACACTACACTATCAATAAATGAATTAAATACAATATCTACAAATAAATACAATTAAATAAACTAACTAAAGTACAAAAAATAAAAAAGAACTAAGTTACAAAAAATAAAAAAATATTTACAAACATTAGAAAAATATTACAACAATTTTAAACTAATTACACCTACTCTAAGCCCCCTAATAAAATAACAAAGCCCCCCAAAATAAAAAATGCCCTACCCTATTCTAAATTACAAAAGTTCAAAGCTCTTTTACCTTACCAGCCCTGAACAGGGCCCTTTGCGGGGCATGCCCCAAGAAATTCAGCTCTTTTGCCTGTAAAAAAACACATACAATACCCCCCCCCCAACATTACAACCCACCACCCACATACCCCTAATCTAACCCAAACCCCCCTTAAATAAACCTAACACTAAGCCCCTGAAGATCTTCCTACCTTATCTTCACCATACCAGGTTCACCGATCGGTCCTGGCTCCAAAATCTTCATCCAAGCCCAAGCGGGGGCTAGACATCCATCATCCGACGGCTGAAGAAGTCCAGAAGAGGGTCCAAAGTCTTCATCCTATCCGGGAAGAAGAGTAGATCCGGACCGGCAACCATCTTCTTCCAAGCGGCATCTTCTATCTTCATCCGATGAGGACCGGCTCCATCGTGAAGACCTCCAGCGCGGACCCATCTTCTTCCGACGACGTCCAACTGAAGAATGACGGTTCCTTTAAGGGACGTCATCCAAGATGGCGTCCCTCAAATTCCGATTGGCTGATAGGATTCTATCAGTCAATCGGAATTAAGGTAGGAAAATTCTGATTGGCTGATGGAATCAGCCAATCAGAATCAAGTTCAATCCGATTGGCTGATCCGATCAGCCAATCAGATTGAGCTCGCATTCTATTGGCTGATCGGAACAGCCAATAGAATGCGAGCTCAATCTGATTGGCTGATCGGATCAGCCAATCGGATTGAACTTGATTCTGATTGGCTGATTCCATCAACCAATCAGAATATTCCTACCTTAATTCCGATTGGCTGATAGAATCCTATCAGCCAATCGGAATTCGAGGGACGCCATCTTGGATGACGTCCCTTAAAGGAGCCTTCATTCGTCGGTAGTCCGTCGGGCCAGCAGGATGTTCCGCGTCAGAGGTCTGCAAGATGGATCCGGAAGAAAGAAGATTGAAGATGCCGTTGATAGAAGACTTCAGCCGGATCATGGACCTCTTCAGCTCCCGCTTGGATGAAGACTTCAGCCGGATCATGGACCTCTTCAGCTCCCGCTTGGATGAAGACTTCAGCCGGATCATGGACATCTTCAGCACCCCGCTTGGGCTTGGATCAAGACATCGGAGGAGCTCTTCTGGATCGATCGGTGAACCTGGTATGGTGAAGATAAGGTAGGAAGATCTTCAGGGGCTTAGTGTTAGGTTTATTTAAGGGGGGTTTGGGTTAGATTAGGGGTATGTTGGTGGTGGGTTGTAATGTTGGGGGGGGGGGTATTGTATGTGTTTTTTTTACAGGCAAAAGAGCTGAATTCTTTGGGGCATGCCCCGCAAAGGGCCCTGTTCAGGGCTGGTAAGATAAAAGAGCTTTGAACTTTAGTAATTTAGAATAGGGTAGGGCATTTTTTTTATTTTGGGGGGCTTTGTTATTTTATTAGGGGGCTTAAAGTAGGTGTAATTAGTTTAAAATTGTTGTAATATTTTTCTGATGTTTGTAAATATTTTTTTATTTTTTGTAACTTAGTTCTTTTTTATTTTTTGTACTTTAGTTAGTTTATTTCATTGTAGTTATTTGTAGATATTGTATTTAATTAATTTATTGATAGTGTAGTGTTAGGTTTAATTGTAGATAATTGTAGGTAGTTTATTTAATTTATTTATTGATAGTGTAGTGTTAGGTTTAATTTTAACTTAGGTTAGGATTTATTTTACAGGTAATTTTGTAATTATTTTAACTATTTTAGCTATTAAATAGTTCTTAACTATTTAATAGCTATTGTACCTGGTTAAAATAAATACAAGTTACCTGTAAAATAAATATAAATCCTAAAATAGCTATAATATAAATATAATTTATATTGTAGCTATATTAGGATTTATTTTACAGGTAAGTATTTAGCTTTAAATAGGAATAATTTATTTAATAAGAGTTAATTAATTTCGTTAGATTTAAATTATATTTAATTTAGGGGGGTGTTAGTGTTAGGGTTAGACTTAGCTTTAGGGGTTAATACATTTATTAGAATAGCGGTGAGCTCCAGTCGGCAGATTAGGGGTTAATGTTTGAAGTTAGGTGTCGGCGATGTTAGGGAGGGCAGATTAGGGGTTAATACTATTTATTATAGGGTTAGTGAGGCGGATTAGGGGTTAATAACTTTATTATAATAGAGGTGCAGTCCGCTCGGCAGATTAGGGGTTAATAAGTGTAGGCAGGTGGAGGCGACGTTGTGGGGAGCAGATTAGGGGTTAATAAATATAATATAGGGGTCGGCGGTGTTAGGGGCAGCAGATTAGGGGTACATAGGGATAATGTAAGTAGCGGCGGTTTACGGAGCAGCAGATTAGGGGTTAAAAATAATATGCAGGGGTCAGCGATAGCGGGGGCGGCAGAATAGGGGTTAATAAGTGTAAGGTTAGGGGTGTTTAGACTCGGGGTACATGTTAGAGTGTTAGGTGCAGACGTAGGAAGTGTTTCCCCATAGGAAACAATGGGGCTGCGTTAGGAGCTGAATGCGGCTTTTTTGCAGGTGTTAGGTTTTTTTTCAGCTCAAACAGCCCCATTGTTTTCTATGGGGGAATCGTGCACGAGCACGTTTTTGAAGCTGGCCGCGTCTGTAAGCAACTCTGGTATCGAGAGTTGCAGTGGCGTTAAATATGCCTTTACGCTCCCTTTTTGGAGCCTAACGCAGCCATTCTGTGAACTCTCAATACCAGAGTTATTTAAAAGGTGCGGCCAGAAAAAAGCCAGCGTTAGCTACGCGGGTCGTTACCGACAAAACTCTAAATCTAGGCGACAGTTCCTTTATGTAATCTCCAAAATACCTGGATTTTTCACTGCTTTTCTTGTCCTTTATGAACCTCACTCTTCCACTCACACACAAAAAAATTCAATACAGCAAAAAATAATTAAATTAAATAAATAATAATTTAATCTCCCTGTTTTGTTTTTTTGAAGGGATATAAAAAAACAAAATTTATACAGAACATAAAATTTTAAATGTTTCCAATGTACTTTAATTATCAAATTTTCTTCATTTTCTTGATATCCTTGGTTGAAAAGTAGGATGGTAAATTCAGTAGTGTGCACGTGTCTGCAGCACTATATGGTATCAGTTGTACATTAGCTAGAGAACTAGATGGCAGCAGTTTTATAATAATGTTATACATTAGCAAGAGCACTAGATGGCAGCAGTTTTATAACAATGTTATACATTAGCAAGAGCACTAGATGGCAGCAGTTTTATAATAAAGTTGTACATTAGCAAGAGCATTAGATGACAGCAGTTTTATAACAATGTTATACATTAGCAAGAGCACTAGATGGCAGCAGTTTTATAATAATGTTATACATTAGCAGGAGCACTAGATGGCAGCAGTTTTATAACAATGTTATACATTAGCAAGAGCACTAGATGGCAGCAGTTTTATAACAATGTTATACATTAGCAAGAGCACTGGATGGCAGCAGTTTTATAATAATGTTATACATTAGCAGGAGCACTAGATGGCAGCAGTTTTATAATAATGTTATACATTAGCAAGAGCACTAGATGGCAGCAGTTTTATAACAATGTTATACATTAGCTAGAGCACTAGATGGCAGCAGTTTTATAATAACGTTATACATTAGCAAGAGCATTAGATGGCAGCAGTTTTATAACAATGTTATACATTAGCAAGAGCACTAGATGGCAGCAGTTTATAATAATGTTATACATTAGCAGGAGCACTAGATGGCAGCAGTTTTATAACGATGTTATACATTAGCAGGAGCACTAGATGGCAGCAGTTTTATAACAATGTTATACATTAGCAAGAGCACTAGATGGCAGCAGTTTTATAACAATGTTATACATTAGCAAAAGCACTAGATGGCAGCAGTTTTATAATAAAGTTATATATTAGCAGGAGCACTAGATGGCAGCAGTTTTATAATAATGTTATACATTAGCAAGAGCACTAGATGGCAGCAGTTTTATAATAAAGTTATACATTAGCAGGAGCACTAGATGGCAGCAGTTTTATAATAATGTTATACATTAGCATGAGCACTAGATGGCAGCAGTTTTATAACAATGTTATACATTAGCAAGAGCACTAGATGGCAGCCGTTTTATAACAATGTTATACATTAGCAAGAGCACTAGATGGCAGCAGTTTTATAATAATGTTATACATTAGCAAGAGCACTAGATGGCAGCAGTTTTATAATAATGTTATACATTAGCAGGAGCACTAGATGACAGCAGTTTTATAACAATGTTATACATTAGCAGGAGCAGTAGATGGCAGCAGTTTTATAATAATGTTATACTTTAGCAGGAGCACTAGATGGCAGCACTATTTCCTGTCATTAGTGATTTTGGCATGTTCCCGCTAACTATCTAGGTATCTAGCAGTTTTATAACAATGTTATACATTAGCAGGAGCACTAGCTGGCAGCAGTTTTATAACAATGTTATACATTAGCAAGAGCACTAGATGGCAGCAGTTTTATAACAATGTTATACATTAGCAAGAGCACTAGATGGCAGCAGTTTTATAATAATGTTATAGATTAGCAAGAGCACTAGGTGGCAGCAGTTTTATAATAATGTTATACATTAGCAAGAGCACTAGATGGCAGCAGTTTTATAATAATGTTATACATTAGCAAGAGCACTAGATGGCAGCAGTTTTATAATAAAGTTATACATTAGCAGGAGCACTAGATGGCAGCAGTTTTATAATAATGTTTTACATTAGCAAGAGCACTAGATGGTAGCAGTTTTATAATAATGTTATACATTAGCAGGAGCACTAGATGGCAGCACTATTTCCTGCCAATAGTGATTTGTGCATGTTCACGCTAACTATCTAGGTATCTCTTCAACAAAGAACAACATGAGAACATAGCATATTTAATAATAGAAGTAAAATGGAAACTAGTTCATGTGAGCCTTCACTGCAAGGGCTGCAAAGCTTCTACAGCTTTGTATATGGAGCCCATAGCCTCAAAAAATCTAAACACCAGTGAAATCAATATTTCTTCAGGTCATACATAACTCAAATAGGACAGAAGACATTATTCATATTGGGATGAACCAGAAAGTTATTGATAGGAGAAGGAAGCACAAAATGTGAGTAGATTAAGCTATAGGTTACCTGAGGTATAGAAATAGACAAGAGCTGGAGCGAGTGTACATTAAATAACAGGAAGACATTGAGGAAAGTATTAATTACTTCAGTAGTTGCACGTGTGGTCCACTTATCTTTTAAAGCATATGAATGAAAGGGAAAGAGTCCATTATAAAACAATCTTCTTGTTAGGGAATGGCAGAATGATAATCCAGTTTTATCTACACATAATAAACAGAGCTTCATAGAGTGGTGTAACAGTCTATGGGCCAGATTACAAGTGGTGCTATATTATATATATATATATATATATATATATATATATATATATATATATATATATATATATATATATACACAATCATATGCAAAAGTTTAGGCACCCCTGACAATTTCCATGATTTTCATTTATAAATAATTGGGTGTGTGGATCAGCAATTTTATTTTTATCTATCAAATAACTGAAGGACACAGTAATATTTCAATAGTGAAATGAGGTTTATTGGATTAACGAAAAATGTGCAATATGCATCAAAACGAAATTAGACAGGTGCATAAATTTGGGCACCCCAACAGAAATATTGCATCAATATTTAGTAGAGCCTCCTTTAGCAGAAATAACAATCTCTAGATGCTTCTTATAGCCTGTAATGAGTGTCTGGATTCTGGATGAAGGTATTTTGGACAAGTGAACAACTGCTGTGAAAGCACGAAACATGTCTGCTGTGCAGGACTCCAGCAGTTCTTGTTTTACATGATGATGTGTTGGTGCCGGTGTCAGCTAGTGGTGTTTGGATCTTTGGATATGCTATTTGCTGACCATCATTATTGTTGACTTTTGGCACTCTATTGATTTACTGGGGATTGGAACTAATAAACTTTATATATACGTTTTACCTAAGCAGTGCCCGGATATTCTTTTGTTGGTTCGTATATAGTTATTGTTAGATGAATTTTTGTTGTTCTTATATTTCTTACATTAAATTGATTTTCAATTATTTATTTACGGATCTATCGATTAATTATAAAGGGTCTGAGTGTAATGTTTATAAAATACTCTTATCATCATTAATAAGCAATATTTATTGTTTGTAACCTCCAGCATTACACAGTAGGCCTTGAGGCGCCACCCACACTCATATACATCAAATAACTCACAGCTAGATTACGAGTTTTCAGCGCTGTAGGGAAATTACTGACCGCCACAGAAGCGGCGTTATTTACTTCCCTATAGCGCTGCTATTACAGGTTTACAAAAAGCAGGCTTGTGCGGGCGATATGATGGTGTTGAGCTCCATTACGCACCGAAATACAAGCGCTGATTTGATCTGCTCGTGCACTATTTCCCCATAGAGATTTCCCCATAGACATCAATGAGGAGAGCCGACAAAAAAGAAGCCTAACCCCTGCGACTGCGGAAAGAAAAGCTCTGTAACGCAGCCCCATTGATGTCTATGGTGAAAGAAAAAGTTATGTTTAAACACCCAAACATAAAAACCATGTCTAAACACCCCTAATCTGCCGCCCCCGACATCGCCACCACCTACAGTGGGGAAAAAAAGTATTTAGTCAGCCACCAATTGTGCAAGTTCTCCCACTTAAGACAATGAGAGAGGCCTGTAATTTTCATCATAGGTATACCTCAACTATGAGAGACAAAATGTGGAAGCAAATCCAGACAATCACATTGTCTGATTTGGAAATAATTTATTTGCAAATTATGGTGGAAAATAAGAATTTGGTCAATATCAAAAGTTCATCTCAATACTTTGTTATATATCCCTTGTTGGCAATGACAGAGGTCAAACGTTTTCTGTAAGTCTTCACAAGGTTGTCACACACTGTTGCTGGTATGTTGGCCCATTCCTGCATACAGATCTCCTCTAGAGCAGTGATGTTTTGGGGCTGTCGCTGGGCAACACAGACTTTCAACTCCCTCCAAAGGTTTTCTATGGGGTTGAGATCTGGAGACTGGCTAGGCCAATCGGATTGAACTTGATTCTGATTGGCTGATTCCATCAGCCAATCAGAATATTCCTACCTTAATTCCGATTGGCTGATAGAATCCTATCAGCCAATCGGAATTCGAGGGACGCCATCTTGGATGACGTCATTTAAAGGAACCGTCATTCGTCGTTCAGTCGTCGGCCAGGATGGATGTTCCGCGTCGGAGGTCTTCAGGATCCTACTGCTCCACTCCGGATGGATGACCATAGAAGATCCCGCTTGGATGAAGACTTCAATCGGATGGAAGACCTCTTCTGCCCCGCTTGGATGAAGACTTCAGCCGGATCATGGACCTCTTCAGCTCCCGCTTGGATGATGACTTCAGCCGGATCATGGACCTCTTCAGCCCCCCGCTTGGGCTTGGATCAGGACATCGGATGAGCTCTTCTGGACCGATCGGTGAACCTGGCAGGGTGAAGACAAGGTAGGAAGATCTTCAGGGGCTTAGTGTTAGGTTTATTTAAGGGGGGTTTGGGTTAGATTAGGGGTATGTGGGTGGTGGGTTGTAATGTTGGGGGGGGGGTATTGTATGTTTTTTTTTACAGGAAAAAGAGCTGAACTTTTTGGGGCATGCCCCGCAAAGGGCCCTGTTCAGGGCTGGTAAGGTAAAAGAGCTTTGAACTTTAGTAATTTAGAATAGGGTAGGGCATTTTTTTATTTTGGGGGGCTTTGTTATTTTATTAGGGGGCTTAGAGTAGGTGTAATTAGTTTAAAATTGTTGTAATATTTTTCTTATGTTTGTAAATATTTTTTTATTTTTTGTAACTTAGTTCTTTTTTATTTTTTGTACTTTAGTTAGTTTATTTCATTGTAGTTATTTGTAGGTATTGTATTTAATTTATTTATTGATAGTGTAGTGTTAGGTTTAATTGTAGGTAATTGTAGGTATTTTATTTAATTAATTTAATGATAGTATAGTGTTAGGTTTAATTGTAACTTAGGTTAGGATTTATTTTACAGGTAATTTTGTAATTATTTTAACTAGGTAACTATTAAATAGTTCTTAACTATTTAATAGCTATTGTACCTGGTTAAAATAATTACAAAGTTGCCTGTAAAATAAATATTAATCCTAAAATAGCTACAATATAATTATAATTTATATTGTAGCTATATTAGGGTTTATTTTACAGGTAAGTATTTAGCTTTAAATAGGAATCATTTATTTAATAAGAGTTAATTTATTTCGTTAGAATAAAATTATATTTAACTTAGGGGGGTGTTAGTGTTAGGGTTAGACTTAGCTTTTGGGGTTAATACATTTATTAGAATAGCGGTGAGCTCCGGTCGGCAGATTAGGGGTTAATGTTTGAAGTTAGGTGTCGGCGATGTTAGGGAGGGCAGATTAGGGGTTAATACTATTTATTATAGGGTTAGTGAGGCGGATTAGGGGTTAATAACTTTATAATAATAGCGGTGCGGTCCGGTCGGCAGATTAGGGGTTAATAAGTGTAGGCAGGTGGAGGTGACGTTGTGGGGGGCAGATTAGGGGTTAATAAATATAATATAGGGGTCGGCGGTGTTAGGGGCAGCAGATTAGGGGTACATAAGGATAATGTAAGTAGCGGCGGTTTACGGAGCGGCAGATTAGGGGTTAAAAATAAAATGCAGGTGTCAGCGATAGCGGGGGCGGCAGATTAGGGGTTAATAAGTGTAAGGTTAGGGGTGTTTAGACTCGGGGTACATGTTAGGGTGTTAGGTGCAGACTTAGGAGGTGTTTCCGCATAGCAAACAATGGGGCTGCGTTAAGAGCTGAACGCGGCTTTTTTGCAGGTGTTAGGTTTTTTTTCAGCTCAAACAGCCCTATTGTTTTCTATGGGGGAATCGTGCACGAGCACGTTTTTGAGGCTGGCCGCTTGCGTAAGCAACTCTGGTATTGAGAGTTGAAGCTGCGTTAAAAATGCTCTACGCTCCTTTTTTGGAGCCTAACGCAGCCTTTATGTGGACTCTCAATACCAGAGTTATTTTTATGGTGCGGCCAGAAAAAAGCCGGCGTTAGCTTTCGGGTCCTTACCGACAAAACTCCAAATCTAGCCGTATGTGTATACAATACATGTGCCTTATATGCATTATACTGTAAAATAGTTGTTATACATTTTAACTTTATTGTAAAAAATATATACACCTAGATTTAGAGTTCTGCGTTAGCCGTAAAAAGCAGCGTTAAGGGGTCCTAACGCTGCTTTTTAACGCCCGCTGGTATTTAGAGTCAGGCAGCAAAAGGGTCTACCGCTCACTTTTTTTCCGCAACTCAAGGCTACCGCAAATCCCCTTACGTCAATTGTGTATCCTATCTTTTCTATGGGATTTGCCTAACGCCGGTATTACGAGTCTTGGAAGAAGTAAGCGGTACAGCCTCTACTGCCAAGACTCCAACCGCAAAAAAAAGTCAGTAGTTAAGAGTTTTATGGGCTAAAGCCGGAACATAAAGCTCATAACTACAGTGCTATAAAGTACACTAACACCCATAAACTACCTATGAACCCCTAAACCGAGGCCCCCCCACATCACAAACACTATATTAAAAATTATTTAACCCCTAATCTGCCGACCGGACATCGCCGGCACCTACATTATAGCTATGAACCCCTAATCTGCTGCCCCTAACATTGCCGACACCTATATTATATTTATTAACCGCAAATTTGCCCCCTCCAATGTCGCCGACACCTACCTACACTTATTAACCCCTAATCTGCCGACCGGACATTGCCGCCACTATAATAAATGTATTAACCCCTAAACTGCCGCACTCCCACCTTGCAAACACTATAATAAATTGTATTAACCCCTAATCTGCCCTCCCTAACATTGCCGCCACCTACCTACAATTATTAACCCCTAATCTCCCGCCCCCAACGTCGCCGCTACTATAATAAAGTTATTAACCCCTAAACCTAAGTCTAACCCTAACACCCCCCTAAATTAAATATAATTTAAATAAAACGAACTAAAATTACTATCATTAAATAAATTAATCCTATTTAAAACTAAATACTTACATATAAAATAAACCCTAATATAGCTACAATATAACTAATAGTTACATTGTAGCTATTTTAGGATTTATATTTATTTTACAGGCAACTTTGTATTTATTTTAACTAGGTGCAATAGCAATTAAATAGTTAATAACTATTTAATAGCTACCTAGTTAAAATAAGTACAAAATTACCTGTAAAATAAATCCTAACTTAAGTTACAAATACACCTAACACTACACTATCAATAAATTAATTAAATACATTACCTACAATTATCTAAACTAAAATACAATTCAATAAACTAAACTATAATACAAAAAAACAAACACTAAATTACAAACAAAAAAAATCTTACAAGAATTTTAATCTAATTACACCTAATCTAAACCCCCTAATAAAATAAAAAAGCCCCCCAAAATAATAAAATGCCCTACCCTATACTAAATTACAAAGTAATCAGCTCTTTTACCAGCCCTTAAAATGGCTTTTTGCGGGGCATTGCCCCAAAGTAATCAGCTCTTTTACCTGTAATAAAAACAAATACAATCCCCCCCAACATTATAACCCACCACCCACACACCCCTACTCTAAAACCAACCCGATCCCCCCTTAAAAAAACCTAACACTACCCCCCTGAAGATCACCCTACCTTGAGCCGCGATGGGACAGAAGAGGACATCCGAACCGGCAGGATTCTTCATCCGATCGGGGCAGAAGAGGTCCTCCAAGCGGCAAATGTCTTCATCCAAGCAGCATCTTCTATCTTCAATCAACCAGAGCGGAGCGGAGACATCTTGAATCCAGCCGACGCGGAGCCATCCTCTTCTTCCGATGTCCTAAGGCCGAATGAAGGTTCCTTTAAATGACGTCATCCAAGATGGCATCCCTCGAATTCCGATTGGCTGATAGGATTCTATCAGCCAATTGGAATTAAGGTAGGAAAAATCCGATTGGTTGATTTAATCAGCCAATCGGATTGAAGTTCAATCCGATTGGCTGATTGGATGAGCCAATAGAATGTGGTGTCCGGAGCGGCAGATTAGGGGTTAATAGTATAATGCAGGTGTCAGCGATAGCGGGGGCGGCAGATTAGAGGTTAATAAGTGTAAGGTTAGGGGTGTTTAGACTCGGGGTTCATGTTAGGGTGTTAGGTGTAGACTTAGAAAGTGTTTCCCCATAGGAAACAATGGGGTTGCGTTAGGAGCTGAACGCTGCTTTTTTGCAGGTGTTAGGTTTTTTTTCAGCCAGCTCAGCCCCATTGTTTCCTATGGGGATATCGTGCACGAGCACGTTTTTCCAGCTTACCGCTACCGTAAGCAACGCTGGTATTGAGGGTTGAAGTGGAGCTAAATTTTGCTCAACGCTCACTTTTCTGAGGCTGACGCAGCCATTCAGAAAACTCGTAATACCAGCGTTGGCTTAAGGGAGCGCTGGAAAAAAAAAGGAGCGTTAGAGCCGCAGGTTTTTACCGACAAAACTCTAAATCTAGCGGATAGTTTTTATTGGAGGGGGGGGTTAGCGATGTTTTAGTCTAGAAATACCAGTATAAGAAATTAAAGAGACAGTCAACACCAGAATTTTTGTTGTTTTAAAAGATAGATAATCCCTTAATTACCAATTCCCCAGTTTTGCATAACCAACACAGTTATAATAATACACGTTTTACCTCTTTAATTAACTTGTATCTAAGCCTCAGCCTGCCAGACTTGCATTTTAGCTAATCAGAGCTGACTCCATGGTAAATTCACGTGCATAAGCTCAATGTTATCTATATGAAACACATGAACTAATGTCTTCTAGTGGTGAAAAACTATCAAAATGCATTTAGATTAGAGGCGGCCCTCAAGGTCCAAGAAATTAGCATATGAACCTCCTAGGTTTAGCTTTCAACTATTAATACCTAGAGAACAAAGCAAAAATGGTTATAAAAGTAAATTGGAAAGTTGTTTAAAATTACATACCCTATTTGAATCATGAAATGTCTACAATAGTGGGCTTTTAAACATTGTTGTAAAACCTTTCCATCAATGCCTAGGCAGCTCCATGATAGGCGAGTCCAGGATGACACTATTTTTAGGGTGTGACTTATTTTCCTTTAAGAGCCAGTGAGTGAGCGGCGCGCTTACCCTTTGAAAAAGCTGTTAGGGCGAAACATGTTAGGGACGTTAGGGAAATGGTGAGGAGTCCTGGAGCTCCTGTGTTTTAGATTGCCTCAGGGAGTTTTGCCTAATACGATGGTTGATTCACTGTACTAATATACCCACACATTTATATAATGCTAACTGCTTCTTGTGTGAAGCGTCTTTTATATAGTTTAAACTGCTGCAATTGGGGAGACATATTTATTTAATGTTTATTGCTTTAACCGTTGAACTTTACGAAAGCTGGATGCAGGTTGATTCACTGTGACTAGTCTAACTACATCTTAATAAATTGTAATATCTGAGTCTAACTGACCTCAAATAGCAGGTATCATTCTACTTAAACCGTTGATCTTAAGGTAATAAACCTAGCACTTGTATATACAACATAGCGTTTTCCTATTTTTCAACTGTTTTCTAATGACTATGTAGGAGAAAGAGTTAATTAATATATATTTAAGCAGATTAACTATTGAATTTGCCTTGGATTATACCTATTGTAGCTCCTCTACACAGCAGTAATTCTGTGTTGTTTAATGTCATGGTTGAGCAGAACCGGACATAAAGACACAGGCTTTATTCTCTTAAGTGCTGGATACACCGGTACTAACTATTTTGTAATACACCAGCTTGAACTTGTAATGTTGCTATACCGGACCACAGGTGTAAATTAAACACAATGGAACAAACGATATAGCTAGTCATATGGTTGTGGACAATTGGAATTTAACTCCTTTAAGTTACTGGTGATGCACATTTAAACATTGGTTAACGCACCATTGGATGTTTACACAATATATCATCCAATGTAGGTTTATATAACACTCCTTCAGGTCTCTGCTTAACACACAATTAGTTTAGAATATTCTAATACCATATATGCTCACTTAATTAAAAGTGATTAATTCCATCCAACATATGTGAAATACTAGTTTTGAAGAGATTCAGAACTTGTGTTGCTTATTTAAGAATACTACAGTTACCAGCTAGGTTGTTACATATTAGCTTGATTTAGCCCTTTGGAGATCCATTGTTTAATACTAACAAGTAACATAGTATATCCCTGCTGTGACCCAGGTTCTTTCCTGTTTAGTAACTTAAAGGGATATGAAATATTCCAAAGTCTGATACGCTAACCTAATTCAAGTGAACAACGATTACTGATATGATATGTAATACAAACCTGTGATAGCTTCAAAGGTATTCATAACTTTGGTTGTCATTCTAATAAAGCTACAGTTACCAGTCAAGTTGCTACACATTAGCTTCATTTGTGCTCACGAAAGGCAAAACAATTTTTGCAGCAATAATTTTATGTACTTTAATACATCTCAGCAGAGAATACTGTGTGATCTTTTATACCCGGTTGATTCAATCTAACTTTTTGACATACTATATACTAAGCGAATCTTAAGCTTCTTTATATATAAGTTAGTTTACTATAATGTTGGGTAATCTTTATAAACCTATTTAGCCAATTTCAACCAGGGTCACTTGACCGTTGCACAGCTCCTGAGTGCGTTTTTAACTTTGTATTTTTCTTTTATTTCATCTGTAAATATTATTAATAAAAGTTATGTTTTAACGTAGAGTAACCTTGTTCACTTTTTGAGGACAGTTACCTCTGCAGTTGCAACACAATATTGCTATTTATATATTACCACTTATATTACATTAACCCCTTGAGTGCTATATATGTAGTCTTTTCCATGACAGAGCTCTTTCCTCTTCTGGGTTAATCAAAACTGTAAATTCTCACTGTATAGAACAGGATTCTGCAATCTCATTCTGTACAGGGAATAACTTACAGTTTGTAATCTATCCCTCAATTCAGTGTGTGTTTATTTTACTTTAAAATTATAGTAAATTCTAGCATTTGTGAAACACTAGGATTTAGTAATGCAACAAATAAAGGGGACTTTCAGTCATATAGTAAATACTTCATGCTGAAAGTCCCTTTATTTGTCTGCAGCGTGCGCCGCACTGAGCATCTCAGGCCACCCACGGCAGAACACTATTTTATCACAGAGGTGATCTTAGCCAATAGTGTGCTGCTTGCTATCTGGCATTATGTCAGCTGGCCCGCATGGCAATTGGCTAAGAGGTGTAAATGTCACCTCATTGAAAAAATAGCGTTTTGCTGCGGGAGGCCTTAGGCACTCAGAGTGGCAAACGCTGTAGACAAATAAAGGAACTTTCAGCATGAAGTTTTTTATATTTCATGACTAAAATCCCTTTTATTTGTTGCACTGGTAAATCCTAGTGTTTCACAAATGCTAGGATTTAATATCACTATCCACAGCTTCCTTAATATACAAAGCCTACAATGCCGTAGAATTTCCTTAATATCTGGCAGACAGTGTGTCCTTATATATCCGCAACACTGAATTTGTTCTTTAAGATGACAGTCATCTACTTTTGCAAAAATGATACTTTGTTGAAATAGCATCTGCATTTTAAATATATATTATTATTTTTTGCAAAATATATTAAATTTTCTTATTTAAAATCTAGTGAAGCAAAGTAAACCAATAAAAGCCACCTGCTGAGATGTCTTGATTCTTCCCAAGTACATTAAATACATGTCACCGCTGACATGTGATTATTTCATCTCCGACTCTAAGTGACACATAGACTACTCCCGATACAGCAGGAGCTCTAAAAGGTAATGGCAGGGTTTCCTGAAACGAGACATAATTATACAGCAGAATTCATATTAAACTGATTGGTAATGTCAGTAAAACAGCAAAATCTATTTTGTGGCTTCTCTTGCAATTCAATTATTTGGTGACTAAAATCAAGTACACAACCATGAAATGCAATAAATATAGACATTGCATTGAACTGAAACTGAAAATCACTGTTTTGAACAGTAAATATGAAATTCTACATTGTGATCACATAAATCTCATCCAAAGCCATTTTAATACACCCTGCATTTCAGATGATGTTCAGTATGATCAGATGTTGCTACATCAGTGGCGTATTTAGGTTTTATGCTGCCCTAGGCACTCAAAAAAAAGATTTTGGTCTTTTTGGCTATAATATTTTTTGCATGGCATTTCCAAAGTAAATGTTCACCATACACACATCCACAGGGACACACACATGCATAGTCCCAGACACACATACATATACTGTATATATATATATATATATATATATATACGTATATAGTAAGAAGAGGCTACACTCCAGACGTATAGTAGCAACAGCTCAGGGTGCAGCAAAAGCTTGTAAATAGTAAACCAGAAAAAGTGCACTCCAATGAAAATCTTTTTCAAATCTTGTCACTTTATTGTGAACGTTTTCGGACCAACAGGTTCGTCGATAGACAAATAAATGTACATAAACATACCCTCCACCATTCTTATAATCTATGCAGCAAACGCCGGTATCCACGCTCTCCCGGGTAGACACACCCATTCTCGTGACGTCATCATCCCGGGCAACGTGGGGCTGGTTTATCATCTAAAAAATATTATAAGTACAAACAATCCATAAATGGCCGAATAGAGGATCAGAGTCATACAAAACATCAAGACAAAGCCACCTAATTATTGTATAGGCCGCACCAATATCGTTCATAAAGCGCCTCAACAGTTGCCATAGCAACTGAGTAAACAAATGAGGAGGTGCGTGATTGGTAAATCAAAACCCAATCAAAAAACAGGAGCGGCTTATACAATATCGCGGTAATACAGCATTAATCTAATAGCATAAAACAGCAAACAGTCACAATGTTCAAAAAAGTCTCAAAAAACTTACAAGGAAAAGAGCAACTACAAAGCAAGGGGGGTGTAAAGAAAAAACCTCCACCCATACCACCAAAATGACATCTGAAAATATTCTAGTCAATTTGAGCAACCATCCACTTAGCACATTAGAATTACAAGTGCTAAATAAGGGACTCACATTTATCCCTACATGCATGACAGACCCTTTGACCTTTTTATCGACACTAAAAAATTTCAAAGACAACTACTATTAAAATAAAAATTTGGAAACAGCAAACAGGAGCAATGACAGTTTTGAAAAAAATCGACATATGTTCCGAGCTTTAACGATTCAAGAATCAATACATTTGCAAGACTGACCCTCAAGAGATGGAAGACCCCATAAAACTCCATTGTAATGATACGTTCAATAATTTTTCAACTGAGGAATATAAAACATTAAAAAAGCTTAACGACGATAATACCTTAATCATACGTGGAGCAGTGGTTTTAATGAATTACAGCGATTACAAGGCAGAAATAATATCACAACTTACCGATCAGAGGACATACAGAAAATGACCATGTGACCCAACGTCTGGATTCAAGAATAAAATTGACCAATATCTATTGGCGGCACTACAACAAGATATCTTGGAAAAAAGATACATTGGCTTTTCTGACGGTCACTTATCCAAGAATCCCAGTGTTCTACAGTTTGCCTAAGATCCATAAACAACTGCATGTAATGCAGCGAGCAAGCTATGGAGTAGAAAAGATTTGTGGATCTCAACTGCAGAATGCCTCTCTAGTGAAAGGAATAAGAGATCAGTTATGAGGAATAATTGCTATATTATGTTATTTATTTGGTTACAGGAGAGTATGCCTCAAGATATCCTGTACAGTTGTCTGATAGAATAGGGTACTTTAATCCTTTATAGCTGCAGATTCCCACTCATGAAAACTGACAAGGATGCTTTCCTTTTGCTGGCTTTTGCCTATCAGCTGACTGAGCAAGTAGGTGAGAGCAGAGTCAGAGCGCTGCGTGCTGTAAGCTGTGACGTCAGCACAAGGGGTGTGTGACACGGGGTGTGTGCACCAATCGGGTACAAGGATTATCGGCAGCTTCGAGATTGAAGATTAAATCTTCCGGAGGCACTGTTTGTAGTGGCAGATACGACTATGTTAGCTGTGATGATTGCAGAGGTTTTGTGGCAGGGTTGGATCTTCTGTCCCCTGGTAAGTTCGGTGGTTTGGTATTAGCAGTCTCTCTGTTGAATACCTCTGGTAACCCTGTTGAGAGGTGTGGAAGCAGCGGAGCTGCGTTGCTTATCTGGTGAGAGTGTTTGTAAAAGTCCCGAATGCAGACAGCTGCAGCAACAGGTTAAAATAACAGATCCTGGAGAAATAGCAAAGGCTTTCTTAAGGATGAGTCCAGTACTTCGGTTTGGAAATAGTCAGCAGAGTTGAGGAAGGAGTTGCAGACGAAGTCTGATGCTACACAACCAAACATTAATTGACGGTTTGGTAAGAGGATTGTGGGATTAAATAATGAGAGCCTTAAAGGGGTATACCATAAGGAGAAAAGCATAACACCGCTATTGGTTCTATCCAGCAACCTATAGCTACATTTGTGGACTCCTTTCTCCAGCCATTTGTTAGAAATATGCCCTCTTACCTCGATGATTACTTAGTAACACTCGACGTAACAAGTTTATATATGATTATCCCTCATGATGAGGGTGTCTATGCCATTGTGACACAGCTCTCAAGATACCCTTATGTGGGACCACCCTCTGAGTTTCTTCTCTACCTCCTGGAATTCTGTCTGATTACCAACTATTTTCATTTTGAAAATCAATTCTTCTTGCAATCTAAAGGGACAGCAATGAGGTCCAATGTGGCCCCATCTTACGGGAACTTGTTTGTGTCCATCTTTAAAGAATTTGACACACAATTGTTCCAAGTAAAGGAGATCAGATTGTTCAGAAGGTACATCAATGATCTGTTTTTTATCTGGTCAGGGACTAAACAGAATTGAATTCCATCAATGCAGCACTAAAATTCAAGATACAGTATAATCAGTCACAAATAGACTTTCTTGATGTGAGGCTATACAAAAGGGATGGAAGGATACAGTCCACACTGTATTGAAAAGAAACTGTTCACAATGCCTTGTTACATTTCACCAGCTGTCATCCTCCGGCACTTAAGAAAGCACTCCCTAAAGCCAAGCTACAGAAGGTCTTAAGGAACAATACAGAAAGCATGAACAGAGATATTCAACTTACTGAGATGGAGGGTCATTTTCAAGAATGGAGTAATCCCACTTAACTGTTGAGGAGAGCAAATCAGAACACTGCTGGAGTCTTCAACGTCTTCAAATGCGAAAGATGACAAAATGACATTTGTCACTACATACACTGGTGACAAGAGGGAGATAGCCTCTTCACTTAGAAAACATTGGGAAATCATAAACACTGATCAGGCTCTACCCCTTGTAAATATGCAACCACCATGGATAGGATACAAGAGGGCAAGATCACTTAGGGACATCCTGGTCAAAACTGACCCCCAACATTGTTATAAAAAATCTACCTGGCTTGACACAAAAAAACAGGTGTCTACCATTGTCTGGGCTGTACCACCTGTGGAGGCCTCATTACTGGACCCTCCTTCTCACATCCAAAGGAGGAAGAGTTATAAGCATAAATACTGACTAACATGTACAACCACACATATTGTCTACTTACTCCACTGCACATGCAATTTATTCTATGTCTGTAAAACCTGTGACAACCTCCAGACATGCATGGTGAACCATCGGTCCGCCATCAGGACAGTTTTTAATAAGGGGTCTTACAGCCAGTGGCCAGTGGCCCAGCACTTCCAGCAATTTCAACATAGTGTGAAGGATCTCAAATACACGATTATTGATCATGCCCCCCCCCCTGAATAGAGGGGGTGATCGGAACAGACTACTCCTACAAAAGGAGGCGAGATGGACTTACCATCTGGAAACATTAATCCCCAAGGGGTTAAATACCCATCAGCCAATAGGATTTTTTCAACCTTAATTCCGATTGGCTGATAGAATTCTATCAGCCAATCAGAATCTAAGGGACGCCATCTTGGATGACGTCACTTAAAGGAACCTTAATTCGTTGGGATTCATCGTAAGAAGAGGATGCTCCACGACGGATGTCTTGAAGATGGACCCGCTCCGTGCCGGATGGATGAAGATAGAAGATGCCATCTGGAGGAAGACTTCTGCCTGTCTGGAGGACCACTTCTCCCGGCTTGGATGAAGACTTCTCCCGGCTTTGTTGAGGACTTCTTGCCACTTCGTTGACGATGGATGTCCGGTCTTCAAAACTGTAACTGGATCTTCGGGGGTTAGTGTTAGTTTTTTTTAAGGGTTTATTGGGTGGCTTTTAGTTTTAGATTAGGGTTTGGGCAGCAATAGAGTTAAATGCCCTTTTAAGGGCAATGCCCATCCAATGCCCTTTTTAGGGCAATGGGGAGCTTAGGTTTTTTTAGTTAGGGTTTTATTTGGGGGTTGGTTGTGTGGGTGGTGGGTTTTACTGTTGGGGGTTGTTTGTATTTTTTTTACAGGTAAAAGAGCTGATTTCTTTGGGGCAATGTCCCGCAAAAGGCCCTTTTAAGGGCTATTGGTAGTTTAGTTTAGGCTAGGTTTTTTTATTATTTTGGGGGAGCTTTTTTTATTTTGATAGGGCTATTAGATTAGGTGTAATTAGTTTAAATATCTTGTAATTTGTTTTTTATTTTGTGTAATTTTTTCTTCTTTTGTTTTGTAATTTAGGTATTTGTATTTAATTTAGTTAATTGTATTTAATTTAGGTAATTTATTTAATTGTAGTGTAAGGTTAGGTGTTAGTGTAAGACAGGTAAGGTTTTATTTTACAGGTAAATTTGTATTTATTTTAGCTAGGTGGTTAGTAAATAGTTAATAACTATTTAGTAACTATTCTACCTAGTTAAAATAAATACAAACTTGCCTGTAAAATAAAATTAAAATGTAAGCTAGATACAATGTAACTATTAGTTATATTGTAGCTAGCTTAGGGTTTATTTTACAGGTAAGTATTTAGTTTTAAATAGGAATTATTTAGTTATTAATAGTAGGTTTTCTTCAGATTTATTTTAATTATATTTAAGTTAGTGGGTGTTAGGGTTAGGGATAGACTTAGGTTTAGGGGTTAATAACTTTAGTATAGTGGCAGCGACGTTGGGGATTAATAACTGTAATGTAGGTTGCAACGATGTTAGGGGCGGCAGATTAGGGGTTAATAATATTTAACTAGTGTTTGCAAGGCGGGAGTGCAGCGGTTTAGGGGTTAATATGTTTATTCTAGTGGCGGTGATGTCGGGAGCGAAAGTTTAGGGGTTAATAATTTTCTTTTAGTGTTTGCGATGCGGGAGGGCTTCGGTATAGGGGTAAATAACATAATTTATGTAAGAACTTACCTAATAAATTAATTTCTTTCATATTGGCAAGAGTCCATGAGCTAGTGACATATGGGATATACAATCTTACCAGGAGGGGCGAAGTTTCCCAAACCTCAAAATGCCTATAAATACACCCCTCACCACACCCACAATTCAGTTTAACGAATAGCCAAGCAGTGGGGTGATAAAGAAAGGAGTAGAAAGCATCAACAAAGGAAATTTGGAAATAATTGTGCTTTATACAAAAAATTCTAACCACCATAAAAAGGGTGGGCCTCATGGACTCTTGCCAATATGAAAGAAATGAATTTATCAGGTAAGTTCTTACATAAATTATGTTTTCTTTCATGTAATTGGCAAGAGTCCATGAGCTAGTGACATATGGGATATCAATACCCAAGATGTGGAGTCTTCCACTCAAGAGTCACTAGAGAGGGAGGGAATAAAACAAAAAACAGCCATATTCCGCTGAGAAAATAATCCACAACCCAAAAATAAGTTATTTTCACTTTTGAAAGAAAAAAACTTAAATCAAAAAGCAGAAGAATCAAACTGAAACAGCTGCCTGAAGAACTTTTCTACCAAAAACTGCTTCCGAAGAAGCAAATACATCAAAATGGTAGAATTTAGTAAATGTATGCAAAGAGGACCAAGTGGCTGCTTTGCAAATCTGATCAACTGAAGCTTCATTCTTAAAAGCCTATGAAGAAGAGACTGATCTAGTAGAATGAGCTGTAATTCTCTGAGGCGGGGTTTGACCCGACTCCAAATAAGCTTGATGAATCAAAAGTTTCAACCAAGAAGCCAAGGAAATAGCAGAAGCTTTCTGACCTTTCCTAGGACCAGAAAATAAAACAAATAGACTAGAAGTCTTCCTGAAATTTTTAGTAGCTTCCACATAATATTTCAAAGCTCTTACCACATCCAAAGAATGTAAGGATTTCTCCAAAGAATTCTTAGGATTAGGACATAAAGAAGGGACAACAATTTCTCTACTAATATTGTTAGAATTCACAACCTTAGGTAAAAATTGAAAAAAAGTCAGCAAAACTGCCTTATCCTGATGAAAAATCAGAAAAGGAGACTCACAAGAAAGAGCAGATAGCTCAGAAACTCTTCTAGCAGAAGAGATAGCCAAAAGGAACAACACTTTCCAAGAAAGTAGTTTAATGTCCAAAGAATGCATAGGTCCAAATGGAGGAGCCTGTAAAGCCCTCAGAACCAAATTAAGACTCCAAGGAGGAGAAATTGACTTAATGACAGGCTTAATACGAACTAAAGCCTGTACAAAACAGTGTATATCAGGAAGTATAGCAATTTTTCTGTGAAATAAAACAGAAAGAGTGGAGATTTGTCCTTTCAAAGAACTTGCAGACAAACCCTTATCCAAACCATCCTGAAGAAACTGCAAAATTCTAGGAATTCTAAAAGAATGCCAGGAGAAATTCTGAGAACACCATGAAATGTAAGTCTTCCAAACTCTATAATAAATCTTTCTAGAGACAGATTTACGAGCTTGTTACATAGTATTAATCACTGAATCAGAGAAACCTCTATGACTTAGAACTAAGCGTTCAATTTCCATACCTTCAAATTTAATGATTTGAGATCCTGATGGAAAAACGGACCTTGAGATAGTAGGTCCGGCCGTAACGGAAGTGGCCAAGGCAGGCAACTGGACATCCGAACCAGATCCGCATACCAAAACCTGTGTGGCCATGCTGGAGCCACCAGCAACACAAAAGACTGTTCCATGATGATTTTGGAAATCACTTTTGGAAGAAGAACTAGAGGCGGGAAGATGTAAGCAGGTTGATAACACCAAGGAAGTGTCAGCGCATCCACTGCTTCCGCCTGAACATCCCTGGACCTGGACAGGTATCTGGGAAGTTTCTTGTTTAGATGAGAGGCCATGAGATCTATTTCTGGAAGACCCCACATCTGAACAATCTGAGAAAACACATCTGGATGGAGAGACCACTTCCCTGGATGTAAAGTCTGGCGGCTGAGATAATCCGCCTCCCATGCGGACTTAGGGGTGGACTTTGGTTTCCTAAATGGCTTGGATTTAATCCAATTTGAGGAAGGCTTCCAACTGGAAGCAGATTCCTTGGGAGGAGGATTGAGTTTTTGTTCCTTATTCTGACGAAAGGAACGAAAACGGTTAGAAGCCTTAGATTTACCCTTAGGTTTTTTATCCTGAGGCAAAAAAACTCCTTTTCCTCCAGTGATAGTTGAAATAATAGAATCCAACTGAGAACCAAATAAATTATTACCTTGGAAAGAAAGAGATAGTAATCTAGATTTAGATGTCATATCAGCATTCCAAGATTTAAGCCACAAAGCTCTTCTAACTAATACAGCTAAAGACATGGATCTAACATCAATTTTGATAATATCAAAAATGGCATCACAAATAAAATGATTAGCATGTTGTAGTAGGCGAACAATGCTAGATATGTCAGAATCCAATTCATGTTGCGCTAAATTTTCCAACCAGAAAGTTGATGCAGCCGCAACATCACCCAAAGAAATAGCAGGTCTGAGAAGATGACCTAAATATAAATAGGCCTTCCTTAGATAAGATTCAAGCTTCCTATCTAAAGGATCCTTAAAGGAAGTGCTATCTTCCATAGGAATAGTATTACGTTTAGCAAGAGTAGAAATAGCCCCATCAACTTTGGGGATTTTTCCCCCAAACTCTATAGATTTTGCTGGTAAAGGATACAATCTCTTAAACCTTGAAGAAGGAATAAAGGAAGTACCTGGCTTATTCCATTCCATAGAAATCATATCAGAAATAGCCTCAGGAATAGGAAAAACACCTGGAGAAACCACAGGAGGTTTAAAAACAGCATTTAAACATTTATTAGACTGAACGTCAATAGGACTGGTTACCTCAATATCCAAAGTAATTAACACTTCTTTTAATAAAGAACGCATATACTCTATTTTAAATAAATAAGTAGATTTGTCAGTGTCAATATCTGAGGAAGGATCTTCTGTTTCAGATAGATCCTCATCAGAAGAGGATGAATTATTATGTTGTTGGTCATTTGAAATTTCATCAGCTAAATGAGAAGTTTTAAAAGACCTTTTACGTTTATTAGAAGGTGGAAATGCAGACAAAGCCTTCATAATAGATTCAGAAACAAATTCTTTAAAATTTACAGGTATATCATGCACATTAGAAGTTGAAGGAACTGCAACTGGCAATGTACTATTACTGATAGAAACACTATCTGCATGTAAAAGTTTATCATGACAACTATTACAAATGACATTCGGTGGAATAATGTCTACAATTTTACAACAAATGCACTTAGCTTTTGTAGAACCCATGTCAGGCAGCAATGTTCCAGCAGAAACTTCAGAGACAGGATCGGATTGGGACATCTTGCTCAATGTAAAAGAAAAAACAACATATAAAGCAAAATTATCTATTTCCTTAAATGACAGTTTCAGGAATGGGAAAAAATGCAAAAGCATAGGCCTCTTGATAGAAAAGAAAGCAGGAGGCAAACAACAATTGGGTATTGAAATAATGAAGAAAAATTGGCGCCAAGTATGACGCACAACGTAACGTAAACTTTTGTTGGCGCCAAAAATGACCGGAAATGACACACTTGCGTCACTAATGACGCCGCCGTGTGAAAGGTCTCGACGTCACGTATGACGCCGGAAATGACGAAGTTGCGTCAAAAACGTAATTTCCTGCGCCAAAAAGTTCGCGCCAAAAATGACGCAATAAAGTCTAACATTTGACGCACCCGCTGGCCTAATACCCGCAAATGCAAAAGTAGTCAAATTGAAAAAAGACTAAACCCCAGGTAAGAAACAAATTTCTTAAAGTGTTTATATTCCAAATATGAAACTGACAGTCTGCAGAAGGAAATACATGAACCTGACTCATGGCAAATATAAGTACAATACATATATTTAGAACTTTATATAATTTGCATAAAGTGCCAAACCATAGCTGAGAGTGTCTTAAGTAAATGAAAACATACTTACCAAAAGACACCCATCCACATATAGCAGATAGCCAAACCAGTACTAATCTCTAGTAGAGGTAATGGTAAATTTGAGAGTATATCGTCGATCTGAAAAGGGAGGTAGGAGATGAATCTCTACGACCGATAACAGAGAACCCATGAAAAAGACCCCCATTAGGGAAATCATTGTATTCAAAAGGTGATACTCCCTTCACGTCCCTCTGACATTCACTGTACTCAGAGGAATCGGGCTTCAACAATGCTGAGAAGCGCATATCAACGTAGAAATCTTAGCACAAACTTACTTCACCACCTCCATAGGAGACAAAGTTTGTAAAACTGAATTGTGGGTGTGGTGAGGGGTGTATTTATAGGCATTTTGAGGTTTGGGAAACTTTGCCCCTCCTGGTAGGATTGTATATCCCATATGTCACTAGCTCATGGACTCTTGCCAATTACATGAAAGAAAGGTAGTTTATGGGTGTTAGTGTACTTTTTAACACTTTAGTTATGAGTTTTATGTTACAGCTTTGTAGTGTAAAACTCATAACTACTGACTTTAGAATGCGTTACGAATCGGCGCTATGGAAGACCCATTGAAAAAAGACTTTACGAAAATTGCCTAAGTTAATTTGCGATACGGCCAAAAAAGTGTGCAGGACAGCTGTACCTACAAGATTCGTAATAGCAGCGGTAGTGAAAAAGCAGCGTTATGAGCCTTAACACTGCTTTTTTACTCATAACGCAAAACTCGTAATCTAGCCGTATGTTACTGGCAATAGGAGAATAACAACTGATTTATGTATATCACAAGTACAAAGGATTTAAATGGAGTGTTACTGGTAGATAAAAGAGTAGAATCCTTGTCATTAGTTGGAGCATTAAACACAAGATGTCATTACTCTCCTCCTGTGTCATGTTTATTTTTTTCTCAATAAAATTTACTTTTTAAGAAGTTTTTTTGGAGTGTGGCTTTTCCTTTTTATTTATGCTATTAGACGTTGGTTCCTCCACTGCAGCATGCACCTCTGTTCTTACAAGTGCCTTGAATATGGCCTTTCATTGAAATCTGTTGCCGAGATTCCTTGGAGTTTAAAGGGACAGTTGACACCAATGTAATTGTTTAAAAATATCGATATGCCTTTACTTTTCCCCAGCTTTGCAGAACCAACATTGTTATATTAATTTACTTTATAACATTTAAACCGCTAAATTTTTGCCTGTTTCCGAGCCACTAATTAGCTAAAATGCAAGTCAATAGATAATAAATAAAATGTTATGTGATCAGGGGGGCTGTCAGAAGAGGTTTAGATACAAGGTAATCACAGAGGTAAAAAGTATATTAATATAACTGTGTTGGTTATGCAAAACTGGGGAATGGGTAATAAAGGGATTTTTTAACTTTTTAAACAATACATTTTTTTAGAGTTGACTGTGCCTTTAAGTGGAATTCTTGTGCTATAAAAGGCTGAAGCCCCTAGTCTTTTGACCACCTCTTTCTAAGCCTCTCTTTTTTTAATCTTTTGTATTCCTCCCTTAAAACTTGCTTTTTTAGAGAAGCCTACCATTGTATGTCCTAAAGTCACTGTAATCCTTTCATCTTCTTCATTCTACAAACCGGGGGGGGGGGGGGGGGGGGTTATCAACCTATGGAAAAAGAAGAGCAGGGAAGTCAATTATCCCAGACTAATCAGTCAAATTGTTTTTTTTTTAATGTTATTATACTCCCATATATAAAGCTAAAGAATACTTTGCTGCATTACAAACAATAATCTAAATGATACTAATACTACTGTTGATATTTATAGCAATATTAAAGTGATACTAAACCAATTTTATTTATTTCACGATTCCGATAGTGCATGCAATTTTAAACAACTTTCTAATTTTCTTCTATCATAAATTTGTCTTCATTCTATTCCTATCTTTATTTAAAAAGCTGGAATGTAACGATTGGGAGCTGGCCTATTTTAGGTTCAGCACCCTGGATAGCCCTTGCTTATTGGTGACTACATTCAGCCAACCAGTAAGTGAGCGTAACCCAGGTTCTAAACAAAAAATGCGCTGGCTCCTAAGGTTTACATTCCTGCAGGATTTTTTTTTCTTAACTGTAATATTGGTGCTAGTATAAATAGTAATAATAATTTTATGTAACTTTTATGCAGAAAATGACTAACATGCTTCATAGATGAGTGCTTGTGCCATATATTAACACTATAATAAGAATACAGATTCATAAAATAAAAAGAGACAGAAATTATGTCTGAGCTTTTCATGATAAGGTTGAAGAAAGAATATTCTGAACTAAGCTTGGGGGCATTGGATCTCCCACTGTGTTTAGACTTCACACTGCTACGTGAGGACCATTACACACTTCAGGGTTGTTCGTACTGTTAACCTTTCCCAGTGATGAGCTTTTGAAGTCAAATCTTATAAAAATTCCAAGTCAGTACACTGATGTGCCGGATGTTGCTTTGACTCCATTCACTGAGCATCTGCCAGTCTGGGAAATACCAAAAAGGTCAGCCCTCATCGCACATGGCAAAGGCCTGAACTGATTAGCAGTGGTGGGACTAAATTCTTTCCTTTCAAGAGCACAGTGAGCTTAGTATTAAACTGGATGAGTCTGTTGCTCTCATTTGCTTTCGTTTTATCGCTAATAAAAAAAAAAATTGGTTTCATATTTCAATAAAAAATATTACAGAAAGAAACTCTGAGCATCAGTAGATTAATATTTTTCCATTAACGCTTCTCTTGCAAGAAATCTTCTTATCAACAAAGAAATGTAAAAGGATTTTTGATCTTGAACTTTCTATAAATCTTGTAGTTATTTTTTAAAATATATTTCACTAGAGATTCAGATAAGCAACATCTGTGCTTTATATCCTTTACCGGGCACATAGGCCTTTACCAAGATCAAAATGTTTTTACTTCTATCTGTCAACTAAAGAGCAAGTTACGATAAAAGGAGTGAAATAGTATGAAAGCAATACGTGAGATGAGACGTCTGTGGCACCCTTAGTACACCCAAGCTGCAAAAAAGATAGGAGTTTTCTTACAAACTGCTGGTAACAAAATGATTTAAAGAAATGAAAAAATCAGACACAATGAAAACTATGGAGCATAAGTTGTCTCATGGATTTGTATTTAAAGGGACAGGAAAATCCAAAATGTTTTATCATGATTGGGATAGAACATACAATTTTAATCAACTTTTTAATTTACTTCTATTATCACATAGAAATTGCTTCACAAGAGTCAAATCTGTGCAGGCACCAATCACAAGCTAGCTCCCACTAGTGTAGGATAGGTGCATATTCTTTTTCAACAAGGGATACCAAGAGAACAAAGTAAATTTAAAATCATGCAAGTTTAATTTTGACTTTTCAATCCCTTTAAGTGGTTTTTGTTTACTTTACATGTAGTTGCATTATGCATTAAATAGGTACGGCTGCTTCCTAGTGGCTTTCTGGTTGGTCAATGTGATTAAATGTTTGCAATATACACCAATCACCTTGCTCTTAATAAAAAAAAAAACCAACTAGTTATAGAGAATAAAAAATACTAGTCGTAACATCATAAAATTAGTGGCAACGTGTGCAGCATAGAGTTGCTTTTTGTACACATGAGCAAGTGTCAGCACATTGGCATTTGCCCTATCTTCCACCTCTATACACCCATGATTATCATTGCTTGTAGTCTGAACACTTGGATGTCAAGTACAACCAAAATAAATAAGAGTCTAGAACACCTCAGTGGTGAAGTAAAAAAGTCTTAACCAAATTAAATGACCACTAAGACAAATCTCTGCAAGTTGGTTACTTTGTATGAAACAAAATTAATACATGTGAAAGTGTGATAGAAAATGCAGATAAACTATTAGTAAAATATGAGCTGAAATTAAATAAAACAGAGGTGCAACCCAACTCCGGTGCATATCATTTAATGAAACAGTAAGCGCTCATACAAATGGCAACTTACAAGAAATAAAATACAATTTTGCAATGAAAAATTCTGTGAGAAATACAGATTCTCCCTCCACACCAGTCATCAAGCCGTATGCAGGAAAAGGGAAGGATGATAGACCCCAGTAGGGACAAATCGTCTCTACGCATTTCATATGTATGCAATCAGACTTTGTTTGATTACATACAGACGAAACGCGTAGAGACTATTTTTTAGAAAGCTATATTACCAAAAATATCCAAATGTTACCCGCTTGAATATCTGATGCAAAGGGTTAGGAAGCACTTTTACACTAATAAACAAAAAAATCCCACTTTACCAGTGGCGTTTTTAGTTTTTTTTTGGCCCAAGGCACCCCCCCGGTTTTAGGCCTTTCTTTGGCTATAATATTTTTTGCTCAACAAGTATCATGACACACACACACACACACAAATATATATACACACACACATTGGTACATACACAGGCACACACACATATCTATATATCGCTGCAATATATTTATAAAATAAACACAAACACAGATTTCTTGAAACAATACGTCCTTAAACACAATACTAAGTGCTTAAAGTCAACAGAAGGCAATAGTTAGCTAAATAAATGAAAGTATCAGAGTTACCTCTAAACTGTAAGCTTCATGGGCAGTCTCTTATTATACCCCTCTAGAATGTAAATTCCTTAGGCAAGATCTCAGATTATATCCCAGTATAATACTTTTAAAATAACTGTAAGCTTCTTACAAATATAGCCCTCTCCCAATCTGATGCCCGAGGCAAGTACCTTGTTTTCCTAGGCCAAAATATGCCCCTGCCTTTTACTGATAATGCCCCTGCTTAAATCCCTTAAAGAGACATACACACATATCTCTATGGTTTTTCGAACACCATATGGCCCCTTTAGTTTTTGATGTTATTACTGAACCCACCATTTTATATCATTAATCTTGCGCGTTAGATTTTTGGATTACAGAACTTGTAATGTAATGATGCAGATGATAATTTTGTTTTGTTTTCAAGGGATAACAATTACAAGTTTCAGTGGCATTAACAGCTGATGAATTTTGTGATTGGCTGATGGATGTCACATGATCCAGGGTAAAGAAAAATTTATAAAATCACCAAATAAAGTCTATCAAAGATGGTCCCTCAGGACAAAGGCGTCCTCTAGAGGCTTCCGTCTATGGTTAAGGAGAGAGACACCAGGATCAGCTCTTCTTGGAACAAAGTGGAGAAACTGCAAATATGAAAAAACTGAAAAAGGTGCTGCAATGGTGCAGAAGATCACAACAATTGTTGGAAATTGTATCAATACATCACTCTACAGAATGATAATCACAAAAGCGGCACACTATGTGGCAGTGCAAGTCAGGCAGGCTGGATATATCAGAGCCCACCAGCCGGCTCACTCTAGATCATGGATATACCAGTGGTTGCTGCAAAATAAAATACAAGGCGGGAGGGGGAAGGGTACTCTTATAGTACATGAAATCACTACAAAATAGAGAAAATTCCCAAAAACCCTCCAAAGAATATACTCACAAAAGTGGTGCACTATATTGCAGTGCAAGTCAGACCAGCTGGGTTAATATGAGCCCACCAGCTAGCTCACATTTAGGCAAACAGGTACCAGATCCACGGTTGAAATAAAAGTTAAAAAACTCTCACAGCTAAGTATAAAAAACAAAATAACCTCTATGCATAGAGGACTATTTATTGGAGCAAAAAAAATATGTTTTAAACTTGAATATAATCTGCAAGTTAAATCGCTTGATCCCCTCCAGTTCTTTTAACACAAGTTTCCTAAAGACCTCCAAACTCGAGTTAGCGGGTACACTAGGGTTAAAGTTTGAAATGTAATGCATACCAGTATGAATGACATCGCTGTAAAAGTGGTCATCTTGTTCAAAAGATACATAATCAGTGATGTCTCTTTCTGCCATATTATCAGTTAGTATTACCTGCATATTAGACCCCTTTAGTTTCTTGGCTGCAAAGTACCAGTAGCATAATAGGTACAATACCGAGGGCAAGAAGAAGCACTCAAAAACATAATTTATGTAAGAATTTACCTGATAAATTCATTTCTTTCATATTGGCAAGAGTCCATGAGCTAGTGACGTATGGGATATACATTCCTACCAGGAGGGGCAAAGTTTCCCAAACCTCAAAATGCCTATAAATACACCCCCCACCACACCCACAATTCAGTTTAATGAATAGCCAAGAAGTGGGGTGATAAGAAAGGAGCGAAAGCATCAACAAGGAATTGGAATAATTGTGCTTTATACAAAAAAAATCATGACCACCACAAAAAGGGTGGGCCTCATGGACTCTTGCTAATATGAAAGAAATTAATTTATCAGGTAAATTCTTACAGAAATTATGTTTTCTTTCATGTAATTGGCAAGAGTCCATGAGCTAGTGACGTATGGGATAGCAAATACCCAAGATGTGGAACTCCACACAAGAGTCCCTAGAGAGGGAGGGATAAAAATAAAGACAGCCAATTCCGCTGAAAAATGAATCCACAACCCAAATCAAAAGTTTTAATCATATAATGAAAAAAAAACCCTGAAAATATAAGCAGAAGAATCAAACTGAAACAGCTGCCTGAAGTATTTTTCTACCAAAAACTGCTTCTGAAAAAGAGAAAACATCAAAATGGTAGAATTTAAGAAAAAGTAAGCAAAGAAGACCAAGTTGCTGCTTTGCTTTCTGATCAAAAGAAGCTTCATTCTTAAAAACCCAGGAAGTGGAAACTGACCTAGTAGAATGAGCCGTAATCCTCTGAGGCGGGGAAATACCCAACTCCAAATAAGCACGATGAATCAAAAGCTTTAACCAAGATGCCAAAGAAATGGCAGAAGCCTTCTGACCTTTCCTAGAACTGGAAAAAATAACAAATATACTAGAAGTCTTCCTGAAAACTTTAGTAGCTTCAACATAATATTTCGAAGCTCTTACCACATCCAAAGAATGTAAGGATCTCTCCAGAGAATTCTTAGAATTAGGACACAAAGAAGGGACAACAATTTTTCTACTAATGTTGTTAAAGTTCACAACTTTAGGTAAAAATTTAAACGAAGTCAGCAAAAACCATCTTATCCTGATGAAAAATCAGAAACGGAGACTCACAAGAAAGAGCAGATAAAACAGAAACTCTTCTAGCAGAAGAGATGGCCAAAAGGAACAACACTTTCCAAGAAAGTAATTTAATGTCCAGAAAATGCATAGGCTCAAACGGAGGAGCCTGAAAAGCCTTCAAAACCAAATTAAGACTCCAAGGAGGAGAAATTGATTTAATGACAGGCTTGATACGATCCAAAGCCTGTACAAAACAATAAATATCAGGAAGTTTAGCAATTTTTCTGTGGAACAGAACAGAAAGAGCAGAGATTTGTCCTTTCAAAGACCTTGCAGACAAACCCTTATCTAAACCATCCTGAAGAAACTGAAAAATTCTAGGAATTCTAAAGGAATGCCAAGAGAATTTATGAGAAGAACACCATGAAATGTAAGTCTTCCAAACTCGATAATAAATCTTTCTAGACACAGATTTACGAGCCTGCAACATAGTTTTAATCACTGAGTCAGAGAAACTTCTATGACTAAGCATTCAATCTCCATACCATCAAATTTAATGATCTGAGATCATGATGGAAAAACAAACCTTGAGATATAAGGTCTGGCCTAAATGGAAATGGCCAAGCTTGGCAACTGAACATCCGAACAAGATCCACATACCAAAACCTGAGCGGCCATGCTGGAACCACCAGCAGCACAAACAATTGCTCCATGATGATTTTAAAAATCACTCTTGGAAGGAGAACTAGAGGCAGAAAAATATAGGCAGGTTGATAACTCCAAGGAAGTGTCAATGCATCCACTGCTTCTGCCTGAGGATCCCTGGACCTAGATAGGTACCTGGGATGTTTCTTGTTTAGATAAGATGCCATCAGATCTATTTCTGGAAGCCCGCACATCTGAACAACTTGAAAAAAAGACATCTGGGTGAAGAGACCATTCTCCCGGATGTATAGCTTGATGACAAAGATAATCCGCTTCCCAATTGTCTATACCTGGGATATGGACCGCAGAAATTAGACAGGAGCTGGATTTTGCCCAAGCAAGTATCCAAAATACTTCTTTCATAGCTTGAGGACTGAGAGTCCCACCCTAATGATTGACATACGCCACAGTTGTGATATTGTCTGAAAACCAATAAACGTCTCTCTCTTCAAATAGAAGCCAAAAACTGAAGAACTCTGAGAATCGCACGGAGTTCCAAAATATTGATAGATAATCTCGCCTCTTGAGATTTCCAAACCCATGGTGCTGTCAGAGATCCCCAGACAGCTTCCCAACCTAAAAGACTCGCATCTGTTGTGATCACGTCCAGGTTGGATGAACCAAAGAGACCCGTAGAACTATACGATGGTGATCTAACCACCAAGTCAGAGATAGTTGAATATTGGGATTCAAGGATATTAAATGTGATATCCTAGAATAATCCCTGCACCATTAATTCAGCATTAAAAACTGGAGAGGTTTCATATGAAAATGAGCAAAGATAATCGAATCCAATGCTGCAGTCATGAGACCTAAAACTTCCATGCATATAGCTACTGAAGGAAATAATAGAGACTAAAGGTTCCGACAAGCTGAACCCAATAAAAATTGTCTCTTGTCTGTTAGAAATAAAGACATTGACACAATCTATCCGGAAACCTAAAAAAGGTGAGCCTTGTCTTGAGGAATCAAGGAACTTTGGTAAAATGATCCTCCAACCATGTCCTTGAAGAAACAACAGAAGTTGAAACGTATGAGATTCTGCAGAACGAAAAGACTGAGCAAATACCACAATATCATCCAAATAAGGAAACACAGAGAACTTTTGAAAAGATTCCTAGAGCTGTCGCTAGGCCAGAAAGGAAAAGCAACAAATTGGTAATGCTTGTCTAAAAAAGAGAATCTCAGAAAATGAAAATAATCTGAATGAAAACAGAATATGAAGATATGCATCCTGTAAGTCTATTGTAGGCAAATAATGCCCTAGCTGACCAAAAGGCAAAATAGACCATATAAACACCATTCTGAAAGATGGTACTCTTACATGACAATACAAAAAGATTTTCTATCTTTGGGACAATGAATAGTTCTGAACAAAACCCCAGACCCCGTTCCTGAAATGGAACTGGTATGAATACCCCAGATAACTCCAGGTCTGAAAAACACTTCAGGAAAGTCTGAGCCTTTGCTGGAATAGCTGGAATATGCTAGAGAGAAAAAGACTTCTCACAGGCGGTCTTACTCTGAATCCTATTCTGTACCCCAATCTAAGAAGTTTGGACCGAATTGAACCAAACAACTTTAGAAAAGTCTTAACCTGCCCCTTACCAGCTAAGCTGGAATAAGGGCCGCACCTTCATGTGAATTTTGGGGCTGACTTTGATCTTTTAAATGGTTTGAATTCATTCCATTTTGAAGAAAGCTTCCAATTAGAAACATGTTACTTGGGAAAGAATTAGGATTCCATTCCTTATTAAGAACAAAAACTAATATAAGCTTAAGATTTACTCTTAGAACCTAATCTTGAAGCAAAAAAACTCCCTTCCCCAGAGTAACAGTTGAAAGTATTGAATCCAATAGTGAACCAAATAATTTATTACCTTGGAAAAATAGAAATCTGGATTTTAGAAATCAAATTAGCATTCCAAGATTTAAGTTACAAAGTTCTTCTAGCTAAAATAGCTAAAGACATAGATTTAACCTCAATTATGAAAATATCAAAAAAAATGACATCACAAATGAAATTATTAGCATGTTGAATCAACTTAACAATGCTAAACAAATCATAATCCGATACTTGTTGCGCTAAAGTATCCAACCAAAAAGTTGAGGCAGTTGCAACATCAGCCAAATAAATTGCAGGCCTAAGAAAAGGACCTGAAAATAAAATAATTTTCCTTAGATAAGATACAAGTTTCCCATCTGAAGGAACTTAAAAATAAATACTATTTTCCATAGGAATAGTAGTATGTTTAGCAAGAGTAGATATAGCCCCATCAACTTTGGGGATCTTTCCCTAAAACTCCAAACTAACTGCTGGAAAAGGATACAATTTAAAAACCTTAAAGAAGGAATAAAAGAAGTACCAGGCCTATTCCATTCCCTAGAATCAGGAACTGGAAAAAACCTCTGAAGAAACCACAGGAAGTTAATAAGCAGAATTTAAATGTTAGCTAGTCTTAAAATCAAAAGGACTAGTCTCCTCAATATCCAATATAATCAACACCTTTTCAACAAAGAACAAATGTACTCTATTTAAAAGTAAAAAAGCAGATTTGTTAGTGTCAATATCTGATGAAGGATATTCTGAATCAGATAAATCCTCATCAGAGAAGGATAATTCAGTAAGTTGTCGGTCATTTGAAAATTCATCAACTAAATGAGAAGTTTAAAAAAGACCTTTACATTTTATTAGAAGGCCGGATGGCAGACAAAGCCTTTAGAATAGAATCAGAAAAATAATCTTATAAATTCCTAGGTATATCTTGTACATTAGATGTTAAAAGAATAGCAATAGATAATGCATTAATACTGATGGACTCTGCATGTAAAAGTTTATCATGATAACTTATTACAAACCATAGCTAAAGATAAAAATTCATAACATTAAAATAAATGAACTTAGCTTTGGTAGGACTGATATCAGTCATCAGGAATCCAACAGTGTTTTCTGATACAGGAACAGTTTTTGAGATATCTTGCAAATGTAAGAGAAAAAACAACATATAAAGCAAAATATCAATTTCCTTAAATGACAGTTTCAGGAATGGGAAAAAAATGCAAACAAAATAAGCCTCTGAAAACCAGAAGCAGAATGAAATAAAGACTTAAATAATGTCAGAAATCTGGCGCCAAGTATGACGCCCACAACTGACAAGAACGTCTGCAACAAACACGAGCATCATAGATGACGCAACTATGTGAAGATTCTCGGCGCCAATTAAGATGCCAGAAATTACGAAAATACGTCAACAAACGTATTTCTCGCGCCAAAAAAGTATTGCGCATAAATTATAGCATTTTGCGCACTCGCGAGCCTAACAGCCCGCAATTTAGAAAGAATGTCAATTTGAAAATTCCAGGTAAGAATTTTTTTTTTTTTTTTTTTTAATATGCATTTCCCAAAATGAAACTGACAGTCTGCAAAAAGGAAATATACTGATAAACCTGAATCATGGCAAATATAAGTACAAACATTATATTTAGAACTTTACAAATAAAGTGCCAAACCATAGCTGAGAGTGTCTAAATAAAGGAAAACCTACTTACCAAAAGACACTCATCTACATAAAGTAGATAGCCAAACCAGTACTGAAACGAGAATCAGTAGAGGTAATGGTATATAAGAGTATATCGTCGATCTGAAAAGGGAGGTAGGAGATGAATCTCTACGACCGATAACAGAGAACCTATGAAATAGATCCCCGTTAGGATGACCATTGCATTCAATAGGTATTACTCCCTTCACATCCCTCTGTCATTCACTGCACTCTGAGAGGAACCGGGCTTCAGCCTGCTGAGAAGCGCATATCAACATAGAAATCTAGCACAAACTTACTTCACCACCTCCATAGGAGGCAACGTTTGTTAAACTGAATTGTGGGTGGGGTGGGGGGTGTATTTATAGGCATTTTGAGGTTTGGGAAACTTTGCCCCTCCTGGTAGGATTATATATCCCATACGTCACTAGCTCATGGACTCTTGCCAATTACATGAAAGAAATTAAACTTAATAAACAGAAAAGGAGAAGCAGCGGTACCTACAGAGCACTCAAAACGCAAGTCCATATAATATGTACAGGGAAAGGGAAAACCTCTCGAGATTTTCCCTTTCCCTCTGTAGGTGGCGCTGCTTCTACTTTTCTATTTATTATATCATATGTGGCATAGAGCACCCCTCACATACTACTGAGGACTAATTGTTGGGGATATACTTCCCCATTTATTATTGTGTTATTGTGGGAGGTATATAGTAACTTTTGTTGTTTCCTATCCTTTCTACTTCAAAATTAAACTTACATGATTCAGATAGAGCATAACATATTAACCCCTTAACGACAAAAAAAAGGCAGTTAACGCCTGAGGACGTACCCTGCACGTCCTCGGTGTGGAAAGCAGCTGGAAGCGATCCTGCTCGATTCCAGCTGCTTTCCGGTTATTGCAGTGATGCCTCGATATCGAGGCATCCTGCAATAACCATTTTTAGCCATCCGATGCAGAGAGAGCCACTCTGTGGCCCTCTCTGCACCGGACATTAACGGCTAAGTTCGTTGGTGGGTGGGAGCCGGTGTGGGAGGCGGGTGGCGGCCATCGATGGCCTTTGTGATGCGGAGGGGGGCGGGATTGGAGGCGGGGACGACCGGGGGCGCGCACGGACGCGCGCACGTGCACGGGGAGGCCGGGCGGGCGCGTGCACGGGGAGGGAGCGGGTGGGAACCACTACGCTACAGAACATTTTTAGCTAGAAGTGGGGATCAAGGGGGGGATTTTATTTTATTTGGTGATCGGTTTGGCTGGTGGGATATTGGACTGTGGGGGGGAAGCTACACTACAGAAACAAATAAAAAAAAATCATAAAAAACATTTTTATTTGCAAACTGGGTACTGGCAGACAGCTGCCAGTACCCAAGATGGCCCCCAATAAGGCAGAGGGGGAGGGTTAGGGAGCTATTTTGGGGGGATCAGGGAGGTTGGGGGCTAAGGGGGGATCCTACATAGCAGCATATGTAAATATGCTAAAAAAAAATTATTATTTTTTTTTTAAATACCTTTTATTTTAGTACTGGCAGATTTTCTGCCAGTACTTAAGATGGCGGGGACAATTGTGGGGTGGGGGAGGGAAGAGAGCTGTTTGGGAGGGATCAGGGGGTGGGATGTGTCAGGTGGGAGTCTGATCTCTACACTAAAGCTAAAATTAACCCTGCAAGCTCCCTAGAAACTACCTAATTAACCCCTTCACTGCTGGCCATAATACACATGTGATGCGCAGCAGCATTTAGCGGCCTTCTAATTACCAAAAAGCAACGCCAAAGCCATATATGTCTGCTATTTCTGAACAAAGGGGATCCCAGAGAAACATTTACAACCATTTGTGCCATAATTGCACAAGCTGTTTGTAAATAATTTTAGTGAGAAACCTAAAGTTTGAAAAAGTGAACAATTTTTTTTTATTTGATTGCTTTTGGCGGTGAAATGGTGGCATGAAATATACCAAAATGGGCCTAGATCAATACTTGGGGTTGTCTACTACACTACACTAGAGCTAAAATTAACCCTAGAAGCTCCCTACATGCTCCCTAATTAACCCATTCACTGCTGGGCATAATACACGTGTGGTGCGCAGTGGCATTTAGCAGCCTTCTAATTACCAAAAAGCAAAGCCAAAGCCATATATGTCTGCTATTTATGAACAAAGGGGATCCCAGAGAAGCATTTACAACCATTTATGCCATAATTTCATGAGTTGTTTGTAAATAATTTCAGTGAGAAACCTAAAGTTTGTGAAAAAATTTGTGAAAAAGTGAACATTTTTTTTTATTTGATCGCATTCGGCGGTGAAATGGTGGCATGAAATATACCAAAATGGGCCTAGATCAATACTTTGGGATGTCTTCTAAAAAAAAATATATACATGTCAATGGATATTCAGAGATTCCTGAAAGATATTAGTGTCCCAATGTAACTAGCGCTAATTTTGAAAAAAAAGTGGTTTGGAAATGGCAAAGTGCTACTTGTATTTATTGCCCTATAACTTGCAAAAAAAGCAAAGAACATGTAAACATTGGGTATTTCTAAACTCAGGACAAAATTTAGAAACTATTTAGCATGGGTGTTTTTTGGTGGTTGTAGATGTGTAACAGATTTTGGGGGTCAAAGTTAGAAAAAGTGTTTTTTTTTTTGTTTTTTTTCATCATATTTTGTATTTTTTTATAGCAAATTATAAGATATGATGAAAATAATTGTAGATTTTGAAAGTCCATTTAATGGCGAGATAAACGGTATATAATATATGTGGGTACAGTAAATGAGTAAGAGGAAAATTACAGCTAAACACAAACACCGCAAAAATGTAAAAATAGCCTTGGTCCCAAACGGACAGAAAATGGAAAAGTGCTGTTGTCATTAAGGGGTTAAGCAACATTCTAATTTACTCCTATTATCAATTTTTCTTCGCTCTCTTGGTACTTTTATTTGAAAAAGCAAGAATGTAAGCTTAGGAGCTGGCCCATTTTTTGGTTCAGCAAGCGCTTCCTAAGTGCTGAATCATAAATGGGCCAGCTCCTAAGCTTATTTTCCTGTTTTTTTCAAATAAAAATATCAAGAGAATGAAGGAAAAATGGGAGTAATAATAATACTAATAATAATATATAATAATATAATAATAATAGGAGTAAATTACAACTTTGCTTAAAATTGCTGCTTTATCTGAATCATGAAAGTTTTATTTTGACTAGACTATTCCTTTAAGGAATAAATATCTAGATTTCTTTATAAATCACTTAACTAATTAATGCATAAAGCACAAAAACAAACGGAATGTGTTCATTACATATGTACCTTAGGTTATACTGCTATTTATTTATACATTTCACCAGCTTTTCATTTCTCCTGTGAGTTTTTGCATATATATTCAGCTGATTCTATTAATACTAATTAGGGGATATATTTCCTAAAAATAAACTAAAAACTGTGATGTTTTTTTGTAAGAGTATAATCAGATATCAGCATTCTAAATACAACTGAGCTTGCTTGGCAATCCTTCAGACTGGACACCTGCAGTCACAACCTTAAGGTTTTGTACTGTGAAGTAGCTGAGACAGAGTTTCTGTTGTACCCTGCAACTCTCCATGGTTGCTAGAAATGGAATATCCTAAAGCACAACAGCTCCGATGAGTTTTCAGCCCACTAATGAAGTCTCAGTGATTTACATACACAGCCTTCTGCTTCGAAAGCTTCTCTGTCCGTGAAGCTAATGACTTGTTTTTCCATGCAGTGAACAGGTTTATTGCAGTCCTGGAATTTCATATACCTGCTCCTACAGCAGCACATTATTTATTCAAGCTTAGGATACATCCTTAGTGAATATTTATATGGAAGTACAAATTGTTAAAGGGTTTAGCTAAAATGCGGGGATACAGTATGTTCCAAACAATAATAAGGAATTAATAAATTGAAGTGTGAATCTCAGTGTCAAAGTATATAAATCAACACTTAAAAAAATAAATATATATGGGGAGATATCACATTATTAATAAAAGTGTATTATATTTAATTCATTGTAGTATGTAATAAAAGATTGCGTTGTTTTAACTAATTTAGCCTTGATGCCATCTGTTTATTTAGGATCACTGGTGACACAGGGAAATGCTATAATATCTGTACAAGATTTCTGATGAGTAGTACTTAGCCCATAGACTAGATCTGATTCTGGGATGGTTATCTGTACTTGTCAGACCTGCCCCAGATATATACAAACAGCAAAACATCACTTGTTACAATAGTTTGGGGACAGTGTCAGTAACCCATTTTTAATTTCACCTCTTGTTTAAGAAAAAAATCCATTTATTTGAGTTTGAAAGAACTTTAGAGTTGATCACAATCAATCCTTTGAAAATGATTGTCATGTTAATGTGGCAGATGAGCCCCTTTCAATGTCAACCTGATCACAATTTCATTGTTTATTAGCAGTAGGCTTGTGCATTCATTTTGTTTTCACATTATTAAATTAATTAACTAATTTCAAGAAAATGATGAAATACTGATTACATTTGTCAGTACAGTATTCATTAGTTTCCTTTAAATTAGCTGTGAAGGGTGGGGAATCCCAAGGCTGCGTTAAAGGAGAAGGTCATTTAGCGCAGGTCCAGGGATCCGCCACTCAAAGCTTCCTATTAGCATGGCCCTGGGCTCTATGAAAAAGGGTCGGCTCTTGAGCACAATAGAAGTAACAAAAACAAATGTAATTGTTCCCTCAAATATTCAGTATTTGTTTAGTTTTAAACTAAATTAATACAAAATAGTGCAGAAGGCGAATATTACATTTTTTTTTCGCTGCTGCACATGTCTGATTGCCAGCAAATTTTTTACTTATCTGCCTTGTGAAAAATGGCACTGTACTTAACATGAGCCAGTCCCGTTTGTTTTGATCACAATACAAATAATTTATACTTAACACTGCATGTACAGGGTCAATTTTCACTTATCCAATTCCACAACTAAATAATGTTCCAATTCATTAAAATGGCATAAACACATATTTCTATGGTTTTGGAAGACAACAGATTAATTGCAACATGTCAGTTATTATCACTATACAGTATTAAAAAGGGATTAGTCAACATATTGTTATAATGCCAGGTTGCCATGATGTGGTAACCTTGATTCAGTAATTTTGTCAATTACCATCTCGCGTCATCTCTGATGCATCATGTCTGGTTTTCGCATGTTGCATAATTACTGAAGCATCTTTCTCGCGTCATCTTTGGCGCCCTTTTCCCTTTATAAGTCTTCCAGATTCTCTCTCCCATTGAACTTGTATTGAGTCTTTCTTGTGGATGTGCCTTTATACTTATTTGGATTTTGAATTCTGGCTTGTGACTCGGACCTCATTTTGACCATTCTTCTGCCTGCTGATTTCACTCTGTTTGTTGCCCGATTGGTTTTTACATTGGATCCTCCTGACTAAGCTTTTGTACTCTGATTCTGTTTTCCTCTTATCGTCTGGTTTGACCCCCTGGCTTGTCGACACTGCCTTATATTAAGAAAGGAAATAATTCAGTCTTACTAGCCTTTCCACATTTCCTGGCATTGCCACAGGCTGGAAGATAACTTTTCTAGAGTTTAGCTCCATCTTTCTATAATTGAAACCTAGAAACACTCAAATTCTGTCCTGGAATCTCTGACTCATCACTGACCTCTTGGTCCCGAAATGTGAGGGGAGAATTGTGGAAGCTGTGCAAATCTACTATCACTATTTGTGCTGGTAAACAGCAAGTAGTCTCACTTATGATACTTTGCATTCGGCTTACTCTTGTGTGTAACAGCATTTATTACAATCTTTATCCCAGTGTCAGTGCTGAGGGCGCTATGTAACCTCTTTCATTACTGTAGAACACCAAACCTCCTAGGTACTAACTGCCCCTATTTTGCAGGGTCTCTCTTTTTTGTTACGTGTCTAGAGTGCAAATGAGTTAAAGGAAGGAGAAGGGTTTATTAACTGACAAGAAATGTATTAACATGTAGCAGAAGAAGAGGTCTCCTACCTGTAGCCTTGATATTAAGCTTTATTAATCAACAGAATGCCACTCACAAAAGGACAATATCATGTTTCTGTCATGGTATAGCTCCAATACTCACAGAAAGAGAACCATTGTATCTGGTGTAGCCAGTGCTGAACAGTTGGTTCAATCTGTCATGTCTCGTGCTAAATCTGCATCTTGTCCATCTTTGGTCTGTTTGCCCAGTATGCCAGCTTCTCCCCTTGAGGTCCCTCTCATGTCACCCTCGACTACCTCTTTTTGATCTGCTGCATATCTGCCTATTCTGCCATTAATCCAGTTCTAAGGCATGAGGCCTTCAGCACCACAGAATACAGAAAGATACGTGAGCATCACCAATCTATGTGGTGAAAGTGAGGTACTGCAAGATAGCAAAACTCCTAGTAAAACTCTGGATGTATTCACTTACAAAGGATCTATATTTTACGTTGTCTCTCATCCTACTGGGCCACTTCCAGTGGAGGGGTCTTCCCCTATAAAACTCTGCAGCTCACTCTAACAAATTGCTTGGACATTGCTGTGAGCTTCCCCAGTTTACCAGACTCTGTTGCTTGTTGATTTTCCAAGTCCTGTGTTGTTTTCCGGATTCCTGAAATCTGCCTGTTTTCTCTGAATTTTGCCTCCTGCTTGCTCCTTTTGTATTGAAGCCTTAACTGGACCTTGTTTTCTCCTGTCCCTTTGTATCTAAACTTGTGCAGACTGATCTTCAGTGTGTTACCTATCTTGCTGCTCTGGACAATCCTCTGCTTTACTTCTTTACTTCTGCACAGCGGGACCATAGGTCTCGTTCTCCTTAAACTAAACAAGTTTCATTCTCTGATACAGACTTTGAGTTCACAGATGAGGAAACTTGCAAAAATACACCACATCTAAACTTGACTGAGTCACAAGAAACTCACAATCCTCCATCAGTATATACTGCACATAAGCCTATCTTGAAATATGCTATACCTATAATACATGATTTATTGACCCTTTCTACTAATATTTGTCAGATGATATCTGCCTCTTCTTCCCAAATATCTCCTATCTCTTCACAATTAGCTGAACATGTAACCCCTGTAGTGCCCTCAGTACAAGAGCCCTCTATTCAAATTAATAGTGATACCCAAAAGGATTTTCACAGGGGGGCAGAAAGAAAATGAGGTGGAGAAGGCACAAAATGAGAGGAAAGTGGCAAAGCAAACAGCTACTCACTCACAGAACAGGGTCAGAAACAAAGACAATATCTAGATGTGGTCAGTTTATCGGATGAAAGCTTAACACACAGTGAAATTTCAGTACTTAAATATGGCTTAGGTTTTGTCCCTACCTTGCCATTTAATCTGTTTGAGACCATCCTGGGTGTCAATAGGTTTATCCGTAAACTTATTGTAAAAAAAGTTTTTTTTCCATGAACCCCAAATGATGAAAATTTGGGGTGTCTCTCAGAGGAATACTGGCATTGCACTTGACATCCAGTATGGTGCAAACGTCTCCACAGTCTTGGATACTCTTTCGTTATTTGATTTGGAATCTGAGTCTTATACCCAGTCTAATACTAAATATTCACATATATGTTTTGCACCTAGGCCTAACTTCCATACTACACATTCTAGAGGTCCACACTTAAATAAATTCCACAAGAAAGTTGAAGAAGACTTGATAGCCCTATCTGAACAGACTTCGAAAATTAAATCCAATCTTACATATGCTGAAAGAGAAGCTATTAAGACACTTAAATCTAAAGAACACCTTGTTATCCGTCAGGCTGACACAGGTGGTAACATTGTGGTCATGAAAAGACTGATTACGATACTGAGGCCCTCAGACAGCTTAGTGATGAGACAGCATATTTCAATGTTACCTCAGAGACTTGCTGGATGATAGCCTAGAAGCTAACATCATTGATGAGGACACCTTTAACTATCTTTGTGTCACGTCACCAGTGACCCCTATTTTTCACTTGTTTCTGACGGTCCACAAGTCACTTCAGGATGTCAAAGGAAGGCCCATAGTTGCAGGTATAGGCTCCTTATTGGAGAACCTTTCTAACTGAGTAGATACCCTCATGAAGCCTTTGGTTGACTTGTTGACCTCCCTTCTCTAGGATACTAAACATCTTCTCTCCCTTATTCAGGACATTGAGTGGTCTGCTAATTTTTCGTGGTTGACTGTTGATGTAGTGAGTATCTACACTGCCATCCCCCATACTTTAGGGATTGAAGCTGTTACATTTTTTTGTGGATCGTCATGCTAATTACTCTCTTGAACTTAAGCAATTTATTGTACAGACAATTTCTTTTGCAACATAACTTTTTTGAGTTTAATAACTGTTTTTATCTTCAGAAAGTAGGACAGCTATGGGGCAAAGTTCACCCCCTCATACGCCAACCTGTTCAAGAGCTGGTGGGAGCTGTCCCACGTTTTTGCGGAAGATAACCCTTATAGAGACTCTGTTGTAATGTATAACAGAGAGATAAGCAAGTTACAGCTGTTACAAAAGTGTATTTAAGTATGCACCGTGCACCAGCATTTTTGTTTTACATAAAGCATTTTTAACACAACACTTGCTCAGAGAGCCTAAGGTGATTATATCATCTGGTAATGGCTTAATTTTTTAATTGCTAACATGATACAAACTTTACTGGTGCTCTGAGCAGTTGCATTATTTAAAATATTGGTGCATTGAGAATATCTAGCTATGCTTCACATGCAAGTGCAGAGAAAAATGTTAACACTAAAACGATAACTTTTACAAGAAGCATTTTTGCCAATTCATGTATTTTGCAAATATGTTTCTGTTCAAATTCATCTATATGTATTTACATTTTGACTGGAATGTCTCTTTAACTAGGGACAGATACACCATAGCTGATTAGCATTCCAGTACTAAAATACGAACTATAGGTTGGTATACATTTACTATGCAGAGCTCCAGAATCTGAGACAGAGAGACCAGTGCGTGGAGTCAGAAGGATTCAGTGCGTGGAGTCAGGAGGATAAAGTTGGTGGGTTTTTAGGTGTTAGAAAGAGTTAAACAGAGGAGAAGAGTTGGGAACATTGTTAGAGACTTACTGTTCAGGGAGGCTAAAGGGATTAGGATTTTAAACATGCTACATCCATTTGGACTGAACAGAGAATATGATTTAACTCTATTGATTTAATAGTACTGGCTTTAATCTATATATTACATGTTCTGATATAGCAACAAATCTGTCTACTGCCTGTGAGAAGTTTGCAGTTTCAGTGTATTTGTGAAATTTGAAAACTATCTGATGGTTAACGATCTGGCAAAACTACACTCTATCATTACAGATCTTGTGGAACCTGATGTGGATGCAGGTTTGTTGTGCTTACTGTTTGGTTAAGTGGGTGGGGCTAGATGTGTCATGGGCCGACTGAATGGTCCCAGTGTGTGACTAGTTGGTTTGAGCTTTGGCTAGGTGGAAAGTGACAGGGTGAGGTTATGTTCACCATCACCTTCAGCCCAGTAAGCACAATAGTCTGCTGGCTCCCTTGGTACCTTCTCATGGACCTTTTGTGGTTCCCTAGATTATTTATGAATTTCAATGCAATATGTTTGACACTTTATAATTACAATCAAAGATCACTGTCCAATAATCAAGACAGACCAATATCTTATTATCCTACAAATTAGTAAATCAATCTTTGTACTATGTGTCTGTTTAAGAAAAGTAGATTGTGGATAAGCACCTGAAGACTAGTACTATCACTTCTCACAAAACCTAAATACAAACATCAACTCTCTATTCACTGTCAGACAATTGCTGTTTTCATAAGCATGTGGATGGTGTCTGATAGTTTCACAGTCACAGTTGGATGAAATGAAAAGTTTAAAATGTAACATCCATCGACTGGCATAAATGCAGAAAGTAATTGTTCAATTGATTTTATTAAAGAAAAAGAAAAATCCTAAGAGGGGTTATTTTTTTAAAACAAAGTTTTCTGTATTAAGAATATAAATGTTTTATACCTGTAAGGTTTCACTGTCCACTAATAAAACAGGGCTAACGGGCAGCAATACGCTGCCCACATTTAACATTGCACACATTGAGGCCTATTTATCATATGTCTGTCGGACCTGATCCGACAGTGCGGATCAGGTCCGACAGACATACGCTCTCCGTATTCAGCATTGCACCAGCAGCTCACAAGAGCTGCTGGTGCAACGCCGCCCCCTGCAGACTCGCGGCCAGGGGGCTGTCAATCAACCCGATCATACTCGATTGGGTTGAATTCCGGCGATTCCTGTCCGCCTCATCAGAGCAGGTGGACAGGGTCTTTAGACCGCTGCTTCATAACTGGTGTTTCTAGCGAGCCTGCAGGCTCGCCAGAAACACGGGGCGTCAAGCTCTGTACGGAGCTTGATAGATAGGCCCCATTGTCTCATGTGTAATATCGCCCCCTAGTCTCATGCAGCCAATCAAGTGCAAGCGGGGGCTGTCAATCTCTTTACTCTCGGCTGCAGGCTCACTCAGCCATAGGCTCTCCCAAGCTGCTATGGCATTTTCTTAAATTGAACAAGTTTTTTTTTAAGTTTCTAGTGTTTTGTGAGCTTTATATTTATTATAAAATACCAAGAACATCTAGTGATGTTATAAACATTCAGTGAAATAGCAGGAGACATGAATAAATAATTGTACTCTTGGGCATCAGATACATCACAGCATCCATCATCTGAGAATACATTTCTATTGGTTCAATTGGAAGAGCCATGTTAATCGCGTTCTGCATGTCTGTAATGGGTGTAAATCCCTGTAGATCAGCTTTGCCTAGATTATGCTATATGATAAGAAGAGCCAACATGAATATAGTTGATTGTTATAAAACTCAACAGGTATTCTCATATCAATTACCATAACTACCTTTGGGCTTCTGTTGAGTGGGAAAAATCCTTCATAGAAAAAAAAGAAATATATTCTCTTTATTCCAAGAATAAAGCAAAAGCATATCATAACATTGATAGATCTAGACAGCAACGTTCACAGGTTTTAATGATCTTGGGGACTATAGATCTTTAAATAATGAACAAGGATAGAACAATGAAATCAAAGAAAAAAAATGAAATGAAAATTGTCATAACAGAAATACAATGCTCAAGTAAAAGAACTCAGTAAATGCTACCTAATGAAGAATGGGAAAGAGGGAATTGGAGGTACATTTATTGCTTCAGCATTCGGATGAGATGAGCTTATATTATGCATAGTTATTGAAAGTGAATTACACACAGTGAGCAACTATTATGTTTACTGAAGCAGGAAAGTTATGCTTGTGCAACAAGGAGAGTTGTTGTCTTTTAGACATGAGCATGTTATCTGTTTAAAGTTTTCTTTGAGAATGTCTGGGTCAGTGCCACTCCCCTGAACTTCCTAGGCCAACCCTACACAACCTAGCCAACCTCCATTATACATGTGACTGTGCCCATGGAATACCTTTGACTAGGGGTGGACAGAGCAGTCAAGCAAATAGGACCTTGATCGAGGGCCGAGCATGCATACACACATACTCACAGATGCACACATACTCACATATTGACAGATGCACACATACTCACAGATGCACACATACTCACGCATGCACACATACTCACACATGCACACATACTCACATACTCACACATGCACACATACTCACACATGCACACAAACTCACACATGCACACATACTCACAGATACACACATACTCACACATGCACACATACTCACATACTCACACATGCACACATACTCACACATGCACACATACTCACATACTCACAGATGCACACATACACACATACTCACATACTCACAGATGCACACATACTCACATACTCACAGATGCACACATACACACATACTCACATACTCACAGATGCACACATACTCACATACTCACATACTCACAGATGCACACATACACACATACTCACATACAGATGCATACATACTCACATACTCACAGATGCACACATACACACATACTCATAGATGCACACATACTCACAGATGCACACATACACACATACTCACAGATGCACACATACTCACAGATGCACACATACTCACAGATGCATACATACTCACATATTTACATTTGCATACATACACACTGTGATGAGAGTGTGAGTGTGACATCACTGGATGGGGATGAGGCTTATAGCCGTTATTATCTATGTTGTAGTTACTAAGTTAGATGTGTTGTGCAAGCTGTATACTTCTATGCTCTGCAATAAAATAGCGTTGTATCTTCTATGCTGTGTCCTGCATCTCATGATATGGTGTCAGAAGTATTTGCCTGCGCTTCTGTTTCCTGATTGATGACGATATTAAAGTTTACCCCACCTGAGCCTTTTGATTTCTCTCAGCCTGCAGCTTGGCCCACATGGCGTCAGTGGTTTCAACGCTTCAGGATTGATTCCAAGCTGGACAAGGAGAGTGGTGAAGTACAAGTTAATTCTCTTTTATACTCTATGGGGAAAGATGTGGAGCCAGTGTTCAATGCCTTTACATTCCAAGATGGGGAAGAATTTGACTTTGAAATAGTTATGAACATACTCAGTGCTCACTTTGTGCCCAAAAGAAATGTGATTCCTGAGAGAGCTTGTTTTCACAAACGTGCTCTGCGTGTCGTAGAATCTGTGAAGTTATTTGTGCGCAGCCTGTATGAACTAGCTTAATTCTGTGAGTTTGGTGTTGCAAAAGAAGAGCACATCAGAGGCAGAATAGTCATAGGAATTGCAGATGTTGAGGTCTCACTGAAGCTACAGTTAGAGGCTGAATTAACATTAGATGGGGCTATTAGGATGGCCCGCCAGAGTGAACTGGTGAAAAAGCAAAGTGCTGATCTGAGGTCTGAGTGTATTGTGGATGAAGTGCAGCAGTTCAGGAGAGCTGCAGGTGAAAGGCACAGTGTGAGCGGTAGACCAAGGGCAACAGATAGGCCCAGAAGCAGATGGGTGCAGCAGGTTCGCTACATGTAGTGTAACCGTACCCATGATCAGAATGTTATATGCCCCGCCAAAGATAAAAGATGTAGAAAGTGTAACTGAATGGGCCATTTTGAAGTGGTGTGTAAAACTGAATATATTAAGGAGATGCAGGTGGATAGTGACCAGGAGGGTCAAGAAGTGTCCTTTGTAGGGTCTGTTGTTGAATGGTCTGGTTCAGATGAATATTGGCTGGTTACCCTTACTGTAATGGGAGCCAAGGTTGCCTTCAAGATTGACACAGGAGCAGACATCCCTTGCAGCATTCATTAAAACTGCCTCGACAGCCTCAGCTGGTGAAAGTTCCATTGAAAGTTCATAGTCCTGGTGGCCGCATCGATTGTGCGGGGACATTTCTTGCCAGCTGTAAATACAAGCAGAGGAAATTCATCATGTGGGTACATGTAATTAGAAGTCAGTGTGTTAACAACCTATTCAGCAGGAAAGCAGCCAGTGGTTTGGGCCTTGTCACCAGAGTGAATGAGATTATGGAAGACATGTTTGGTGAATTAAACCTGCTAAATTGCAACCCAGTCTGAATATCACTTAAGGGTGATGCAGTCCCATACAGCATTACGACTCCTTGTAGAATTCCATTCCCACTCATGCCTCAAATGGAGAAGGAACTTCTGCGTATGCAGAATATGGGAGTTATTGAAGAGGTTGTCAAAGCAACTGACTGGTGTGCCTCTATTGTGCCTGTTTTGCGAATTAGAACGGGAAGGTACGCATCTGCATAGACTTGAAATGGCTAAATGAGGTAGTGAAAAGAGAGAGATATGTGCTGCCGATGCTTTAAGACTGGCTGGGGTGAAGTTCTTCTCTACCCTGGATGCTTCCAGCGGCTTCTGACAGATACCGCTAGACCCAAAGTGCCGCAAACTGACTACCTTCATTACACCGGTAGGTCAGTTTTGTTTTTGCAGACTCCCCTTCGGGATATCCTCTGTTACTGAAATCTTTCAAGGAGAGATGAGTTCCCTCTTAAGGGACCACAAGGGCACGGCAGTCGTTATGGATGACATTTTAGTGTATGGGTCTACACTAGAAAAACATCAGCAATTGAGCTGTCTGCTGCAGACCATTAGAGAGCCCGGGCTGAAATTAAATAAAGAGAAATACCACTTTGGAAAATCTGAGTTATGTTATTTTGGGCATATCAAGCCGGACCCTGATAAAATCTTTTGCTATTGAAAAGATGAAAAGTCCTTCTGATGTACATGAGCTGAGACAAACATTGGGCCTTGTGAATTATGTTAGAAGGTTCCTTACAGGTTTATCCACAGTACTCCATCCTATCACTGAGTTGTTGAAAAAAGATGTTGCCTGGGTCTGGGGACCTCTACAGGAAGAAGCTTTTATACAGGTCAAGTTCCTGCTGGGGTCTGCCCCAGTGTTGGGGTTCAACGACCATTCTAAAAAGACTGTGGTTAGTGTTGATGCAAGCAGTTATGGGCTAGAGGCCGCCCTCTTGCAGCTGAATGAGAACAAACTACAGTCCATTGCCTACTGTTCCTGTACACTGACAGCTGCAGAATCAAAATACGCCCAAATTGAGAAAGAGTGCCTGGCTACAGTGTGGGCCTGTGAGTGCTTCCAGGGTTATCTAGTGGGTTTAAAGAAGTTTAGCCTTGAAACTGACCATAAATCACTAGTCCCTCTAATCAATTCCTATGATATTGAGAAGACACCCCTAAGATGTCAGAGACTTCTGATGAGGCTGCTCAGGTTCAATGTTCAGGCAGTGCATGTGCCGGGAAACAACTGGTTGTAGCAGATACACTTTCCAGGCTCCAGGTGGCTACTGCTGAAGAATCTTCAACTGAATCAGATGTGAAAGTGTACGTGGATTCAGTTCTGGCATCGAAATCCATCTCGTCAAGGAAGCTAGAGCAAATAAGAAAGGAGACACATTTATATACAGATATTCAAGAAGTTATTAAATACATAAAGAAAGGTTGGCCCAAGAGCCAGGTAGCCTGGATGTCTTCGAGTTCTTACCAGTCAGAGAGGTCACAGCTCTTGGAGCTGGACAGTTTAGTGCTGTTCCAATATTGCATTGTCATTCCTGTTAGCATGCGGCAGGAGATGTTAAGCAGGAGTAATGATGGCAATTTGGGAATTACAAAGTACAGAGAAAGGGCAGCTACTGCTGTATGGTGGCCTGGGATCAGTACCGACATTGCAAGCCACGTGTCAAAATGTGCCTTTTGCCGGGAACGCTGGCCTACTCAAAGAAGAGAGCCCTTCATTTCTACCCTGCTGCCCGCAGGTCTGTGGCAGAAGATAGCTGCAGCTTTGTGCGAACAGCATGGGAAGAACTATCTAGTTCACATACACACATACTAACACATACTCACATATGCATACATACACACATACCCACACATACTCACATATGTATACATACACATATACTAACACATACTCACATATGCATGCATACATACACACATACTAACACATACTCACATATGCATACATACACACATACTAACACATACTCACATATGCATACATACACACATACCCACACATACTCACATATGTATACATACACATATACTAACACATACTCACATATGTATACATACACACATACTAACACATACTCACATATGCATACATACACACATACCCACACATACTCACATATGCATACATACACACATACCCACACATACTCACATATGTATACATACACATATACTAACACATACTCACATATGCATGCATACATACACACATACTAACACATACTCACATATGCATACATACACACATACCCACACATACTCACATATGTATACATACACACATACCCACACATACTCACATATGTATACATACACACATACCCACACATACTCACATATGTATACATACACACATACCCACACATACTCACATATGTATACATACACACATACCCACACATACTCACATATGTATACATACACACATACCCACACATACTCACATATGCATACATACACACATACTAACACATACTCACATATGCATACATACACACATACTAACAAATACTCACATATGCATACATACACACATACTAACACATACTCACATATGCATACATACACACATACTAACAAATACTCACATATGCATACATACACACATACTTACATATGCATACATACACACATACTTACACGTACTCACACATGCATACATACACACATAATAACACATACTCACATATGCATACATACACACATACTAACACATACTCACATATGCATACATACACACATACTCACATATGCATACATACACACATACTAACACATACTCACATATGCATACATACACACATACTTACATATGCATACATACACACATACTTACACGTACTCACACATGCATACATACACACATAATAACACATACTCACATATGCATACATACACACATACTAACACATACTCACATATGCATACATACACACATACTAACATATGCATATATACACACATATTAACACATACTCACACATGCATACATACACACATACTAACACATACTCACATATGTATACATACACACATACTCACATATGTATACATACACACATACTAACGCATACTCACGTAAGCATACATACACACATACTAACACATACTTACACATGCATACATACACACATATTAACACATACTCACATATGCCTGCATACACATATACACACATACTCACATATGCATACATACCCACATACTCACACATGCATACATACACAGATACTAACACATATTCACATATGCAGTCATACACACATCCTCACACATAATCACATATGCATACATACACACATACTAACACATTTTCACATATGCATACATACACACATACTTAAACATACTCACACATGCATACATACACACATACTAGCACATACTCACACATGCATACATAAACACATACTAACACATACTCACATATGCATACATACCCACATACTAACACATACTCATATATGCATACATATACACATATTAACACATACTCACATATGCATACATACATGCATACTCACACATACTCACATATGCATAGATACACACTCACACATACATATGCATACATACACACATACTCACACATACTCACATATGCATACATACACACATACTCACATATGCATGCATACATACACACATACTAACACATATTCACATTTGCATTCATACACATTTACACACATACTCACACATGCATACATACATATATACTAACACATACTCACATATGCAGTCATACACACATCCTCACACATATTCACATATGCATACATACACACATACTTACACGTACTCACACATGCATACATACACACATACTAACACATACTCACACATGCATACATACACACATACTAACACATACTCACATATGCATGCATACACATATACACACATACTCACATATGCATACATACCCACATACTCACACATGCATACATACACACATACTCACATATGCATACATACACACTTACTAACACATACTCACATATGCATACATACACACATATTAACACATACTCACATATGCATACATACACACATACTCACATATGCATAGATACACACTCACACATACTCACATATGCATATATACACACATACTCAGATATGCATAGATACACACTCACACATACTCACATATGCATAGATACACACTCACACATACTCACATATGCATACATACCCACATACTCACACATGCATACATACACACATACTCACATATGCATACATACACACATACTAACACATACTCACATATGCATACATACACACATATTAACACATACTCACATATGCATACATACACACATACTCACATATGCATAGATACACACTCACACATATTCACATATGCATATATACACACATACTCACATATGCATAGATACACACTCACACATACTCACATATGCATAGATACACACTCACACATACTCACATATGCATACATACACACATACTAACACATACTCACATATGCATGCATACATACACACATACTAACACACACTCACATATGCATACATACACACACACTCACATATGCATACATACACACATAATAACACATACTCACATATGCATACTGTCTCGGATACCAGACCCCCAAGGCTACCCCTACTGCCTGACTGACTCCTTTCTACATCAGATTAGGCCATTTGTCTTTGCTATGTGTACTTTGTCAGAGGTGATCTCTGACCGGGAAAACCCTTCTTGGCTGTCCGGGCTTCTTGAACTTCCGGTCGGCCACATCACGCCGGACACCCGCTTACTTCACCCCTGGTCACTCCAGCGGCCCTTTTTGCCAGAGCTCCGCTCTTTTGGGGATTGGTAGCCCCTAGGGGGGACAAGAGGTGGGAGAATTACCGGAGGGGAGCTACTTTGGGAACTGGGGGTTTTGGACCCCCCTACCCCGCTATATTTACCGTTCTGTAACTCCGGTCCCCAGTAACGAATCACACTGCTTTTTACACTGTGGCATCTGGGGTCCGATAGCTTTCGAATGACACTCTGTGAGTGCCAACGCCCCCCCCCGAGATTACCCCGAAACCACCACCTCTGTGTCCTGGGACTCTGGGGGACTGTGGCTGCTATGGCAGGCACTAGCCTCTCTAGAGGGACAGGAATACATACACACATACTCACACATACTCACATATGCATACATACACACATACTAACACATACTCACACATGCATACATACACACATACTCACACATGCATACATACACACATACTAACACATACTCACATATGCATACATACAAACATACACACATACTCACATATGCATACATACACACATACTAACACATACACACATATGCATACATACACACATACTCACATATGCATACATACAAACATACACACATACTCACATATGCATACATACACACATACTAACACATACACACATATGCATACATACACACATACTAACACATACACACATATGCATACATACACACATACACACATATGCATACATACACACATACTCACAGATGCATACATACACACATACTCACATATGCATTCTTGGTGTCATGTAGATATTTACTCAAGCACCCAACATTGCATACACGCATACAACATAACCGCATTCACTGATTATGCAAAACTTAGCACAAACAAATGGGTAAATAATATATGTATAATATAATAGTACAATAAATGCAAAATGTTTGCATAATCAGTGATCACAGTTAAAGATTAATAAAGATTAAAAATATTCTCTTCTATTTCAACCATGGCAGAGTCATTGATTGCCATATAAAATAGTTCTTTCTAATCTAGTATAGTAAAATCATGTTGAAATTCTCTCCGGGAGTGAAGAAGTTAAATAAACTATACTGTGAATAACAGCGGATTTCTGCAATGCCAGTTAAATTGTTGATAAAAAACCTTGAATTGTTATAACAATCAAAACATATTAAAACATATCACTGAATCAGCATATGCAGGTTTTTTCTTCTTTTCTGCAATTGTCAAATGTCTTTTTCTTTAGAAAACCAAAACTGCTATATGGTGCAGCTCTCATGACAAATCTTCACAATTATTCCACAACATTAACTCTATATCCATACAATCGTTTGTGGATGAAATAAAGAGAGCTTGCAGTATAACAAGGAATACAAAATATTAGTCATTTATTTTATAATGAAGAGGACAAAAAACAAAGGCAATGAGTTGGCATATTGCAAAAATGTAAGTAATTTTGTTTCAGGTAAAACATCATCCTTCAATGTTCTCCGGCCCTCAGTAGTTACTATTAGATAAAACGATACACTAAAAAAGCTAAATAAAAAGTGGAGTATGACACCTTGCATGAAAAGAAAGTGTGAGCGGTCAGTTTTCTGTCATAACTCACAATGTGCAAGAATTGGTTTTATATAAATGAAATACAATTTTTGTTGCATATTAAAGTGATATTAAAATGTAATCAACAAATATATTGTTTCAAAACACACACAAAGTATCCTTAAAGGGACAGTACACTGTAAAATTGTTTTTCCATTAATGTATTTTAAATGACTTGTTATACCAACTGCAGAGTATAGCATTTTTGAGAAATTGCATTTTCAGGTGTGTTTATGAAGTAGCTGGTAGACATGTGCATTTCGTTTTGTTCCGAATTTAAATTCGGACGAATTTGTCAAATTTGGAGATTCGGATCAATTCGAATTTCTGAATTACCGTAGCACCTAATCTAACGAATAAATCTGAATTAGTTTGGATTTATTCATAACATTCGGATGGTCATGGACTAATCACAATTACACTAGTATTGTACTGTATATAAGGTTATATCACTCTGCTATGGGTTACACCTAATATTACAGTACATAATACTAGTCTAATACACAGTTCATCCCACCTAACACATACCGAACTTCCGAATTTACGAATCAAATCCGAACCGAATACATCTGAATTTATTTGAATCCGGATGAATCTGAACAAATCCGAAACGAATGCATTCGAATGTATCCAAATTTGAATCGATCCGAAAACTAAATTCGAAAACATCCAAATCGATCCGAAACAAAACAATTTTTTTGCCGCGCATAAGTCTAGTAGCTGGTTTTGTGCTTTGAAACCACAGCCTATTACAATGGGTTGAGCTTGCAGGTAATATCAGATCTCATTATGTTATCACTTTGTGTACACACACTTGCTTCCTTATATTCTTATATTTTTCTGGAAAACTAAAGTTCAATACATACAAAGAACAACCAAAAATTATAATTTTATTACTTAACTATCCTGCACCCCACTGAGAGTGTAACTGCTGCTAGCTGTGTTTACTTAGGCTATTCAATAGCTGAGACTCCAGTATCAAAACTTTCAGTATAGGTGGCTATACCACAGACGAAATGAGCTATTTAAAATGATCATTGTAAACAATTTAATACACTCTAGCAGGTAAAAAGGATCGTTGGGAATAATTTAAAGGGGAGAACATTGTTGGATGAACTGTCCCTTTAATTGTGCAACAGGAATACCCAATGTCGGGTGGCTTCATTAGTCCAATTCATAGGCTAACAATCAGGCTCTCAATTAGAGGAACATAAATACTCCTAAGAAGCGTTTCTAAAGTACTAATATTACTAAGGATATAGGCAACCAGTTACACAGGTAAATGATTAGGAAGAAGAATATTATAAAAGCATTCCTTTATTCGTCCACATAATAAAAAAGAGCAACAAAATGACTCACAGTTCAAGCGGTGCACTGACCTATGCTGAGCGCCTTAGCTGATGCGTTTCACCTTTGGCTTTCTCAAAGATGACCACAGAATAACTGAAGGTGGTCTGTATTTAAACCAATTTGCTTACTCTGGTTTCCGAGAACTGGATATGACATTTTAGTTGAATCACTAATCAAATGCAATTGTTGGAATCACGGGCAGACAATCAAATGCATTAATGAGAAAACTTTCATTCATAACATGTATATCACGGATCGTATATTTAACCAATCATAACTCAATGTTAATAGTTAATATATGACTTTGATGTATAATAGCAACAATATACCCTATTATAAAAGGATGTTAGGCCTGATTGAGATAATTTATGTTCTGAATAATTCTACAGTATATAATCCAGTTGCATAAAATAAGAAAACGATAACATAAATAATAATGATAACATTCTAAACTCAAGCATTGTGGTATCACAAAAATAAAAAACAGAAATGATCACTATAATCTATCTGATATAATGAAAAGGTAACTATTAAACTTATTTACAAAGTAGCTAAAAAAGTGACATTAAAATACCAAGGGTGATTACAATAGCGGGGTTACTAATCGTTATGCTTTAGATTCTCCCCCTGTGCCGGCAACTCATGTCAAAGATGTGTTCTTCTTTTAAAGGGACATGCAGCGCAACATTTTTCTTTCATGGTTCCGATAAAGCATACATTTGTAAACAACTTTCCAATTTACTTGTATTATGAATTTTGCTTTGTTCTCTTGGTATCCTTTATTGAAGGAGCAGCAATGCACTACTGAGAGCTAGCTGAACACATTGATACACCAATGACAAGAGGCATATATGTGCAGCCACGAATCAGCAGCTAGCTCCCAGCTCCTGAGCCTCACTAGGTATGGTCTTCAACAAAGTATGTCAAGATAACAAAGCTAATTAGATAAAAGAAGTAAATAGGAAAGTTGTTTAGAATTGTATAATTTATCTGAATAATTGAAGACAAAATGTTGTTTTTATGTCCCTGTGACTCCTTACAGGCGCTAGTTGGTGAAGCTATGCGTCTTCATACGTTGCACCAGTAACAATACAAAGATGGTGGCCAGTTTTAAAATGCAGAACTTCACTAACTGGCACATGTAAAGGGTTAAAATAAAAGAACTGCAAGGAGCAAGAGTTATAACATGGAGAGCAAAAAAACGTATTTTGCTCTAGCGTTAACCCGAATAGCACGAAAAACCTAATTTAAGTTTTCCCATGCGCGTCCATGTATTCTCCCATAGAGATCAAGGGAGAAAAAAAGTGGGGGAAAAAAATTGTGCAAATACCATCTCCTTTTCGCAATATATTATAGCTGATTATAGATAATAAAAAATGGCAAAAATCTGTACTATAGCTCAAAACGATTTTAGTTGGAATTTTTTTTTTTTTTTTTTTAAATGCGTTTGAAACTAATACAATAATGAATGTAAATGAACTAAAATGAAAAATTAAAATTTGTTGAAAAGAAAATTCCGGACGAAACAAGTTTTTCCGGTACACATCTCACATCTCTTCCAGCTGACTGTCTGCTTATTTAGAACAGGATGGTACTCAAAGGTTTAATCAAAAATAAAATACAGAATTCTTCATCCAAGGGTTTAAGCAAAGCATAATCTGAATTTATAACAAGTGTACTGGTAACAAAAAAGAACATGCATTAAGGGAGTTAATATTTCTTTTGAATTAAATTCTGAGAAAACAGGTGTTTACAGCCAAAATGATGAATATTTCCTTTCTGAGAAAACCTCTTCTATTCATTTTACATATTATTTAATTTACTTAAGAGGAACAGTGAAAACAGTCCTAAGGAAAAAAAAATTACAGACTATAAAATGTCATGTTAACAGCATGAAATATAAATGCACATTTGTGTATTAAGTTCTCTATAAACGGTGTTTTAGAATGTTAAAAAGCTATGGCCATAATGGATTTGACACATTTTGAATTCACCTTTGTCAGTAATTGGCTGTCACGCTGGTATAAATGTAACAAATTAAATATTATTCTTAAAAAAAAATGTGTTTTCTACATGATGATTTATATAGAGTTCTTTGGTGCCCAGATTTATTTTATTCAGTAAAATCACATTTACACTACATAATAAAACTGTACAAGTCTTCTATTAATAAACAAATCAAGCGTCAGATGCTTGTTGTCAGATCACCAGACTATCTCCTGTATCAGGTAAAGAACTATTACAAACCACGACATGCAATGCTAACAATCTGTCACACATTCAAAGCAGAGCTACAGTAGGTGGCAACTTCTGATTGGCTGTCCTGGAAAAAGTGTAAGTAATAAAGAAAAAAAAAACAACAACATGTGACCCTTGCTGTCCAGATAAGTGGTGATTTGCCTTCCATAGGAAACAATAGATATCGCTGACTGTTCAACAATTTGCCCACATTTTCAGTGAATAAGGATATAGGCAGTATGCAGGGGGCATGTTTTTAAAGCATTTTTACACAACATTAAATGTGCTTTCAGTAAATGTAAAACGTGTTTGTTAACACTTTAAATAATAGATATGCAAACTAAGTTTAACTATAAATTCACATTCAGTAGATTCCTTACCATTGCTAATCTGTTAGTGTGTAAGCTAACAGATATCGTTTATAATGTTATAAACTCCTGGCGATGTTTCCCCATTAAGATACAAGTTACTTGCATGGAATGCTCAGGGAATACCTATATATTCACTGTGCATGTGATCACCATTTTAAATGACCAGTAAACACAGAGTAGTTTTGCACAATCAGCAAATTAATGAAAAAAATGAGTAGTTATGTCTAATTTCCACTGCTCCTGTGTCATGTGACAGCCATCAGCCAATCACAAATGTATATACTGTACGTACAGTGAGGGAAAAAAGTATTTAGTCAGCCACCAATTGTGCAAGTTCTCCCACTTAAGAAGATGAGAGAGGCCTGTAATTTTCATCATAGGTATACCTCAACTATGAGAGACAAAATGTGGAAACAAATCCAGACAATCACATTGTCTGATTTGGAAAGAATTTATTTGCAAATTATGGTGGAAAATAAGTATTTGGTCACCTACAAACAAGCAAGATTTCTGTCTCTCACATACCTGTATCTTCTTCTTTAAGAGGCTCCTCTGTCCTCCACTCATTACCTGTATTAATGGCACCTGTTTGAACTTGTTATCAGTATAAAAGACACCTGTCCACAACCTCAGTCACACTCCAAACTCCACTATGGTGAAGACCAAAGAGCTGTCGAAGGACACCAGAAACAAAATTGTAGACCTGCACCAGGCTGGGAAGACTGAATCTGCAATAGGCAAGCAGCTTGGTGTGAAGAAATCAACTGTGGGAGCAATAATTAGAAAATGGAAGACATACAAGACCACTGATAATCTCCCTCGATCTGGGGCTCCATGCAAGATCTCACCCCTTGGGGTCAAAATGATCACAAAAACGGTGAGAAAACATCCCAGAACCACACGGGGGGACCTAGTGAATGACCTGCAGAGAGCTGGACCAACGTAACAAAGGCTACCATCAGTAACACACTACGCTGCCAGGGACTCAGATCCTGCAGTGCCAATCGTGTCCCCCTGCTTAAGCCAGTACATGTCCGGGCCCGTCTGAAGTATGCTAGAAAGCATTTGGATGATCCAGAAGCGGATTGGGAGAATGTCATATAGTCAGATGAAACCAAAGTAGAGCTGTTTGGTAGAAACACAACTTTTCGTGTTTGGAGGAGAGAGAACACCATACCTACTGTGAAGCATGGGGGTGGCAACATCATGCTTTGGGGCTGTTTCTCTGCAAAGGGAACAGGACAACTGATCCGTGTACATGAAAGAATGAATAGGGCCATGTATTGTCAGATTTTGAGTGCAAACCTCCTTCCATCAGCAAGGGCATTGAAGATGAAACGTGGCTGGGTCTTTCAGCATGACAATGATCCCAAACACACTGCCCGGGCAACAAAGGAGTGGCTTAGTAAGAAGCATTTCAAAGTCCTGGAGTGGCCTAGCCAGTCTCCAAATCTCAACCCCATAGAAAACCTTTGGAGGTAGTTGAAAGTCTGTGTTGCCCAGCGACAGCCCCAAAACATCACTGCTCTAGAGGAGATCTGCATGCAGGAATGGGCCAACATACCAGCAACAGTGTGTGACAACCTTGTGAAGACTTACAGAAAACGTTTGACCTCTGTCATTGACAACAAAGGATATATAACAAAGTATTGAGATTAACTTTTGATATTGACCAAATACTTATTTTCCACCATAATTTGCAAATAAATTCTTTCCAAATCAGAGAATGTGATTGTCTGGATTTGTTTCCACATTTTGTCTCTTATAGTTGAGGTATACCTATGATGAAAATTACAGGCCTCTCTCATTGTCTTAAGTGGGAGAACTTGCACAATTGGTGGCTAACTAAATACTTTTTTACCCCACTGTATATTGTTTGAATTCATGCACATGCTCAGTAGGAGCTGGTGACTTAAAGGTGTAAATAAATTAATTAATGGAAGTAAATTGGAAAGTTGTTTAAAATTGTTTCTCTATCTGATTCATGAAAGTTTAATTTTGACTTGATAGTCCCTTTAATAAAGAGCAAAAAAAAATAGTTGTAATAAAAATATAGTGTACATGTGATGTGTATATAGTGTGTTATATGTATGAATTATACTGTAAAATAGTATATTATGGCCTAGATTGCAAGTGGAGCACAAAATTGCTTTCATTTTCATTGTCTTGCGCTCACGAGAGTGCGCTTCCATAGGCTCCAATGGGAGCCTCGTTCTCATGATGTGAGACACGCAAAGAACCTTGCACAGCGCAGGGGGTAAGTTGTGCATCACTGGGCAGAAAATTAAAAAAAATATATGTATAGAAATATATATATATATATGTATGTGTTTATATGTGTATATAAATATATGCATCTATATGTATGTGTTTATATGTGTATATAAATATATGCATCTATATGTATGTGTTTATATGTGTATATATATATATATATATATATATATGCCTCTATATGTATGTGTTTATATGTGCATATAAATATATGCATCCATATGTATGTGTTTATATGTGTATATAAATATATGCATCTATATGTATGTGTGTATATGTGTATATATAAATATATGCATTTATATGTATGTGTTTATATGTGTATATATAAATATATGCATCTGTATGTATGTGTTTATATGTGTGTGTGTATATATATATATATATATATGCATCTATATGTATGTGTTTATATGTGCATATAAATATATGCATCTATATGTATGTGTTTATATGTGTATATAAATATATGCATCTATATGTATGTGTTTATATGTGTATATACATATATGCATCTATATGTCTGTGTTTATATGTGTATATATATATGCATCTATATGTATGTGTTTATATGTGTGTATATATATATATATATATATATATATATATATGCCTCTATATGTATGTGTTTATATGTGTATATATAAATATATGCATATATATGTATGTGTTTATATGTGTATATATATATGCATCTATATGTATGTGTTTATATGTGTGTGTATATATATATATATGCATCTATATGTATGTGTTTATATGTGTATATACATATATGCATCTATATGTCTGTGTTTATATGTGTATATATATATATATATGCATCTATATGTATGTGTTTATATGTGTATATATATATATATATATATGCATCTATATGGATGTGTGTATATGTGTATATAAATATATGCATCTATATGTATGTGTGTATATGTGTATAAGCATATAGATATATATTTAAAGTAAAAACAGTCCTCATAGATGTAAATTTCTAACACCCTACATCCCCTCACTTTTGGCTTTTTGCAGTTTTTTGTTTTGTTTTTTAAATAAAGATGCTCCTATTTTTTTTTATTTTATTTTTTTTATTAAAGGAACTGCACATTTTATTTTGGGAGCAATTGGAGTTAATTATGCTAAGCGAAAAGTGTTCCCACGGGCTTGTGGGAGCATTAGCCAGCGATTGGCTGGTTAATTAACTTGCACCCTTAAACGGGAAAATTTGCAACAGGCAAAATCTAGCTCTACGTATTTAAAATAGATTTATTTTAAAAACATATTTTTAACTTTTGAAGTGTTCTTTTCTGTTTAAGAAGAATATTTATTATACAGGATATTCATTTCCACAAAACTATACACTATGTAAGATGTGTTTATAGGAATAGATTACTTTAAAACCCCTAAGTACTATGTTAACTTACTTTGATATATTTCTAATATTATTGCACTATACCAAACGTTTTATTGAAATACTGCTCCATTTGTCATCTAGGTTTATATTTGCTGCAATGTTAATACCAAGTTATAAAGTGCATGGTAACAGTTATGATGGTGAAGTGTTCTGTTAAAGGGACAGTCTAGTTAAAATGAAACTTTAAAGATTCAGATAGGGCATGCAATTTTAAACAACTTTCTAGTTTACTTTTTTCATCACATTTGCTTTGTTCTGTTGGCATTTTTTGTTGAAAGCGAAACTAGGCTCATATGCTAATTTCTAAGACCTTGAAGGCCACCTCTTATCTCAGTGCATTTTGACAGTTTTTGCACTATTAGACACTGATAGTTCATGAGTGCCATATAGATAATGTTGTGCTTACTCCCATGGAGTCAGCACCGATTGGCTAAAATGCAAGACTGTCAAAATAACCAAAATAAGGGGGCAGTCTGCAGAAGCTTAGATACGATGTAATCACAGAGGAAAAAATCTATTACTATAACCATGTTGCTTATGCAAAACTGGGAAATGGGTAATAAAGGGATTATCTATCTTTTTAAACAATAATAATTCAGGAGTAGACTGTCCCTTTAATGCCAAAGTGTTTATATATGCATTTGCAATAATTTTGGCATTCATTCTATTACATCACGTCCATTAGAACTTCATTGAGGACTACCTTGATTGTCACAATTTCCAAAATCAAAAACCTTCGAATAGATTACAGAACCCAGGGATAATCCATTTATCACAAGGTTTTTAAATACTTTTTGTGGCATAAGAAGATCCCTATACCTTGCAATAGGACAGTTTTAGATCCCTATACCTTGCAATAGGACAGTTTTAGATCCCTATACCTTGCAATAGGACAGTTTTAGATCCCTATACCTTGCAATAGGACAGTTTTAGATCCCTATACCTTGCAATAGGACAGTTTTATATTAGTTTTCCAATCAATCAGAAAACATTTTGCCAGCAGCTTTTCAAAGGAATTTCAATGTTTTTTCTGATTTTACAAAATTACACACACATGCATGAGCTGATATTACTAGATAAGTAGATATGTGGGGAAAATTCACTCAAAGATACAAAACATTGCAGTCATTATCAGCAAATATTAGCATTACAAGAAAGGAAATACTTTGGATAAGGTCTGTTAGAGTTCTCTAAGAACTGGAATCAAGGAACTCTAAGTTATATGTCCCTACAGGTGTCATGTGTGACATCATAAACCAAACCAGAATGCAGTGTAGATTTGTAACTTTTTTTGAAGGGACAGTCAAGTCAAACTTAAACTTTCATGATTGAGATAGAGTCACCAGCTCCTACTGAGCATGTGCAAACATTCACTGACTATACGTATATGCATTTGTGATTGGCTGATGGCTGTCACATGGTACGTGTATGCATTTGTGATTGGCTGATGGCTGTCACATGATACAGGAGGAGTAGAAAAGGACATAACTTTGAAGTTTGTCTGAAAAAAATCTACTACTCATTTTAAATTCATACTAAATGCATTGTCTTGTTATCATGCATTTGTTGTTATTTACTGGCCCTTTAACACACAGGTTGACTAATACTTTTCCATTAATCTAATTAAAGATACATTTTAACACAAATAATAAGACAATGTTACAATAAATATTTTATTATAAAGGCCAAAAAATGTCTTTATTAGGCTTATCTTTGTGCAGTTGAATTCAACTTAAAGGGACAGTAAACCTTAAAAATAATGTTATATAATTTTGCACATAGTACAGAATTATATAACATTATATTAGCCAAACTTTATAAAACCTAATGTACCCTTTTAATTTTTTTAAAAAAACGCTGTTTTACAGACCAGCTCTCTGTACTCTGCTGAGCGGGTCTGTTATATTCACACAGCGCATCGGGCCAGCTGTATAGTCACAGCCCGGCCCGACCGCGCCATAAGACTAAGTGCCACTCGTTCCTGCTGTCAGTCTTATGGCGCGGTCGAGCCGGGCTGTGACTATACAGCTGGCCCGATGCGCTGTGTGAATATAACAGACCCGCTCAGCAGAGTACAGAGAGCTGGTCTGTAAAACAGCGGTTTTTAAAAAAAATTAAAAGGGTACATTAGGTTTTATAAAGTTTGGCTAATATAATGTTATATAATTCTGCACTATGTGCAAAATTATATAACATTATTTTTAAGCTTTACTGTCCCTTTAATTGGCTTCTCTTGTTGAGGCATTCATTTGCATTCCTAATGCACCAGCAAAAAGAGAAATCTTGTCTAAGTATCTTCTAGTGACTACTAAGATTTCTCTTGTATCCTATTTGTAATGTTTTTATTCATCAGTAAAGCTGGACTTTGTAGTTGCAGGGACGGGGACATTGGAGGATTGCAAGAGAGGATTGCAGGCAACGGATAGCTATTTTATTAACTCATGTCAACTGGAACATTGAAAAGGGCAGAGGTTCCTAAGCAGAGTGACACAAGGCAATAAAGAAAGATTACTGGTATAAAATATATGTAACTGATAAAGTGACATGAAATGGACTTAAAGGGACATTAAATACAAACTGAAAGCTGCATAACAATGCGCCTTCATATCTGAGAGCAATTTTGCAATGACCAATGCAGTTTTATTTTGTTAAATGAGCACAATATAATATGTTTTGTATTTGTTTTTATTTTCACAGATTTATCTGTCCCCCAGAACAAAATATCTCTTGCTAAACAATCACAAACTAAAACACAGATATAGCATGAGCTGTATCTGCACATGGGTAGTTTTTATTCTTAAAAAGATAGATAATCCCTTTATTATCCATTTCCCAGTTTTGAATAACTAACACAATTATTTTAATATACTTTTTACCTTGTATTTAAGCCTCTGCGGACTTCCCCTTTATCTCAGTGCTGTTAACAAACTTGCATTTAGCCAATCGGTGCTGACACTTAAATAACTCCACGAGAGTGAGCACATTGTTTATCAATATGGCACACATGAACTAGCATTGTATAACTGTGGAAAAACTTTGAAAAACTGTAATATTCACTGAGATAAGAGATGACCTTCAAGGGCTTAGAAATCAGCCTATAAACCTACCTAGGTTTAGCTTTCAACAAATAATACCAAGAGAACAATTTAATTTTTGATGATAAAAGTAAATTGGAAAGTTGTTTAAAGTTACATGCCCTATCTGAATCAAGAACGTTTATTTTTGACTTAAGGTAAGTAAGACTGTGGTAGCCTGCCCTCTTCTATTCACTTAAAGGGACACTGAACCCAAATGTTTTCTTTCGTGATTCAGATAGAGCATGCAATTTTAAGCAACTTTCTGATTTACTTCTATTATAATTTTTTCCTCGTTTTCTTGCTATCTTTATTTAAAAAAGAAGACATCTAAGCCATTTTTTGGTTCAGACCCTGGACAGCACTTGTTTATTGGTAGGTGAATTTATCCACCAATCAACAAGAACAACCCAGGTTGTTCATAAAAAATGGTCCGGCATCTAAACTCACATCTTGCTTTTCAAATAAAGATACCAAGAGAATGAAGAAAATTTGATAATAGGAGTAAATTAGACAGTTGCTTAAAATTGCATGCTCTATCTGAATCAAGAAAGGAAAAAAAATTGGGTTCAGTGTCCCTTTAAATTGCTTTATCACTGATTCAGCTCAGTTAATTAGTGTAAAAATATAAAAGCTAAATAAACAGACAAACATTTCCTTTTTTAATCTTTAATAGCTAAATATAAACAATAATGTTGACACCTAAACTACCTAGTATGCACACTGCTATTGCAAATAATAATTTTCCTATCATGATTATATATGCAAAACTAATAATCCACCATAAAAGAAAAAAATGAGTACAGAGAAGGTAAGGTAGGAAGGGGTAAACATATAGGGCTAGATTACAAGTGGAGCGCTAATTTATCGCGCACCTGCAAATGGCAAATTTGCAAGTTTGTGAGCACGAGATAAATAACCAGCCATTACAAGTGGCTGGTTATTGCTACCGCAAGCTCGCAGTAGCAATTAGTGCTTATAAAATTAAGCAGATCAGGTCTTTGGTTAATTTTATAAATGTCCACCAAATGCCCCCAAAATACAGTGTAATATACTTTATTAAAAAAATATAGAAGATAGTTGCGATAAGGTAATTATTATATAAGTAGCAGCCTAATTAGTGCAGGTCACCATTGTCCAACAACACAATGTACATTTGTAGTGTTCATTCCTATTCTGGAGGAACTCTGGCTATTTTGACATGAATGCAAACTCAGCATGTTTGATGATGTTTTATTTATTAAGTGTTATGCTAATTGCATATTCATTGGAAGGAAAGCAGAGGCTACAGAACTATTAGATAGCACAATAATGGATTTTTTTCCAGATTGAAACGTGAAGGTGAAAGACTGTACATGGTTTCATCAGTTGCTTAGCATATTGTTTTCTAATAAATCTTCTTATTGAACCTTTCATTTAATTGATTGGAAACTCTATGAATTATAAATGTAGGGCACTTTCTAAAGCCACTGTGTTTGGGAAGACATAAATGAATTACTATGTAGCTGTAAGAAAGACTTTCACTTGTCCATGCATCTAAAAAACTCAAAATATTATCAAATCGAACAGATGATCAGCAAGATTCATTAAAGTACTGCACCATGCAGGAGGGATGTAAACCAGATCCTCAGGAGTTTTTGGGTCTCTAAATATAGGAATCATTTTTAAAAGGTAGCAAGCTCATTGTTCCTATTAATTGTGCACATATAGCACAAGTATGTAAATATATATTTTTTTATGTTTACTGACGCTTTAGAGTCATGGCTGTGCAGGAGTTAATCATTTGTACTGTAGACATCTCCCTTGGACCAATGGAACGATCATCAGCTGTGGCATCAGTCATGGAACCTCCTATTTTTGTATCCATCAGAAGGTTACAGAAAATGTTAGCTGCATTTAGAAGCGGTTTTAAATAGCGCCTTTTTACTAAAGCAGGAAGAGATTATATACAGTATATTAACATGCGGTTGAGGATTTTTCATGCACTGAAGCAGAGAATGTGAATTAATTGTGCTCCTCTTGTCCGGTCATTCTTTAAAACAATCATTTTTGTTATTTTACTCAGAATTTTTAAAACTCCAAATTTGAATGAAATTGCCTGATGCTATCTCTGCAATTTTATAGCAACAACACTGATTACTGCAGGGCAATTGAATCTAACTCCTTGACCTTCTTCTTCTTGTGAAATTATATCTAGGAAACAGGAGGAGAAAAAAAAGCAAATTAAAAAGGTTACGGCTGTTTAATTAGACAAGGTCAGACCTCCTGCAAAATTGCTAAAATTATATTTGTATAATTGTTTGGAACAGCACTATCCCTTGTTCTCAATAAAAAGCACTGGTGAATTTGTCAGGGTGCAAAGCTACTTGCAAGGTTACGAATTTATCATTTAATTCATTGGAATCTGAAACCCCCACAAAAAGAAAAATGAGAGCATCTAATAGTTAGGAATAGATCCCTATAGGTGCACACCTGCTATATAGCAATAAGTGTGATAAGGCATATTCAGTCTAATTATATAAAGAGAAGGCCTAGATTACAAGTGGAGAGCAGAAATGTTAGCAATATTGTGCGTTATCATTGCTCAAGCGTAATCAATGGCGCTTCAATTTGTCTTTCATATTACAAGGACAACGTTATTTTACATCACTAGAGTGATGAGTGCTAACATCTGCATGTGAGATAGTGCGGGTTTGTTAATTCCCTCACATAATAAACTTCTATGGGAGCACTCAGTAAAATTCATACATATCTACATAAATACATACATACACACATACATACATACATACATACATACATACATACATACACACACACATACATACATACACATAAATACATACATACACATGCATACACACATACATACATACATACATACATACATACACATAAATACATACATACACACATACATACATACATACATACATACACACACATACATACATACATACATACACATAAATACATACATACACATACATACACACACATACATACATATACATAAATACATACATACATACATACATACACAAAAATACATACATACATACACATGCATACACACACATCTACATACATACATACACATGCATACATACATACATACATACACATGCATACATACATACATACACATGCATACATACATACATACATACATACACATGCATACATACATACATACACATGCATACATACATACATATACATACACATACATACATACATACACATACATACATACATACATACACATGCATACATACATACATACATACACATGCATACATACATACACATACATACATACATACATACACATACATGCATACATACATACATACATACATACATACATACACATGCATACATACATACATACATACACATACATACATACATACATACATACATACACATACATACATACATACACATGCATACACACACACATACACACACATCTACATACATACATACACATGCATACACACACACATACACACATATCTACATACATACATACACATGCATACATACATACATACATACACATGCATACATACATACATACACATGCATACATACATACATACATACATACACATGCATACATACATACATATACATACACATACATACATACATACATACATACATACACATGCATACATACATACATACATACACATGCATACATACATACACATACATACATACATACATACACATACATGCATACATACATACATACATACACATACATACATACATACATACATACATACATACATACACATACATACATACATACACATGCATACACACACACATACACACACATCTACATACATACATACACACATACATACATACACATGCATACACACACATGTACACACATGCATACATACATACATACATACATACATACACATCTACATACATACATACACACATACATACATACACATACATACACATACATACACACACATACACACATACATACACATGCATACACACATACACACACATACATACATACATACATACATACATACACACATACACACCTACATACATACACATACATACACACACATACACACATACACACATACACATACATACACATACATACACACACATACACATGCATACACACATACACACACATACATACATACATACATACACATACATACATACACATACATACATACATACACACACATACACACATACATACATACACATACATACACATACATACACATACATACACACACATATATACACATACATACACACATACACACATATATACATACACATACATACACATACATACACACACATACATACACATGCATACACACACATCTACATACATACATACATACACACATATACATATATACACACATATACATACACACACACACATACATACACACACACACATCTACATACATACATACATACATACATACACACATACACACATACATACATACACATACATACACATACATACACACACATACACACATACATACACATGCATACACACATACACACACATCTACATACATACATACATACACACATACATACATACACATGCACACACATACATACATACATACATACATAAACATGCACACACATACATACACATGCATACATACATACAGGTGAAACTCGAAAAATTAGAATATCGTGCAAAAGTTCATTTATTTCACTAATGCAACTTAAAAGGTGAAACTAATATATGAGATAGACTCATTACATGCAAAGCAAGATAGTTCAAGCCGTGATTTGTCATAATTGTGATGATTATGGCTTACAGCTCATGAAAACCCCAAATCCACAATCTCAGAAAATTAGAATATTACATGCAATCAATAAAACAAGGATTGTACATAGAACAATATCGGACCTCTGAAAAGTATAAGCATGCGTACTGTATGTACTCAGTACTTGGTTTGGGTCCCATTTGCAGCAATTACTGCCTCAATGCGACGTGGCATGGAAGCTATCAGCCTGTGGCACTGCCAAGGTGTTATGGAAGACCAGGATGCTTCAATAGCAGCCTTCAGCTCTTCTGCATTGTTCGGTCTCATGTCTCTCATCTTTCTCTTGGCAATGCCCCATAGATTCTCTATAGGATTCAAGTCAGGCGAGTTTGTGGGCCAATCAAGCACAGTAATCCCACGGTCATTGAACCAGGTTTTGGTGCTTTTGGCAGTTTGGGCCGGTGCCATGTCCTGCTGGAAAATGAAGTCAGCATCCCCATAGAGCTCGTCTGCGGAAGGAAGCATGAAGTGCTCCAAAATCTCCTGGTAGATGGCTGCGTTGACCCTGGACTTAATTAGGCACAGTGGACCAACACCAGCAGATGACATGGCTCCCCAAATCAACATAGACTGTGGAAACTTCACACTGGACTTCAAGCATCTTGCAGTGTGTGCCTCTCCATTCTTCCTCCATACTCTGGGTCCTTGGTTTCCAAATGAGATGCAAAATTTGCTCTCATAAGAAAAGAGGACTTTGGACCACTGAGCAACAGACCAGGTCTGTTTTTCTTTAGCACAGGTAAGACGCTTCTGACGTTGTTTGTTGTTCAGGAGTGGCTTGACAAGAGGAATACGACATTTGAAGCCCATGTCCAGGATACATCTGTGTGTGGTGGCTCTTGTGAAAGTCCACAACACTTTTGAATGGCCTTTTCCTGACAATCCTCTCCAGGTTGCGGTTATCCCTGCTGCTTGTGCACTTTTTTATTCCACACTTTCCTCTTCCACATAACTTTCTATTAATGTGCTTTGATACAGCACTTTGGGAACATCCAACTTCTTTTGCAATTACCTTTTGAGGCTTTCCCTCCTTATGGAGGGTGTCAATGATGGTTTTATGCACAACTGTCAGGTCAGCAGTCTTTCCCATGAGAGACCATTTAAAGGCTCAGGAACCCTTTGCAGGTGCTATGGCTTAATTAGCTGATTAGAGTGGGACACTTTGAGCCTAGAATATTGCACCTTTTCACAATATTCTAATTTTCTGAGATTGTGGATTTGGGGTTTTCATGAGCTGTAAGCCATAATCATCACAATTATATTTGATGCAGTGACACCACACTTTAAAGGGGATTTATGATCATACATTGGGCTTTACCCACAGCCACTTGGGCAATGTCCGTTTTACCCGGGTAATCCTAGGATTACCCAATATCTGACTTAACCCATAACATTTATATATATATATATATATATATAGATATAGATATATACACACACACAAACATATAAGAAAAAATATATATATATATATATACACAAATTACTATCTGCACCCCTCCGTTAGTAATTAATCTGCAGAAAATATGTTGCCATGTTTTTAGTTCTGTCTCGCTCAATAGCCGGGAATTAAATTAACACCGTTAGGGTGGCGTTATAGAACCATAGAAATCACAAATAAACATCAGTGCACCCCTGAGCTTATTACCGATACAAGGGTTGTGGAACTGTGGGGACTCTTAAATGTCCAAGATAACTTTAGGTTACTTGAGTTAAGCACATAATGTTTAAGAATTATACCTGGGCTTTGTAAACAAGGTTACAAAGAGAGCAAAAACCTCAGTTTGGATCTGCTGGGACACAGTGAGCTGGGTTGCTGTTAAAGGCCCAGCCTGCACTACTTGGCACATAGGAGTGCCGCTCATTTTGTGAGTACCCTGTGTGATGAGAGTGGGAAGTGACGTCACCAGATTGGGGGCAGGGCTTAGGTCCGTTTGTCTGTGTTGCAGTTACTAAGTGAGATCAATGCTAACAGATGTATATTTCCATGTTCTACAATAAAACAGAGTTGTACCATCTTTGCTGCATCCTGCAAGTGTCCTGCATCTCATGACATAGTGTCAGAAGTTCTTGCCTGCGCTTCTGTTTCCTGATCGATGACAATGTCAAAATTTACCCCACCTGAGCCTTTTGATTTCTCTCAGCCTGCAGCTTGGCCCACATGGCGTCAGCGGTTTCAGCGCTTCAGGATTGCTTCCAAGCTGGACAAGGAGAGTGGTGAAGTACAAGTTAATTCTCTTTAATACTCTATGGGGAAAGATGTGGAGCCAGTGTTCAATGCCTTTTACTTTCCAAGAAGGGGAAGAATTTTACTTTGAAATAGTTATGAATAAACTCAGTGCCCACTTTGTGCCCAAAAGAAATGTGATTCATGAGAGGGCTTGTTTTCACAAACGTGCTCAGCGTGTCAGAGAATCTGTGGAGTCATTTGTGCGCAGCCTGTATGAACTAGCTGAATTCTGTGAGTTTGGTGTTGCTAAAGAAGAGCAAATCAGAGACAGAATAGTCATAGGAATTGCAGATGCTGAAGTCTCACTGAAGCTACAGTGAGAGTCTGATTTAACATTAGATGGGGCTATTATGATGGCCCGCCAGAGTGAACTGGTGAAAAAGCAAAGTGCTGATCTGAGGTCTGAGAGTATTGTGGATGAAGTGCAGCAGTTCAGGAGAGATGCTAGTGAAAGGCACAGTGTGAGCGGTAGACCTAAGACAACAGATAGGCCTAGAAGTGGATGAGCACAGCAGGCTCGCTGCACGCAGTGTAACCGTACCCATGATCAGAATGTTGTATACCCAGCTAAAGATAAAAGATGTAGAAAATGTAACCGAATGGGCCATTTTGAAGTGGCGTGTAAAACTGAATACATTAAGGAGATGCAGGTGGATAGCGACCAGGAGGGTCAAGAAGTTTCCTTTGTAGGGTCTGTTGTTGAACGGCTGGGTTCAGAATATGATTGGAGGGTTACTCTTACTGTAATGGGAGCCAGAGTTGCCTTTAAGATTGACACAGGAGCAGACATCACTGTAATGTCTCTTGCAGCATTCATAAAACTGCCTCGGCAGCTCCAGCTGGCGAATGTTACGACAAAAGTCCATAGTCCTGGTAGCCGCATTGATTGTGTGGGGAAATTTCTTGCCAGCTGCGAGTACAAATAAAGGAAATTCACCATGTGGGTGCATGTGATTAGAGATCAGTGTGTTAACAACTTATTGAGCAGAAAAGCAGTCTGTGGTTTGGGCCTAGTAGCCAGAGTGAATGAGAGTGAATGAGATCTCAGAAGATATGTTTGGTGAATTGGGCCTACTGAATTGCAACCCTGTCCGTATTTCACTTAAAGGTGACGCAGTCCCATACAGAATTCCGTTCCCGCTTATGCCTCAAGTGGAATAGGAGCTTCTGCGTATGAAGATTATGGGTGTTATTAAAGAGGGTGTTGAAGCAACTGACTGGTGTGCCCCCATTGTGCCTGTGGCGAAGAAAAACGGGTAGGTACACATCTGTGTAGACTTAAAAAGGCTGAATGAGGTGGTGAAGAGAGAAGTGCCGAAAAATGACTACCTTCATTACACCAGTAGGTCGGTTTTGCTTTTGCAGACACCCCTTCAGCATATCTTCTACTCCTGAAATCTTCCAAAGAGAAATGAGTTCTCTCCTAAGAGACCACGTGGGCACGGCAGTCGTCATGGACGACATCTTAGTGTATGGGTCTACATTGGAGGAACATGATCAGCGATTGAGCTGTGTGCTGCAGACTATCAGAGAGTCCGGGCTGAAGCTGAACAAAGAGATATGCCATTTTGAGAAAGCTGAGTTATGTTACTTTGGGCATATCATCAATGGGGATGGCATCAAGCCAGACCCCGAGAAAATTTGTGCTATTGAACAGATGAAAAGTCCTTCTGATGTACATGAGCTGAGACAAATATTGGGCCTTGTAAATTATGTGGGCAGGTTCCTTCCAGATTTATCCACAATACTACACCCTATCACAGAGTTGCTAAAGAAAGATGTTGTTTGGGTCTGGGGACCTTCACAGGAAGAATCTTTTATGCAGTTCAAGTACCTGTTGGGGTCTGCCCCAGTGTTGGGTTTCTACGACCCTTCCAAAAAGACTGTGGTTAGTGCTGATGCGAGCAGTTATGGATTAGGGGCCGCCCTCCTGCAGCTGAATGAAAACAAACTACAGCCCATCGCCTACTGTTCTCGTACACTGACTGCTGCTGAGTCAAAATACGCCTAATTTGAGAAAGAGTGCCTAGCTGCAGTTTGGGCCTGTGAGCACTTTCAGCATTACCTAGTGGGTTTAGAGAAATTTAGTCTGGAGACTGATCATAAACTGCTAGTCCCTCTAATCAACTCCTATGATATTGACAAAACACCCCTAAGATGTCAGAGACTTCTAATGAGGCTGCTCAGGTTCAACGTTCAGGCAGTGCATGTGCCGGGTAAACAACTGGTTGTGGCAGATACACTATCCAGGCTCCCACTGCTGAAGAGTCTTCAATGGAATCGGATGTGAAAATGTATATAGATTCAGTTCTGGCCTCCAAGTCCATTTCTTCAGGGAAACTAGAACAAATAAAGAAAGAGACATATTTAGATACAGACCTTCAAGAAGTTATAAAGTACATAAAAGAAGGTTGGCCCGAGAGTAGGGCAGCCTGGATGTCTTTAAGTTCTTACCAGCCAGAGAGGTCGCAGCTCACGGAGCTGGATTGGTTGGTGCTGTTTCAGGACCACATTGTTATTCCTGTCAGCATGAGGCAGGAGATGTTAAACCGGATTCACGATGGCCACTTAGGCATTACAAAGTGCAGAGAAAGGGCAGCTACAGCAGTATGGGGGCCTGGGATCAGTTCCAACATTGCAAGCCATGTGTCTAAATGTGCCTTTTGCCAGGAACACCGGCCTACTCAGAGAAGGGAACCCTTGTTATCTACTCCGTTGCCTGCAGGCCCGTGGCAGAAAATAGCTGCTGATTTGTGCGAACTGCACGGAAAAAAGTTCTTAGTCGTGATTGACTACTATTCCAGGTATTTGGAAATTTCACCTTTGAATGAAATCACAAGTCAAGCTGTTATCACTCGTCTCAAGAGCCTGTTCGCCCGGTGGGGCATACCAATGGAGCTGGTGAGTGATAACGGAATGCAGTTCGCTTCCACAGAGTTCAGTTCTTTCAGCAGAGAATATGATTTTGTACATTCCACATCAAGTCCACATTACCCGCAGGCCAACAGAATGGCTGAAAGGGCAGTTCAAACATCAAAGTTCATTTTGAAGCAATCTGAGCCGTACCTGGCCCTCTTGTCCTATAGGGTGACTCCCATCCAAGCCACAGGGTTTAGCCCGGCACAGCTGATGCTAGGATGCCAGATTCACACCGCCTTACCCTCTGTGGGTGTCTTCCAGCCAACTAGCTCTATTCCTCAGGACAAAGTCCTTAGGAGGGATGAAGAGGCAAAAAGGGGCTATCGATTCTTCTACGACAGGAGACATTCTGTGAGGCCCTTGCAGGAGCTGAATGCGGGGCAAAGTGTCAGCATTAAACTGGATGATGAGAAGAAATGGACGGTAATTGGACGCTCTCTAGAACCAAGGTCTTATGTAGTCCTTACTGATGGAGGGACAGTCACACGTTGAAATCGAAAACATCTTCAGCCTGTACCTGAGAGTTTGTAACTGGATGCCTCAGTACCACTGCCGATGGGATCCCATTTTAAGAGGGGTGCCTTCCCCTCAGCAAGATCACAGCGGGGATATGTCTTTGCCTCCAGCGGACTCTCAATCACCTTTTTCTGTATCAGAGGACAGTTCATGTAGAGTTACATCAAGCGGAAGAGTGGTGAAACTTCCGGCCCGATATCGGGATTAACTTTAGTTAGAACAGTGACCGGAAGTATGGGCAGAATAATCCCATGGTCATTGTGGACTAGGGTAGTCTACCCCAATGTTCAAGTCAGGATGTAATTCATGTTGTTTATATTTTCTGTAACTTGTTTTTTGTTATATACTATACAAAACTGTTGTTGTATACCTTGTTATTTGTTATATTCAAATGAAAAAAAAAATGTATGCTTTGTCCTTTAAAAAGGGGGAAGATGGGATGAGAGTGGGAAGTGATGTCACCAGATTGGGGGCGGGGCTTAGGTCAGTTTGTCTGTGTCGCAGTTACTAAGTGAGATCAATGCTACCAGATGTATATTGCCATGCTCTACAATAAACCAGAGTTGTACCATCTTTGCTATGTCCTGCATCTCATGACACCCTGTATTTTGCCTTCTTTCCTTACACCTATATTATATGTTATGGATACACACATGCGGCATCTCCTTTTTTCTTTTTGCCTGACTTTTGCAGAAGTGCTTGAGTAAAGAATATCATCTTTGAACAGTGACCTCCTCGTATCCAGGAATTATCAACACAAGGGAATCCTAACTCGGGCAATCTTACGAAAGTTCAGGACATGTTGGGGACTGTCTCACTTAAGTATATTGTCTAGTTTTTCTAGACCACCTTGTTTCTTTTTCACTTGGCTCAGGAAATGAAGTATATCACTACTTGTTGTGCTCAAGCTGCTTATGGATTGTTAAATAGTTTATATATCAAGGTTTATTATATTTTTATATATATTCGTATCTATATAGATCGTTCATTTCGTTAGTAAGGGGGACATATATTCTTGAGGGAACTTTAGGAAAGTGAAGAACTAATATATAATAGTTACTAATATAAGGGCGAATAACCTAAGTTATAAGGAAAGATATTTTATATTCTCTCTCCCAGTATTCTATTAGAAATTCTCAAACTTCTCGAGCATAAGCACACATATCGGCCTGAATAGGAGAGTAATTACTATAGAAAACTAGTGTAAAAGGCCTGTAACTAACTATTGGCTAGATTACGAGTTTTGTGTTATGAGTAAAAAAGCGGCGTTAAGGCTCATAACGCTGCTTTTTCACTACCGCTGCTATTACGAGTCTTGTAGGTACAGCTGTCCCGCCCACTTTTTTGGCCGTACCGCAAATTAACTTATGCAATTTTCGTAAACACTTTTTTCAATGGGACTTCCATAGCGCCGATATTACAAGCTTTTTTTTGGAGGCCAAAAAGTGAGCGGTACAGCCTATCCCGCAAGGTTTGTAACACATTCTAAAGTCAGTAGTTATGAGTTTTACACTACAAAGCCGTAGCATAAAACTCATAACTAAAGTGTTAAAAAGTACACTAACACCCATTAACTACCTATTAACCCCTAAACTGAGGCCCTCCCGCATCGCAAACAGTAAAATAAAATTATTAACCCCAAATCTACTGCTCTGGACATCTCCGCCACTAGAATAAACATATTAACCCCTAAACCGCCACACTCCCGCATCGTAAACACTAGTTAAATATTATTAACCCCTAATCTGCTGTCCCTAACATTGCCGCCATCTACCTACATTTATTAACCCCTAATCTGCCGTCCCCAATGTCGCCGCCACTATACTAAATTTATTAACCCTAACACCCCCTAACTTAAATATAATTAAAATAAATCTAATAGTTACATTGTATCTAGCTTAGGGTTTATTTTTACTTTACAGGCAAGTTTTTATTTATTTTTACTAGGTAGAATAGTTACTAAATGGTTATTAACTATTTACTAACTACCTAGCTAAAATAAATACAAATATCATAAATACAAATTAACGTAAATTAAATATAATTACCTAAATTACAAAAAAAAACCCACTAAATTACACAAAATAAAAAACTAATTACAAAATATTTAAACTAATTACACCTAATCTAATAGCCCTATCAAAATAAAAAAAGCCCCCTTAAATAAAAAAAAACCTAGCCTAAACTAAACTACCAATAGCCCTTAAAAGGGCCTTTTGCAGGGCATTGCCCCAAAGAAATCAGCTCTTTTACCTGTAAAAAAATACAAACAACCCCCCAACAGTAAAACCCACCACCCACACAACCAACCCCTCAAATAAAACCCTAACTAAAAAAACCTAAGCTCCCCATTGCCCTGAAAAGGGCATTTGGATGGGCATTGCCCTTAAAAGGGCATTTAGCCCTTTTGCTGCCCAAACCCTAATCTAAAACTAAAACCCACCCAATAAACACTTAACACTTAAAACAACCTAACACTAACCCCCGTAGATCTACTTACAGTTTTGAAGACCGGACATCCATCGTCAACAAAGCCAGGAGAAGTCCTCAACAAAACGGCAAGAAGTCCTCAACGAAGCCGGGAGAAGTCTTCATCCAAGCCGGGAGAAGTGGTCCTCCAGATGGGCAGAAGTCTTCATCCAGAGGGCATCTTCTATCTTCATCCATCCGGCACGGAGCGGGTTAATCTTAAAGACATCCGGTGCGGAGCATCCTCTTCTTACGATGACTCCCGACGAATGAAGGTTCCTTTAAGTGATGTCATCCAAGATGGCATCCCTTTGATTCCGATTGGCCATTCCAATCAGCCAATAGAATGCGAGCTCAATCCTATTGGCTGATTGGATTTTTTCAACCTTAGTTCCAATTGGCTGATAGAATTCTATTAGCCAATCGGAATCTAAGGGATGCCATCTTGGATGACGTCACTTAAAGGAACCTTCATTCGATGGGAGTCGTCATAAGAAGAGGTTGCTCCACGCCGGATGTCTTGAAGATGGACCCGCTCTGCGCTGGATGAATGAAGATGCCGTCTGGATGAAGACGTCTGCCCATCTGGAGGACCACTTCTCCCTGCTTGGATGAAGACTTCTCATGGCTTCGTTGAGGACTTCTTGCCACTTAATTGAGGACTTCTCCCGGCTTCGTTGACGATGGATGTCCGGTCTTCAAAACTGTAAGTGGATCTTCGGGGGTTAGTGTTATGTTTTTTTAAGGGTTTATTGGGTGGGTTTTAGTTTTAGATTAGGGTTTGGGCAGCAATAGAGCTAAATGCCCTTTTAAGGGCAATGCCCATCCAAATGTCCTTTTCAGGGCAATGGGGAGCTTAGGTTTTTTTAGTTAGGCTTTTATTTGGGGGGTTGGTTGTGTGGGTGGTGGGTTTTACTGTTGGGGCATTGTTTGTATTTTTTTTTACAGGTAAAAGAGCTGATTTCTTTGGGGCAATGCCCCGCAAAAGGCCCTTTTAAGGGCTATTGGTAGTTTAGTTTAGGGTAGGGTTTTTTTTATTTTGGGAGGGCTTTTTTTATTTTGATAGAGCTATTAGATTAGGTGTAATTAGTTTAAATATCTTGTAATTTGTTTTTTATTTTGTGTAATTTATTGTTTTTTTTTTTTAATTTAGGTAATTGTATTTAATTTAGTTAATTGTATTTAATTTAGGTAATTTATTTAATTGTAGTGTAAGGTTAGGTGTTAGTGACAGGTTAGGTTTTATTTTACAGGTAAATTTGTATTTATTTTAGCTAGGTAGTTAGTAAATAGTTAATAACTATTTAGTAACTATTCTACCTAGCTAAAATAAATACAAACTTGCCTGTAAAATAAAAATAAACCCTAAGCTAGATACAATGTAACTATTAGTTATATTGTAGCTAGCTTAAGGTTTATTTTACAGGTATTTAGTTTTAAATAGGAATTATTTAGTTATTAATAGTAGGTTTTCTTTAGATTTAATTTAATTATATTTAAGTTAGTGGGTGTTAGGGTTAGACTTAGGTTTATGGGTTAATAACTTTAGTATAGTGGCTGCGACGTTGGGGGCTGCAGATTAGGGGTTAATAAATGTAGGTAGGTGGTGGCGATGTTAGGGGCAGCAGATTAGGGGTTAATAATATTTAACTAGTGTTTGTGATGCTTGAGAGCGGCAGTTTAGGGGTTAATGTGTTTATTATAGTGGGGGCGGTGTCCGGAGCGGCAGATTAGGGATTAATAAGTATAATGTAGGTGTCGGAGATGTTGGGGGCAGCAGATTAGGGGTTAATAAGTGTAAGATTAGGGGTGTTTAGACTCGGGGGTTCATGTTAGGGTGTTAGGTGTAAACATAAATTTAGTTTCCCCATAGGAATCAATGGGGCTGCGCTACAGAGCTTTACGCTGCTTTATTGCAGGTGTTAGGCTTTTTTCAGCTGGCTCTCCCCATTGATGTCTATGGGGAAATTGTGCACAAGCACGTACAACCAGCTCACCGCTGACTTAAGCAGCGCTAGTATTGGAGTGCGGTATGGCGCACAAGTTTGCTCTACGCTCACTTCTTGTCTTTTTAATGCTGGGTTTATAAAAACCTGTAATACTAGCGCTGTAGGGAAGTGAGCAGTGACAATAACGTGCAAGTTAGCACCGTACCCCTCATAAAGCAAAACACGTAATCTAGCCGTTTGCTAGTATTATCTCTTCACTCTGATTATATATATATTGCTCCCAGGGTTGCAGGAAAGCAATATCTAAGTATTCTGTCTAGGTTATTTAGAGTAGACTACCTCCATTATTTTTACATGTTAAGGAAATTAAGTATATTAGTATTCAAGTGGTGTTCAAGCTGCCTATATATGTTTTTAAACACTTTACATATCAAGGTTTATCATATGTTTAATACGCACTCATTTGGAAGTAAAGGGGATACATACATTGCAGGGAATATTAGGAAGTGGAAAAATGGTGCTGATGGTTTGCAGTGAATTGTAAATTGGGGGAAGGTTATCTACTTTGACAGACAGAAATTTGCTTCAAGTTTATTTAACTATCTGGAAGGGGAGAGCAAAAATAAATCTTTTCTTATTCAGGGTAGTTTTCGCTTTTTCCTTTCTCTCTCTTCTATGGATAAATATATTTCAACGGTTTCTCATTCTAAGATGTCAACTATGGCAAGTAGAAGACAGTAGTAAAAAAAGCAAGTCAGACGTAGTGCAGAACTCAGTGTAGAGTCAGACTTAGACAATAGGGAACACGGAACTGCTCAGATTAGTGCCTTATTTATGCCTAAATTTGAATCTTTACAAAACAGCATTGAAGCAGTTTCACACGAAATGAAACAGTTCTCTTCCAGAGATAATTTAGTTGAACAGCGGATATCAGATGTGGAAGATAGGGATATTGAAAAAGATAAGGATATTACAGGAATGCTTAAGCAAGTCCAATTTCTAACTGATAAAGTTGAGGATCTTGAAAACAGATCACGAAGAACTAGCATAAGGGTGATTGGAATATCAGAATCCTTAGTAGAAAAAGAGTTAATGCAGTTTGTTGCAACGCAGCTACCATCGATCTTATAAATCACAGATAGTAATATACCTATATTAGTGGAACGTGTTCATATAATCGGTATGCTTAGGAAACAGGATGAGCTGAATGATAGACCTAGACCTATAATTATAAAATACCTACATTTTCAAGACAAGATAAAAATCCTACAGGCATACCGAGTTTTAAAAAAAATGCTTTTTCAGAATAAAAACGTTTTAATTTTTCAGGATTTCTCTTATGAAACGAAACATCTAATAAAAGGAAACTATGCGCAACCATTATGTACTCGAATAATTCAAGAAGGTAGAACAGTGAAACTTCTATATCCTGCTAGAATTGGTATAAAAATTAAAGAAGGTTTTAAAGCATTTGAGTTTTCTGAGAGAAGAGGTTAAGTAGGAATTGGGTGGTAGAGCTGGAGGAATAGGAATATGTTAATTTAGTAAAGTTTGCTATGAGGAAACAAATGAATAATAGAAGACATTTGAGGATGTTATTCCATTCTTCCCTTGGGTCCTGTCTAGTAGGTTGTGTGATACATCCAAGCACTACAGCCACCAGAAGAAATCTTTGTTTAAAAGACCTTTATTGTCATTTAGTTGGGTCCAAACGTTTACATGAACATCGTTTCAAACCTACAATAGGCTCTTAGTCATATACAGAGGAGAATTATTTTACCATCAAACCAATGGTAACACATTCAAGATTAGAGAGTATCTCACTTGCAGATCAATATTTGTTATCTATCTAATCAAATGTCCATGTGGTTTTATTTATATTGGCGAGACCTGTAGAGAGGCCATAGATAGACTTACAGAACATAAATGACAATTAATGTCTTTTAAACAAATATTTCTTCTGGTGGCTGAAGTGCTTGGATGTATGATTACTTGGATTGAAAAGATTTGGCAAATCTTACTTTGCGCCCCACAAACAGGTGTGTTATTCTCCTTCCTCCTTGATTCCCTAGTAGGTTGTGTGCCGTTGTTGTTTCTTTTCTTTTTCCCTTTTTTTTTTGTTGCTTTTTTTTTTGTTTTTTTACGCCTGCTGGTATTACGAGTCTTGAAGGTTTAGGTGTACCGCACACATCTTTGGCCTTACCGCAAAACAACTTACGTAAACTTCGTAAAGTCATTTTTCTATGGGACTTCCAGTATTACGAGTCTGTCCTGGGAGGCCAAAAAGTGAGCGGTACACCCTACCCCGTCAAGAGTCCTAACGCATTTAAAAGTCAGTAGTTATGAGTTTTACACTACAACGCTGTAGCATAAAACTCATAACTTAAGTGCTAAAAAGTACACTAACACCCATAAACAACCTATTAACCCCTAAACCGAGGCCCTCCCGCATCGCAAACACTATAATAAAATTTGTAACCCCTAATCTGCCGCTCTGGACACCGCCGCCACCTACATTATATTTATGAACCCCTAATCTGTTTCCCTCAAAATCGCCGACACCTACATTATATCTATTAATCCCTAATCTGCCTTCCCCAATGTTGCCAACACCTAAATTATATTATTAACCCTTAATCTGCCTTCCCCAATGTCGCAGACATCTACATTATATTATTAACCCCTAATCTGCCACCCCCAACGTCTTCGCCACTATATTAAAGTTATTAACCCCTAAACCTAAGTCTAACCCTAACCCTAACACCCCCTAACTTAAATATAATTTAAATAAATCTAAATAAATATTCCTATCATTAACTAAATTATTCCTATTTAAAACTAAATACTTACCTATAAAATAAACCCTAAGATAGCTACAATATAACTAATAGTTACATTGTATCTAGCTTAGGGTTTATTTTTATTTTACAGGCAAGTTTGTATTTATTTTAACTAGGTAGAATAGTTATTAAATAGTTATTAACTATTTAATAACTACCTAGCTAAAATAAATACAAAAGTACCTGTAAAATAAAACCTAACCTAAGTTACAATAACACCTACACTATAATTAAATAAATTAACTAAATTAAATACAATTAAATAAATTACATACAATTTGCTAAATTAAATAAAATTAGCTAAAGTACAAAAAAAACAAACACTAAATTACAGAATATAATAAACAAATTACAGATATTTAAACTAATTACACCTAATCTAATAGCCCTATTAAAATAAAAAAAAGCCCCCTCAAAATAAAAAAAACCCTAGCCTAAACTAAACTACCAATAGCCCTTAAAAGGGCCTTTTGCGGGGCATTGCCCTAAAGTAATCAGCTCTTTTACCTGTTAAAAAAAATACAAACAACCCCCCCAACAGTAAAACCCCCCACCCACACAACCAACCCCCAAATAAAATACTATCTAAAAAAAAACTAAGCTCCCCATTGCCCTGAAAAGGGCATTTGAATGGGCATTGCCCTTAAAAGGGCAGTTAGCTATTTTGCAGCCCAAAGTCCCTAACCTAAAAATAAAACCCACCCAATACACCCTTAAAAAAACCTAACACTAACAACCTGAAGATCGACTTACTGGGAGAAGTCTTCATCCAAGCTGGGCAAAGTGGTCCCCCAGACGGGAATAAGTTTTCATCCAGACGGCATATTCTATCTTCATCCATCTGGTGCGGAGCGGGTCCATCTTCAAGACATCCGACGTGGAGCATCCTCTTCTGCCGACGGACTAACGACGAATGAAGGTACCTTTAAGTGACGTCATCCAAGATGGCGTCCCTTAGATTCTGATTGGCTGATAGAATTCTATCAGCCAATCGGAATTAAGGTAGAAAAGTTATACCGGGAGAACTATATAAAATCTTAGAGGATAAAATTACTCCTTTATTGAAGGTAATATATAACTCTTTCTTTATAGAGGGAGCGACTCCATCGAGATACTTCAATGAATCTAGGACAGTGTTGATCTTAAAACAAGGGAAGGAGGATAAGTTAATGAACTCTTACAGATCTATCTCCCTATTGAATGTGGAGTATAAAATTCTTACACATATTTTAGCTACAAGACTTGAATACCCTGATTCAACCAGATCAAACGGGTTTCATCAAAGGAAGAACATTAATATCCAACATTAGGAAATTAGAGAGAGTGCTAAACTGTTGTCATATAGCACGTAGGGAAAATTTGTTTCTGGGTGAAGATGCAGCTATTATTACTTTGGATACACAAAAAGCATTTGACTCCTTGATATGGAACCACATGTTTACTACTATCAGGAATTATGGGTCATTTTCTTAGCGTAATTCATTTGTTATATATACCACTCCTTCATTGGCTTTGGTAGTAAATGTTAGGGTTAGAAAGAGCTTTGTATTACAGCGAGGAACTCGTCAGGGCTATCCTATCTCATCTCTTCTTTTTAATTTAGCTTTGGAACCATTAGCCATTTATTTTCTGGAGAAGATTGAGGGAATTATTATAGACAAATACAAGATCCAGCAAGCTATCTATATCTATGCGGATGATCTATTGATTTTTACACAAAATCTTGAAACTAATTTACTATTATTTATTAAGATCTTAGATGATTTTCAAACCTTTACAGGTTTTGGTATTAATAAAGAAAAGACGGAAATACTTTGGTTGATGAAACACAGGAATTCAACCCGAACGCCATTTAAAGAAGCAAAAGATAATATATCATATCTGGGGCTGAAATTCTCACGAGAACCCAAAATTTGGTATGGGTTAAATATTCCTCCACTGATTATATCCCTCAAGAGAGATATTGATAGATGGATGAATCTGCCTCTGTCTTTGGCAGGCAGAATTCATTTAATTAAAATGCTTATCCTCCCTAGATTTTTTATCTACATTTCCAGCCCTAACAAAAGATAGATATCCATATAATTAATAAACTTATTAGACAATTTATTTGGAAAAATAAAAGATCTAGAATAGCTATGAATCAATTAGTTGCTGGCAGAAAAGGTTTTGGAATGGCAATACCAGATTTCGAAAATTATAGCATAGCAACTAATGTTAAATATATATTTGATTGGTTTTTAGAGGTAGGAAACTTCTCAGTCTATGAAATAGATGAAGCGATGGTAGCGCCTTTCTCATTAAAAGCTCTTGCTCACATGCATTGCCCACTAATTCAATGCCTAAAAAAATTAAACAATTATTAGTTGTAATACAACCTATACAGGCTGAAGCAGCGGTCACAAAGACCGCTGCTCCATAACCTGTCCGTCTGCTCTGAGCAGGCGGACTGACATCACCGGAAATCAACCCGATCGAGTACGATCGGGTTGATTGACACCCCCCTGCTGGCGGCCCATTGGCCGTGAGTCAGCAGGGGGCGGCGTTGCACCAGCAGCTCTTGTGAGCTGCTGGTGCAATGCTGAATACGGCGAGCGTATTGCTCGCCGTATTCAGCGAGGTCTGGCGGACCTGATCCGACAGTGCGGATCAGGTCCGCCAGACCTTGATAAATAGGGGCCTATGACTCAGCTAGATTTAAAAAATGGTCTCAGGCAGAAAAAAGATTTATGAATCAGTTAATTAATATGGAAAATAATAGAGTAAAAACTTTTGATGTATGTAAGAGAGAGTTTGGGATCTCAAAACAACAATTCTCATATCTACAAATACGACATTATGCGGACCAATTACTGGGATTTAGAAATTTAGATTGGGAAAACATAGCTATAAAACATAATTTAATGTTATTTAGACAAGGGAACCTATCTGTTTCTAGTATATACTCGTCTTTATTATACTCGCAGGAAGCTAGTAATATTACATATTTTAAGCTTAAATGGAGTGAAGTTATTCAAAGTCAAAATGAGATTGATCTACTGATGAGTTCTCTAAGTAGGACAGTTAAAGCCATGCAAGCAGAATACTTTAGAGAACAGCAAATACAAATTCTGTATCAAGTTTTTATTACTCCAAAATACTTCTCATATTGGACAAAAGAAGGCGATAAGCTATCTTGTATAAAATGCAAGTTTAATTTGGCGGATATAATTCATTGTTTTTGGTTATGCTCAATAATTCAAAGGTTTTGGGGGAAAATTTCAATAAATATATTCAACTTTCCAAGCAAAATATTTTCTTTTTAACAACGTATAAGGAAGTTGGTGAAAATACATTATTTTTTAATACAGTTATTCTCCTTGGAAGAAAAGTGATTTTGAAATATTGAGTTTAAGAATCTTATTTCATATCAGTTATTCTTAGAACAAGCAAAAGTACAGATGGAAAATGAAAGTAGCATAAAAGGTTCCCTTGCAAAATGGGGAGAGTGTATTAAATCCTTGGATATCAATACACAAAAGACAGTGATTCTTCCTTTCAAAAACTCAACTTTTATATTAGAGTCCAATTTGAGAGGCAAGTGGCTGTACCCAGAGGGTTGACCAGTAACTATATATATTAGGATTATACACTTTTGCCTCTTTTTTTTTGTTTTTGTATTTTGTTTAGGAAAGGTAAAGGGGAGAAAGAGGAAGGGAAATGGTTATTTAATAGAATGTATATTATTGTAATATTTAATACAGCGTTGTAATAGGATGTATTAAACTGTAACTTTGTATAAATTATGTAATATTGGACAAATTAAGCGGAAAATTAGAAAAGGAACTGGCCTAAAAAACAAAGGGAAGCTGTGACTTCCAATTTTTCACTTTTTGTTATTGTATAAACAACTTAATAAAGCTGGTTTTAAAAAAAAGAAAAGAAAAATATTGCATAGGCAATAAGCACATCTAGGCAAGAATCACCGCTCTCGCCTTTAACCAGTAAAACTCTATATACACTTACCAATGCACCAGAGGATTCTGGGTAAGATATGAAAATTAGATATGCAATATCTCAGAATTTTTGCTTCAGATACTGTAGGGATATTGGATTTGATGCGCTAATTGTCTATACAATAATTTCTATTGATTTACTGTCATGAAACGTGTGATTTTAATCTCATGCTTTTATCTCCTCCATAATTTAAATTAATTTTTATACACACACAAACACAAACACACAGACATGCATGCACATGCACACACACAAACACATATGTATACTCACACATACATATACTCACACATACCTACACAGACATGCACACACATACATACATACATACATACATACACATGCACACACACATATATACTCACGCATACATATATATATATACTCACACATACCTACACAGACATGCACACACATTCATGCATACACATGCACACACATACATACACATGCACACACATATATATACTCACACATACCTACACAGACATGCACACACATACATACACATGCACACATATATATATATATATATATATATACTCACACATACCTACACAGACATGCACACACACACATATATATATATATATATATATATATATACTCACACATAAATATACTCACACATACCTACACAGACATGCACACACATACATACACATGCACACATATATATATATACTCACACATACATATACTCACACATACCTACACAGACATGCACACACATACATACATACATACACATGCACACACATACATACATACATACATACATACACATGCACACACATATATATACTCACACATACATATACTCACACAGACATGCACACACATAGATATATACATACATACATACATACATGCACACACATATATATACTCACACATACATATACTCACACATACCTACACAGACATGCACACACATACACATGTATAAATATACTCAAACATACATACATAGACATGCACACACATACATAAACACACATATATATATACAGTATATACTTACATACATACACACACATACTATGCACACACACACACACATACTGTATATATAACATGGCATTGCATATTTTTCTAATTAAACATCAAACAATTAAACTAATAGTTAAACTTTTCTATATTCATTTTGGTAGACGTTTATAGAAAGTACAGGAACTCATTAAATGGTTAACTGTGCATGTTTACTGTGCACTGGGGGTCTAGTATCATTTTATTTTTTGTGATCATCAGTTCAATCTAGAATCATATCAGTGACTTTCGGTCCTTGTTTTATTTGAGACTCAGCAGCAGCACCAGCAAGTAGCTAAGTATATAAGAGAATCCTTTTAGTTGTTTTGTGCATTTGTGCTGACATGCATATAGTGCATCCAATCAACTTGTCATTTTGCCATATGCCTTCATATCCAAAGTGCAAGAAGCTCTGCAGTCAAGTAATTACAGCCTGGAAATGGAGGGTTCATAAAAGAAAAAATGCTGAAAAAGAACTTGCCAGGGGTTCTTCCTGTAAGTATATAGTAAAGTTCCTGAAGATTTATAAATACACAGTTGATCTTTTCATGTTGTTATTTTTTGTAACTTCATGCAAATATTTCATGCTTTTTTGTGACCTTGAAGAGTGATTTCTGCTAATTTCAATTGGCTAGATTTAGAGTTTTGTCGGTAAAGACCCACGTAGCTAACGCAGCTTTTTTTCCTACCGCTGCTTCCAAACAACGCTGGTATTTAGAGTTGTCTGAAGGGCTGCGTTAGGCTCCAAAAAGGGAGCGTTGAGCCGAATTTACCGCCACTTCAACCCTCAATACCAGCGTTGCTTACGGTAGCGGTAAGCTGGCAAAACGTGCTTGTGTACGATTCCCCCATAGGAAACAATGGGGCAGTTTGGGCTGAAAAAAACCTAACACCTGCAAAAAAGCAGCGTTAATCTCCCAACGCAGCCCCACTGTTTCCTATGGGGAAACACTTTCTAAGTCTGCACCTAACACCCTAACATGAACCCTGAGTCTAAACACCCCTAACCTTACACTTATTAACCCCTAATCTGCCGCCCCAACATCGTCGCCACCTGCATTATACTATTAACCCCTAATCTGCCGCTCCGGACACCGCTGCCACCTACACTATAGCTATGAATCTCTAATCTGCCCCCCCCAATGTCGCCGCCACCTAACTTCAAGTATTAACCCCTAATCTGCCGACCGGACCTCGCCGCTACTATAATAAATGTATTAACCCCTAAAGCTAAGTCTAACCCTAATCCTAATACCCCCCTAAATTAAATATAATTTTAATTGAACAAAATAAATTAACTCTTATTAACTAAAGTATTCCTATTTAAAACGAAATACTTACCTGTAAAATAAACCCTAATATAGCTACAATATAACGAATAATTATATTGTAGCTATTTTAGGATTTATATTTATTTTACAGGCAACTTTGTATTTATTTGAACTAGGTACAATAGCTATTAAATAGTTATTAACTATTTAATAGCTAGCTAGTTAAAATAATTACAAAATTACCTGTAAAATAAATCCTAACCTAAGTTACAAATACACCTAACACTACACTATCAATAAAATAATTAAATAAATTAGCTACCAATACCTACAATTAAATACAATTAAATAAACTAAACTAAATTACAAAAAACAAACAAACACTAAATTACAGAAAATAAAAAAATATTACAAGAATTTTAAACTAATTACACCTAATCTAAGCCCCCTAATAAAATAACCCCCCCCCCAAAATAATAAAAGTCCCTACCCTATTCTACATTGCAAAGTAATCAGCTCTTTTACCAGCCCTTAAAAGTGCTTTTTGCGGGGCTTGCCCCAAAGTAATCAGCTCTTTTGCCTGTAAAAAAAAATACAACCCCCCAACATTAAAACGCACCACCCACATACCCCTACTCTAACCCACCCAAACCCCCCTTAAATAAACCTAACACTACCCCCCTGAAGATCTCCCTACCTTGAGTCGTCTTCACCCAGCCAGGCCGAAGTCTTCATCCAATGGGGCAGAAGAGGACATCCAGACCAGCAGAAGTCTTCATCCTATCCGGGCAGAAGAGGACATCCGGACCGGCAGACATCTTCATTCAAGCGGCATCTTCTATTTTCATCCATGCGGAGAGGAGCCATCTTCTTCCCAGCCGACGCTGATCCATCCTCTTCAACCGACGCCTACTCGCCGAATGAAGGTTCCTTTAAATGACGTCATCCAAGATGGCGTCCCTCGAATTCCGATTGGCTGATAGGATTCTATCAGCCAATCGGAATTAAGGTAGGAAAAATCTGATTGGCTGATTCAATCAGCCAATCAGATTCAAGTTCAATCCGATTGGCTGATCCAATCAGCCAATCAGATTGAGCTCGCATTCTATTGGCTGTTCCGATCAACTTGGTGAAGACGACTCAAGGTAGGGAGATCTTCAGGGGGGTAGTGTTAGGTTTATTTAAGGGGGGTTTTGGTGGGTTAGAGTAGGGGTATGTGGGTGGTGGGTTTTAATGTTGGGGGTTGTATTTTTTTTACAGGCAAAAGAGCTGATTACTTTGGGGCATGCCCTGCAAAAAGCCCTTTTAAGGGCTGGTAAAAGAGCTGATTACTTTGTAATGTAGAAGAGGGTAGGGGCTTTTATTATTTTTTTTTTATTTTATTTTATTAGGGGGCTTAGATTAGGTGTAATTAGTTTAAAATTCTTGTAATATTTTTTTATTTTCTGTAATTTAGTGTTTGTTTGTTTTTTGTAATTTAGTTTAGTTTATTTAATGGTATTTAATTGTAGGTATTGGTAGCTAATTTATTTAATTAATTTATTGATAGTGTAGTGTTAGGTGTATTTGTAACTTAGGTTAGGATTTATTTTACAGGTAATTTTGTAATTATTTTAACTAGGTAGCTATTAAATAGTAAATAACTATTTAATAGCTATTGTACCTGGTTAAAATAAATAGAAAGTTGCCTGTAAAATAAATATAAATCCTAAAATAGCTACAATATAATTATTTGTTATATTGTAGCTATATTAGGGTTTATTTTACAGGTATTTAGTTTTAAATAGGAATACTTTAGTTAATAAGAGTTAATTTATTTTGTTAGATTAAAATTATATTTAATTTAGGGGGGTGTTAGGGTTAGGGTTAGACTTAGCTTTAGAGGTTAATACATTTTTTATAGTAGCGGCGAGGTCCGGTCGGCAGATTAGGGGTTAATATTGAAGTTAGGTGGCGGCGACGTTGGGGGGGCAGATTAGGGGTTAATAAATATTATGTAGGTGTTGGCGATGTTAGGGGCAGCAGATTAGGGGTTCATAGGGATAATGTAGGTGGCGGCGATGTGCGGTCGGAAGATTAGGGGTTAAAAATATTTATTATAGTGGCGGGGATGTGGGGGGACCTCGGTTTAGGGGTACATAGGTAGTTTATGGGTGTTAGTGTACTTTAGAGCACTGTAGTTAAGAGCTTTATATACCGGCGTTAGCCGATAAAGCTCTTAACTACAGCCTTTCCATGGGCGTTAGGAGTCTTGTCGGTTGTAATGCTCACTTCAGCCAAGACTCTAAATACCGGTGTTGTTGAAAATATAGGATACGCAATTGGCATAAGGGGATCTGCGGTATGGAAAAGTTGCGGCTTGAAAGTGAGCGGTACACCTTTACCTGGCCGACTCTAAATACCAGCGGTCGGCCAAAAGCAGCGTTAGGACCCCTTAACGCTGCTTTTGATGGCTCAGAACTCTAAATCTAGCAAGTTTAGCAGGGCTTTCAAAGAGAACTCTGAGATAAAGGGACATGAACCACAAATTATTTTTTTCATGATTTATAAAGAGCATGCAATTTTAAACAACTTTCCAATTTACTTATTTTATCTAATTTGCCTCATTCTCTTGATATCCTTTATTGAAAATCAGATCTAGATAGGCTCAGTAGCTGCTGATTGGTGGCTGAACATACTGTAGATGCCTTGTGTGATTGGCTCACCCATGTGCATTGCTATTTCTTCAACAAGGGATATCTAAAGAATAAAGCACATGAGAAGTAAATTGGAATGTTGTTTAAAATTGGGCTTTCATGTTCCTTTAAGTCTTTTGTTGAATGGGTCTAATTATAGGATGCACTAAAATTAGTCTGTAAATTATAATAACATATTATTTGCTTCAAGAAGGCAAACAAATATATGTGTAGGATGAATACATTAGGAAGTGTTTTAATTGGTGTTGATTTGTCTGTATATTTGATCATAAAGGGACAGTAAACCCTTTGAAATGTATAAAATGTATAAATATATGTAGTAATACAGCTTTGCAATATTCTTTAATTGATTATAGGGTCACATAAACCCTTAAAAATGATTTAATGATTCAGACAGAGCATACAATTTTATACAATTTTTCAATTTACTTCTATTATCTAAATAGATTTGATCTCTTTATATCCTTTATTGAAAAGCATACTTAGGTAAGCTCAGTGGCTGGGAGCTAGCTGCTGATTGGTGGTTGTACAAATATATCTCTTATCATTGCATTGCATTGCTGTTTCTTTAATAAAGAATACCAAGAGAATGAAGCAAAACTGATAACAGAAGTAAATTGGAAAGTTGTTTAACTTTTCATTCTCTATCTGCATCATGAAAGAAACATTTGGGGTTTTATGTCCCTTTAAAGGGATACTAGACCCAAATGTTGTCTTTCATGATTCAGATAGAGCAGCAATTTTAACCAATTACCAATTAGCAAGCGCTACCTAGGTGCTGAACCAAAATGGGCCGGCTCCTATGCTTACATTCCTGCTTTTTCAAATAAAGATACCAAGAGAACAAAAACATATATTAGGAGTAAATGAGAAAGTTGCTTAAAATTGCTGCTCTATACGAATCATGAAAGACAACATTTGGGTTAGTATCCCTTTAAAGGTGAAGAGTTTTTCAGCGCTGATTCCGGGAAGGGCCAATCCAGAGAGAGCACTTTTCTTTCCGTATATATTTGTAGGTCTCACGAGCCTAACCTTGCCTAATATACGTCCTTAATTAGCTACAGCTAAGGTGATGAGAAAAAACTGCAAACCAATTGTCATCTTGCCAACACCATCGCTATGGCCAGTCTGTCCTACCCAGCAACAAGTCTGATTGGCTCCTGCAAACAAGGCAAATTCTGTGTGAAAAACAAACAAAAATATATTAATGCATTCAAAGCTGCAGACAAATCTTGTTATGACGAGGTATTCACTGATTCTTTAAAGGGACGTTCTCGTCAAAATTTAGATCGATAAATGATACAAATGATACCTGTATTGGCAAAAATGCTTTTAGTAAAATGTATCAAAGTTTTAGTGTCAACATTTTTCTCTGCACGTGCATGTGAAGCATAGCTAGATATTCTCAGTGCACCAGCATTTGATATAATGCAGCTGCTCAGAGCACCAGTGGGGCTTGTATCATGAAAGCAATTAACACATTGAGTCATTACCAAATGGTGCAAGCACCTTAAAGGGACACTGAACCCAATTTTATTCTTTTGTGATTCAGATAGAGCATGACATTTTAAGCAACTTTCTAATTTACTCCTATTATCAATTTTCTTCATTCTCTTGGCATCTTTATTTGAAATGCAAGAATGTAAGTTTAGATGCCGGCCCATTTTTGGTGAACAACCTGGGTTGTTCTTGCTGATTGGTGGATAAATTGATCCACCAATAAAGTGCTGTCCAGAGTTCGAAACCAAAAAAAGCTTTAGATGCCTTTTTTAAAAAAAAATAAAGATAGCAAGAGAACAAAGAAAAATTGAAAATAGGAGAAAATTAGAAAGTTGCTTAAAGGGACAGTCTACAACAGAATTTTTATTGTTTTAAAATATAGATAATCCCTTTATTACCCATTCCCCAGTTTTGCATAACCAACACAGTTATATTAATATACTTTTTACCTCTGTGATTACCTTGTATCTAAACCTCTGCAAACTGCCCCTTTATTTCAGTTCTTTCGACAGACTTGCAGTTTAGCCAATCAGTGCCTGCTCCCAGATAACTTCACGTGCACGAGCACAGTGTTATCTATATGAAACACATGAATTAACACCCTCTAGTGGTAAAAAACTGTTAAAATGCATTCTCAAAAGAGGTGGCCTTCAAGGTCTAATACATTAGCATATGAACCTCCTAGGTTAAGCTTTCAACTAAGAATATGAAGAGAACAAAGCAAAATTGGTGATAAAAGTAAATTGGAATATTGTTTAAAATTGCATGCCCTATCTGAATCATGAAAGTTTATTTTGGTCTAGACTGTTCCTTTAAAATTGCTGCTCTATCTCAATCACGAAAAAAAATTTTTGGGTTCAGCGTCCCTTTAAGCTTACAGAGCATGTGCTGTGTTTAAAATGCTGGCGCACAGAGAATACTTAAAGGGACATGAAACTTAAAATTTTTCTTTCATTATTCAGATAGAGAACAATTTTAAAAAAGTTTCCGTTTTGCTTCTATTATCAAATTTTCTTTGTTCTTATGTTATTCTTTGTTGAAGAGATACCTAGGTTGGTGGCATGCACATGCCTGAAGCACTACATGACAGTAAATAGTGCTGCCATCTAGTGTTCTTGCTAATTTATAACATTGGTGCAAAACTACTACCATATAGTGCTGCACCTAAATTCCACTTATTAACCCTTAATCTGCCGCCCGACATCGCCAACACCTACATTACACTTATTAACCCATAATCTGCCGCCCGACATCGCCAACACCTACATTACACTTATTAACCCATAATCTGCCGCCCGACATCACCAACACCTACATTACACTTATTAACCCCTAATCTGCCGCCCGACATCGCCAACATCTACATTACACTTATTAACCCCTAATCTGCCGCCCCGACATCGCCAAAACCTACATTACACTTATTAACCCCTAATCTGCCGCCCGACATCGCCAACACCTACATTACACTTATTAACCCATAATCTGCCGCCCGACATCGCCGACACCTACATTACACTTATTAACCCATAATCTGCCGCCCGACATCACCAACACCTACATTACACTTATTAACCCCTAATCTGCCGCCCCGACATCGCCAACACCTACATTACACTTATTAACCCCTAATCTGCCGCCCGACATCGCTGACACCTACATTACACTTATTAACCCCTAATCTGCCGCCCCGACATCGCCAACACCTACATTACACTTATTAACCCCTAATCTGCCGCCCTGACATCGCCAACACCTACATTACACTTATTAACCCCTAATCTGCCGCCCTGACATCGCCAACACCTACATTACACTTATTAACCCCTAATCTGCCGCCCGACATCGCCGACACCTACATTACACTTATTAACCCATAATCTGCCGCCCCGACATCGCCAACACCTACATTACACTTATTAACCCATAATCTGCCGCCCCGACATCGCCAACACCTACATTACACTTATTAACCCCTAATCTGCCGCCCAACATCGCCAACACCTACATTACACTTATGAACCCCTAATCTGCCGCCCGACATCGCCAACACCTACATTACACTTATTAACCCCTAATCTGCCGCCCAACATCGCCAACACCTACATTACACTTATTAACCCCTAATCTGCCGCCCGACATCGCCAACACCTACATTACACTTATTAACCCCTAATCTGCCGCCCAACATCGCCAACACCTACATTACACTTATTAACCCATAATCTGCCGCCCAACATTGCCAACACCTACATTACACTTATTAACCCATAATCTGCCGCCCCAACATCGCCAACACCTACATTACACTTATTAACCCCTAATCTGCCGCCCGACATCGCCAACACCTACATTACACTTATTAACCCATAATGTGCCGCCCGACATCGCCAACACCTACATTACACTTATTAACCCCTAATCTGCCGCCCGACATCGCCAACACCTACATTACACTTATTAACCCATAATCTGCCGCCCAACATCGCCAACACCTACATTACACTTATTAACCCCTAATCTGCCGCCCGACATCGCCAACACCTACATTACACTTATTAACCCCTAATCTGCCGCCCCGACATCACCAACACCTACATTACACTTATTAACCCCTAATCTGCCGCCCCGACATCGCCAACACCTACATTACACTTATTAACCCATAATCTGCCGCCCGACATCGCCAACACCTACATTACACTTATTAACCCATAATCTGCCGCCCCGACATCGCCAACACCTACATTACACTTATTAACCCCTAATCTGCCGCCCGACATCGCCAACACCTACATTACACTTATTAACCCCTAATCTGCCGCCCAACATTGCCAACACCTACATTACACTTATTAACCCCTAATCTGCCGCCCGACATCGCTGACACCTACATTACACTTATTAACCCCTAATCTGCCGCCCAACATCGCTAACACCTACATTACACTTATTAACCCATAATCTGCCGCCCAACATTGCCAACACCTACATTACACTTATTAACCCATAATCTGCCGCCCCGACATCGCCAACACCTACATTACACTTATTAACCCCTAATCTGCCGCCCGACATCGCCAACACCTACATTACACTTATTAACCCATAATGTGCCGCCCGACATCGCCAACACCTACATTACACTTATTAACCCCTAATCTGCCGCCCGACATCGCCAACACCTACATTACACTTATTAACCCATAATCTGCCGCCCAACATCGCCAACACCTACATTACACTTATTAACCCCTAATCTGCCGCCCGACATCGCCAACACCTACATTACACTTATTAACCCCTAATCTGCCGCCCCGACATCACCAACACCTACATTACACTTATTAACCCCTAATCTGCCGCCCCGACATCGCCAACACCTACATTACACTTATTAACCCATAATCTGCCGCCCGACATCGCCAACACCTACATTACACTTATTAACCCATAATCTGCCGCCCCGACATCGCCAACACCTACATTACACTTATTAACCCCTAATCTGCCGCCCGACATCGCCAACACCTACATTACACTTATTAACCCCTAATCTGCCGCCCAACATTGCCAACACCTACATTACACTTATTAACCCCTAATCTGCCGCCCGACATCGCTGACACCTACATTACACTTATTAACCCCTAATCTGCCGCCCAACATCACCAACACCTACATTACACTTATTAACCCCTAATCTGCCGCCCTGACATCGCCAACACCTACATTACACTAATTAACCCCTAATCTGCCGCCCCGACATCGCCAACACCTACATTACACTTATTAACCCCTAATCTGCCGCCCGACATCGCTGACACCTACATTACACTTATTAACCCCTAATCTGCCGCCCAACATCGCCAACACCTACATTACACTTATTAACCCCTAATCTGCCGCCCAACATTGCCAACACCTACATTACACTTATTAACCCCTAATCTGCCGCCCCGACATCGCCAACACCTACATTACACTTATTAACCCATAATCTGCCGCCCGACATCGCCAACACCTACATTACACTTATTAACCCCTAATCTGCCGCCCAACATTGCCAACACCTACATTACACTTATTAACCCCTAATCTGCCGCCCGACATCGCTGACACCTACATTACACTTATTAACCCCTAATCTGCCGCCCAACATCACCAACACCTACATTACACTTATTAACCCCTAATCTGCCGCCCCGACATCGCCAACACCTACATTACACTTATTAACCCCTAATCTGCCGCCCAACATCGCTGACACCTACATTACACTTATTAACCCCTAATCTGCCGCCCAACATCGCCAACACCTACATTACACTTATTAACCCCTAATCTGCCGCCCAACATTGCCAACACCTACATTACACTTATTAACCCATAATCTGCCGCCCGACATCGCCAACACCTACATTACACTTATTAACCCATAATCTGCCGCCCAACATCGCCAACACCTACATTACACTTATTAACCCATAATCTGCCGCCCAACATCGCCAACACCTACATTACACTTATTAACCCCTAATCTGCCGCCCGACATCGCCAACACCTACATTACACTTATTAACCCATAATCTGCCGCCCGACATCGCCAACACCTACATTACACTTATTAACCCATAATCTGCCGCCCAACATCGCCAACACCTACATTACACTTATTAACCCATAATCTGCCGCCCAACATCGCCAACACCTACATTACACTTATTAACCCCTAATCTGCTGCCCTGACATCGCCAACACCTACATTACACTTATTAACCCCTAATCTGCCGCCCTGACATTGCCAACACCTACATTACACTTATTATTATTATTTACTTAGCTGTAAAATAAACCCTAAGCTAGCTACAATATAACAAATAATTACATTGTAGCTATCTTAGGTTTTATTTTTATTTTACAGGCAACTTTGTATTTATTTTAACTAGGTACAATAGTTATTAAATAGTTATTAACTATTTACTAGCTACCTAGATAAAATAAATACAAATTTACCTGTAAAAAAAAACCTAACCTGAGTTACACTAACACCTAACATTACACTAAAATTAAATAAATTAAATTAACAAAATACATTTATCAAAATTACAAAAATAATAAACGCTAAATTACACAAAATAAAAAACAAATTATCAGATATTTAAACTAATTATACCTAATCTAATAGCCCTATCAAAATAAAAAAAGCCCCCCCAAAATAAAAAAACCCTAGCCTACACTAAACTGCCAATGGCTCTTAAAAGGGCCTTTTGCGGGGCATTGCCCCAAAGAAATCAGCTCTTTTACCTGTAAAAAAAAAATACAAACAACCCCCCAACAGTAAAACCCACCACCTACACAACCAACCGCCCCAAAAAAACAACCTAAAAAAACCTAAGCTGCCCATTGCCCTGAAAAAGGCATTTAGCTCTTTTATTTTGCCAAAAGTCCATAATCTAAAAATAAAACTCCCCCAATAAATCCTGCAGTCTCCTGGTATCTAACCTGCCAGTGGGCTAATATTGCGCAAATACAACAGAGCGCAGTTATTAGCGCTCACATGTGTGAGTATGGTCCTATAGAATTCACAAATATTGTTTAAATCAAAGAACTTCATTATTGTTTGTACCTCTCTCTCTTAATTTTGACGATGCTGGTGTGGAAAAGGTGAAGGTCTTAAAGGAATATTTCCTTAAAGGGACATTTTCACAAGATAAACTCAACATCAGAAACCAGTCTAAAATACTATTTATCAAGCTCCATATGGAGTTTGATGCCCCGTGTTTCTGGACAGCCTTCAGGCTCACCAGAAACACAAATTATGAAGCAGTGGTCTAAAGACCGCTGCTCCATAACCTGTCAGCCTGTTCTGAGGCGACAGACAGACATCGCCGGAAATCAACTTGATCAAATACGATCGGATTGCTTGACACCCCCTGCTAGCAGCCGATTGCAGGCGGCGGTATTGCACCAGCCGTTCACAAGAACTGCTGGTGCAATGATAAATGCCGAGTGCCTATGCTGTCGGCATTTATCGATGTGCAGTGGATATGATCCGCAATATCGGATCGTGTCCGCTCGCACAATGATAATTTGGCCCCTATGTATATTGTTGTACATTACTATTGTTTTATTTTTAAACTTAAAGTGATGTTAAATTCTAGCATTTAAAAAATTCTAGGTTTTTGCTTCACTAATAATAAAGGTGACCATCATTCATCAGATCAAAAAAAATAAAAATGATGAATAGGTACCTTTATTTCACCGCGGCTTCAGTGATAGCCTAAGCACCTCTAGCCACTCACGGCACAGCTCAATAAAGTGATGTTTCAAACTCTTAGTCAATAGCAGTGCTAGCCTACAGCATAGTGCCAAAGGGCAAGCACGGCTATTGGCTAAGAGGTAGAAATGTCACTTCATTGAAAAAACTGAGCTGTGCCGTGAGCGGCCAAAGGTGCTTAGGTTAGCACTGAAGTTGCAGCAAAATAAAGGTACCAATTCATCATTTTTTTTTTTTTTTTTTAAACTGATGAGTGAAGATCAGCTTTTTTTTTAGTGATGGTAAATCCTGGAGTTTTTGAAACGCTAGAATTTACCATCACTTTAAATAAAGTAGTAGCTAGTGATAGTGGTACAAGCCAGAATTTCTTTTTTCTTTCTTTTTTTTCTAGGGAGTCAGGACTGTCAAAGAACAAAACTGAAGCGTATATGCTTATTGGTTGAAACAAGAATCAATCAGCTGACAATAACATTGTAACTTTGTTATTGAATAGTGTAAATTTGTTTAAGCTTTTCCCACATTCAGAGAAATCTTCCCTGCCATTAAAGTAGCAATTATAACCATACAAACTAATCAATTAAATAATTTTCTTGCACATATTCATTCTTTTATTTTTTTTATTGAAGGGTTGTTAGTTTATTATTTTTGGCTGAAAGCAATAAATCAGATTTTTTTTTAATTCCTTGGGAAATTAATGCACAGGTCTAATATCAAAGCTGAAGGACGTCATTGAGTGTTAGTTCTTCAGTTTCTACTAATTATATATATACTAGTCCTAAAGCCAGTTCACACGGGACATTTTTTGTAGTACAGCGGTCCCACCCCTTGCGCTCTCTCCCTCCCCCTCTCTTTTGCTCTCTCTCTCTCCCGCTCTCTTTTGCTCTCTCTCTCCCCCTCTCTTTTGCGCTCTCACCCCCTCTCTTTTGAGCTCTCTCTCTCCTCCTCTCTTTTGTGCTCTCTCCCCCCTCTCTTTTATGCTCTCTCTATCCCCCTCTCTTTTGCACTCTCTATCTCCCCCTCTCTTTTGCGCTCTCTCCCCCCTTCTTTTGCGCTCTCTCTCCCCCCTCTCTTTTGCGCTCTCTCCCCCTCAGTTTTGCGCTCTCTCTCCCCCCTCTCTTTTGCACACTCTCTCTCTCCCTCTCTTTTGCGCTCTCTCCCCCTCTCTTTTACGCTCTTTTCCCCTCTCTTTTGCGCTCTCTCCCCCTCAGTTTTGCGCTCTCCCCCCTCTCTTTTGCGCACTCTCCCCCTCTCTTTTGCGCTCTCTCCCTCCCCTCTCTTTTGCACTCTCTCTCTCCCCCCTCTCTTTTTGTGCTCTCTCCCCCTCTCTTTTGCGCTCTCTCCCCTCTCTTGTGCTCTCTCTCTACCCCCTCTCTTTTGCACTCTCTCTCTCCCATCTTTCTTTTGCGCTCTCTCTCCCCCCTCTCTTTTGCGCTCTCTCCCCCCTCTCTTTTGTGCTCTCTCTCCCCCTCTCTTTTACGCTCTTTCCCCCTCTCTTTTGCGCTCTCTTTCTCCCCCCTCTCTTTTGCGCTCTCTCTCCCCCTCTCTCTTTTGCGCACTCCCCCTCTCTTTTGTGCACTCTCCCTCCTCTTTATTTTGCTGTCTCTCTCCCTCTCTTTATCCCCCCTCTTCTGCTCTCTCTCTCCCCCTCTCTTTTGCGCTCTCTCCCCCTCAGTTTTGCGCTCTCTCCCCCCCTCTCTTTTGCGCTCTCTCCCCCCCCTCTCTTTTGCGCACTCTCTCTCCCCCTCTCTTTTGTGCTCTCTCCCCCACAGTTTTGCGCTCTCTCTCCCCCCTCTCTTTTGCGCCCTCTCCCCCTCTCTTTTGCGCTCTCTCCCTCCCCTCTCTTTTGCACTCTCTCTCTCCCCCTCTCTTTTTGTGCTCTCTCCCCCTCTCTTTTGCACTCTCTCCCCTCTGTTGTGCTCTCTCTCTCCCTCCTCTCTTTTGCGCTCTCTCTCTCCCATCTTTCTTTTGCGCTCTCTCTCCCCCCTCTCTTTTGCGCTCTCTCCCCCCTCTCTTTTGCGCTCTCTCCCCCTCTCTTTTGCGCTCTCTCCCCCCCCTCTCTCTCCCCCTCTATTTTGCCCTCTCTTCCTTCTCTCTCTCCCCCCCTCTCTCTCTCCCCCTCTCTCTCTCTCCCCCCTTTCTCTCTCCCCCCTCTCTCTCTCTCTCCCCCCTCTCTCTCCCCTCTCTTTTTATTTCCCACCTCTCTCTCTCTCCCCTCTCTTTTTATCTCCCCCCCTCTCTATCTCTCTCCCCTCTATCTTGCGTTAGTGACCGCGCCCGGTCCCATCTGGCTCCGCCCATTCACATCCGGCCATGCCCCCTGGTCACGCCCGGTCATGCCCACTTCTGCTGCAGCTCAGGTAGGGAGTGGACTCAAAGGCCAGGTGTGTTTGTCCTCGTGCTGTCTCTACTGCGCATGACAGCTTCGGACAAACACACTTGGCCTTTTATTATATAGGATTTGTATGTTTCTTTTCCTTCTAATACCTTTCTCCATGTGTTGGGCAGAGCAAAAGAAATGAGAAAATGAGCAGGCTTTTACATTTAAAAATGAAACCTTTGAAAACAGAGATTTACTCAAGACTACAACATATGACTATAGTACAAATTATTATTATTTTAAAAGAATATATCAAATGCTTAAGTAAATTAGTTCATCATATCATTCACAATTGCTTCATTCTTGGTCTATTAATTATTAACAATTAAGAATTCTAATTTATTTAATAACATGTATCTATGAATTATTGTAAAAACTAATCTATGTTCTCTTTTAAATAAATGTAAAAAGGAAGTCCTGTGTTTCTGAATTTCTAGGAGACTAAAATATTATTTTTACAATGTCATATAAAACTAAGTCTATTTCTATAAAAAATGAAAGGAAATATGATCCCCTATCTTATACAGATAATGATCGGTAATTTTTAGCTCAGCCCTATAGAATGTAGACATTTTTTTACATCTTACAGAGCTAGGAGAGGCTAACAGGACGTCTGATGATGTTTTCTGCATTTGGTTAAGGCCAAAATGTCAGTACTATTTTAGGAAAAATCTTTTTAAAAACTGTATTTATTATATGTGGTTGCCAGAGGACACGTTAAGAAATATATTTTTTCTCACTGCAGAACTCTTTAAAATCCTATCGTATCTAGGCCACTGTTTCACAAATTAATATAACATGCCCTGCCTACATGAAGGTATATAACTTAAATAATGATCTGGTTTTGTAGATATATGGCTGGAATAAAAGATAGCAGGGAAAAAACTCTTGAAAATAATTCATCCTATAAAATAAAGGGGATCATTTTCTTTTTCTGCAGAGCAACACTACAAGTTTAACAGTATAATGATCTTAAACTATTGTAGGTCAAAATATCAGCTCAAGAAATTAATTAAATACTGTATTAGCAAATTCATTAAAAACGAATGCTCTATTTTTTAATAAATGAATGATCACATTTGACTCAGATCTTTCTTTCACTCCTCACATTCAGTCCTTGGCTAAAGCCTGCCGCTTCCACCTTAAAAACAACTCTAAAATTAGGCACTTCCTTACACAAGACACAACTAAGATTTTGATCCACTCTCTCTCATCCTTTCCCGCCTCAATTACTGCAACTCTGTCCTCTCTGGTGTCCCCAGCTGCCGCCTAGCTACTGTACAATCCATAATGAATGTGTCTGCCAGACTCATCTTCCTTACACGTCACGCTTCATCTGCTGCACCTCTCTGACAATCCCTTCACTGGCTTCCTCTTGCCTCTAGGATTAAACACAAAATTCTCCCTCTGGCATACAAAGCCCTCAACTGCACTGCTCCCCCCTATATCTCACACGTTGTCTCCAGATACTCTCCCTCCCGTCCCCTTCGCTCTGCTCATGACCTCCTACTCTCCTCCTCTCTTGTTACCTCCTCACATTCCAGTTTACAGGACCTCTCCAGACTGGCTCCCATCTTGTGGAACTCCCTGCCTCGCTCCACAAGACTCTCCCCTAGTTTTGAAAGCTTCAAGCACTCTCCAAAGACTCTACTGTTCAGGGATGCATACAACCTACACTAATCTTTATTTATACCACTTCCTCTCCTCCATTGCTATCCCCTGAACCCCCTTAGCATGTAAGCCTAAGAGTCCAGCTGTTTGTAGATCACCTTCTTAAGAGCTGACTACAACAGTGCAACTCTTGGCAGGGCCCTCTACCCGTTTAATCCCTATAAATGTTTTGTTGTACTCCGCATTTGTTTATAGCACTGCGGGATCTGTTGGCGATCTACAAATAACCGATAATAATAATAATAATAATAATAATAATAATAATAATAATAATAATAATAATAATCAATGTGTGCCAAGCATTTGTATAATAATATGAACATTACTTGTATTGCATGTTGATACTCATAGACTGCAATGTGAGGGAATCAATGCCTGAATGAGATATTTATATTTTATATTTAAAATTCAGCTGCTAATCATTGGTTTATATAATATCTAAATTACAGCACTGAGTCAAGAGGAGGGTGCTACCATTTGAATGATGAAAAACAGACATATGTATATTCCCAATGAGCTCTTCAAAAGGATCCTGCACATTCCAATTTGCCCTTTTCACTTAAGCATAACCAGGCAACTCAAAAATAATTTACAGTACAGAAATATCTACTGTTTATGGGCTAATCAACTAAAATGGATGTTTCCTTGTCTTGCTTGCCCAGTGTGCTTTCAGATTCTATTGTATAAATATATATATAATTAATTCTATGTCAGATGTCACAGAAATGCACTGACCCGAATCATTAATAGAATATTCTGCATTTTGTCCTACAACATATTTCTTGATGTTCTATAAACAAGTCATAATGTTTTAAAGGAAGTATAAATCGTATTATTCATTTTCTTCTGGTGGAAAGTTTTAAAAGAACCAAATATTAAAATAATACTTTAAGGGGACAGTCAAGTCCAAAAAAAAACTTTCATGTTTCAAATAGGGCATGTAATTTTAAACAACTTTCCAATTTACTTTTATCACCAATTTTGCTTTGTTCTTTTGGTATTCTTAGTTGAAAGCTAAACCTAGGAGGTTCATATGCTAATTTCTTAGACCTTGAAGGCCGCCTCTAATCTTAATGCATTTTGATAGTTTTTCACCACTAGAGGGCATTAGTCCACGTGTTTCATATAGATAACATTGGGCTCATGCACATGAATTTACCATGGAGACAGCTCTGATTGGCTAAAATGCAAGTCTGTCGAAAGAACTGAAATAAGGGGGCAGTTTGCTGAGGCTTAAATACAAGGTAATTACAGAGGTAAAACATATATAATTATAACTGTGTTGGTTATGCAAAACTGGGTAATTGGTAATTAAGGAATTATCTATCTTTTAAATCAGCAAAAATTCTGGTGTTGACTGTCCCTTTAAGAAATTATATTTATGCATGCCTGGAGTTACCTTTTAGTTTTATAGCAAGAAATTCCTACATTTTCACCAATACTTTTTATATGTTCATATATTCATTGGCAACATGTTATTTCAATTGTAATATTGTGCAAATAAGTATATTAGTTGTACTCCCTATATGTTGCCAATTACTAAGGCTGGATCTTTATTTATCTGATAGGGTACAAGATGATTGTTTTATTTTGTTACAATTATCTCTGTTGTTCCAATAATAACAATTATAATAAAAAAAATAGTCCAGCTCATTTTCTTTCCCTTTCCTATATTTATTTATTAATTAATTTAGTTATTTTTTGTTAAAGGTAAAATTATCACTGCTTTTACAACATGCTATAGATAGATATTTGATATCATAACTATTTGTGTTTTATTTTAATTGGCTTAATGGAGAGAATGCTATATATAGAAATGTGACTGTGTGTTTGACACTTCTTACATGCTATACACATAGATATGACTTTCTTTTGGGTTTAATAGGCACAAGCTGTCTCTGCTTAATCAAGTCTGATGAAAAATCTTTTTAAAGATTAAAGAACTAACTACAGCAACAGATTATGTGCTATATTGCAAAGTTCTAAAAATATTAGCTCTATTGCTCATTAACATCACTTGAGTGCAATTCATGCCGCTTCTAGTTATTTTTCTATCTCTCTGGTGATAGTGCAGAGTGTGCTTACTCATGCAGATCATACAGAGCAGGAGCATAAAATTCCTTACATATCAGACTTCTATGGAAGGGTGTGGTTAAATTCATGTCAGGAAAAGCTTGAGCACTTTGCCCATGAAGCACAAACCCCCCCCCCACTTAGCTCACCACTTGTAAAACAGGGGCAATGAGGGCACTAATAACGCTTCCTTCGCTATCCATTAAAATTATATGGTGGGTTAAGAAAGTTTCAGCTGTGTTTGAAAGCTTTTGGCTAAAATTATAATTATTATTCTTTATTTATAAAGCGTCAACAGATTCCGCAGTGCTGGCCATGGATACAAGGATAAAACAGAAAAACGATACAATAAAAGACAACATTTTACAGACAAATACAGGAGGAAATGAGGGTCCTATTCCTGTGGGAACTTACAATCTAAAATGTTTACATTGGTAGCTATTATGGTTAAATAATCACATTTCTATAATAGTCTCTAATGGATGAAAATTGTGGCAGTTAAAGCATACCTTTTTACATACATTATACAAATACTATATTGGGAAACCTTTGTTACACTGTTAACGACAGTGGCCTCCATTTTTTTGAATGAAAGTGATATAGAACTGTAAATACATTCTAGACTTAACTTTTACAATTATATTAGTTGCTTAAATATTAAAGATATACGTGTAAAGTTTTAGTTTCTAAAAATATTTTGTTTCTATAAGTGGTGCCGCTATGATTAAACTCAAATTTTACCTTATCTATCTCTCCTGCTGGGAGAATTAGGGAAAGATATAAAACAGACAATAAAACACACTGTGCATACAAAGCTGTGTGGAAACCCTGTTTGCTAATAACTTTAACCCTTTAAGTGCAGATCACGACACGTGCCCATCATCTACAATTAGCCAGATTACAAGTAGCAGGCTAAGTGTAGCGTGAGTCACGCTATCAATTTACAACCACGTTAACTACAGCGCGGTATTACAAGTTGAAAGCAAACGCGACTGCTAAAGCCCTAAATTTGCGCTCATCATGTAAGCGTGACTTACTAAACTAAAGACCTTGTGTGAATGGTTAAGGCTAAAAAAGTTGCATTAAACACAACATAAATACATTAAAATTGAAAATGTATAAAATATGTATAGGTATAGGTATTTGATATATTTTTAAAAAAAAATCATATATATTTATATATATATATATATATATATATATATATACTGTATATATATATATATATATATATATATATATATATATATATATATATATATATATATTGTATATATATATATATATATATATATATATATATATATATATATATATACATATTTGTATGTTAAATATTTATAATTACCTTCGGGTTTAGCGCTGTTGGGTTAGCACAAAAGCCATAAGTGTTAGGCTTCTTTTTCAGGTTGCGCACTGCATTGAAGTCTATGGGTAGTGGTATTCGAAGTCTTTGAGTTTGCACACCTCAGATTTTGCTCACGCGCAAAAAAATACTTTCAACTTGTAATACGTGAGCTATATTGCACTTGTAAAAAGTTTACTTTTAGTGTTGTTAGCGCTTGAGCATGAAGGCTAAATATTGCTACACTTGTAATCTAGCTCAATGTCTTTAGTGCGGATAATGACCACATCATCCACAGTGGGAGATGATTTCTGAGCTAAATGCAGCCTTCACACATTTACCTCCACATACGAGAGCCCAAGTGGCCCAGCGATGCTGATGATGTCACTACTTCAGCAGCCCTGGAGACTTGAACGATAAGACTGCAGTAACGTTGTCTAAGGGAGATGGATAAGAGGGATGTTTTAAAGCCCAGAAGTCCCTCTTTAAAAAAAGCTCCTATATAGGTTATATTGTAATTACCTGGCATGAATAAATGTGCAGTGATTTGAGTAGAGCCTCATGGAAACCTTAATTGCACATCAAAATGCTATAAATATACCCAAAGGAACTTATTTATATGAGTATAATCAGTATAATCCCTTCTCTTAACTAAATTGTTTAGAAAAAAATAAAAAAACACAATTTTTTTAAAACCTTGTTTAATAAAATTTTAATGAAAATATACATTTTTACATGTTTTGATGTGAAGTTCTTAATATCATTATATATACTTAAAATCGTGGTATAGGTTGAATTTTCTGGGTCTGCTGAAAAAAACAATATATATTATGTGGGGGGTATTCACTGAAAAATACAGAAGGGCTTAAATGTGAGCAGCATCTAAAAACTCCAAAACAGCTCAAAACATAGGAGAAAATGGCTCAGCAGTTATGAAGTTAACAATCAAATGTCCCACAGAAACATATCAGTACTTTTATTGCCTGTATTATATCTATCCCTTATTGCCCTAAGACTGAGAGATTTATACGGCAAAAACAAGTTAAAAGATGGCGTCACCCATGACTTTGTAAGAACTTAGTGGACTTTAGAAAACAAACCATTTTCATAGTTAAGTTACAGGGAAATGGGGCAAAATAAATAATGAAAGTATATTGCAAAGTTGTTTAACTACATATAATTAAGCATTTTATCTAACAATCTCATACTGTTTAATATCCCTTGAAGGACCAGTCACTAATGATTGGATTTATACTTTTTACAGACACAAAACTCATAGGTCTTCCTGCCCTGTCTATTGGCTTACCATGGGTTGTTTTCCTACAACCTTTTGCTTTTAACAGACGCAATAAAAGTTCTATTTTAATGTACCCCAAAGTTGGCTTACTGGTCTCTGCCATACATACTCTTCCTTATGCAGAAGATAATGCCTAAAAATAAAATCACTTTTTTAGTATAAAAACATAGTAACTTGTAAATTAATTTAACTGTATACAATAAATTAATTTAATGTAACTGCATATCCTACTCAAATTTGTAAAGTTTGGTACAAAGGCATCATGTTTATTTGCCTTTTGGATATTTGATTACTGATGTCAGTATTCTGGTCAGTGTTGCTGATGGCCACACACAAAAAAAAAATAACCTTGGAGGGCCAGATGTGGCTCCTAAATATGAAGTTTGGGCAGATATGGTATTCAATATATTAAGTGATCTTTAATAGTTAAATATAGTTTTGATAACAAGTAAAAAAAAAAATGGTTAATCAGATGAATAAATAATTTTTACCTTTATTTTATAATATGTTATAATTTTGCTTTGGAAGTATTTTGGAAAGAAAATTACAGTATACAATTATAATAACAGAAACATAATTGTAGCTTTAGGCTCTGCACTATCAATACATCATCAATTGGAAGCTAATGTGCTTGAGAATCATTGTACCTATTCATGAATTATTAAGACTGTAGAGTTACGCTGCAGTATTTTCCTGTGTCACAAATCAGTATGTGCAGGTGATAAATTAAGATTTGAAGATGTCTGTATAGTGACCTGTGTTTTACTCTATCCTCACAAGCCAAGCTGTTACTCCATGTAAGATAATGTAACACATTTCTGTTAGATAGCTTTTAAATTGAAATAGATTGCAAGTCATTACAATTCAATTTACTGGGCTAGTTCCTTTGCAAGGATATATAGAAGGATAAAAAGGTTTGTTGGATAGGTGCAGAGGTAAGATAAGTGAGATGAAAATAAACCCCTCGCTCATACAGAGTAAATTTACCTTCCCCAGATAAAAACATCACAAGGTTAAAGTGAATGTCAATTTTATTGAATCGGTGCCTGGTTTTTAATAATCCTGTTAAGACCAAGGGCACTTTAATTCATCAAAATTTACATTTCACTTGTTTTCTTCATCTACTTACCTTTTAATCCTGACAGCGGCTGCAGCGCATCCTCTGCCCACCGCAAGCCCTCTTTGCGGGTCCAAAATAACAAATCCGGCTTCCTCCAATCACGGTGTTGCCTCAGGCCATGATTCCCCCGAGGGGGAAGCCATAATTGGAGGAAGCCCGATTCGACATTTCTGACGTATAAGAAGAGGCTTCCGATGGCCAAGGGAATCGCTGGAGCGGCTGTGAAGATTAAAAGGTAAGTATTTGAAGAAAACAAGTGAAATTTCAATTTTGATTAATTAAAGTGCCCTTGTTTTTAATAGGATTATTAAAAACCCGGGCACCGATTCATCAAAAATGACATTTGCTTTAAATTCTTATACATTTATATGGGTTTCTGGCTCATAAATAATCTTTGTATGACTGATTCATTTCAGCATTACATTACTATCAAGCAGTTCATATTTTATCATTCTTCCAAGTAACATCACCAAACTGAAATGTAAAAACATAGAAGTGTCTGTAATTTTGTATCAATTGTTACTACTGCAATAAATACATGTATCAGTTGTTACTTCTGCAATAAATACATTTGTATCAGTTGTTACTACTGCAATAAATACATGTATCAGTTGTTACTACTGCAATAAATACATTTGTATCAGTTGTTACTACTGCAATAAATACATGTATCAGTTGTTACTACTGCAATAAATACATTTGTATCAGTTGTTACTACTGCAATAAATACATTTGTATCAGTTGTTACTACTGCAATAAATACATGTATCAGTTGTTACTACTGCAATAAATACATTTGTATCAGTTGTTACTACTGCAATAAATACATTTGTATCAGTTGTTACTACTGCAATAAATACATTTGTATCAGTTGTTACTACTGCAATAAATACATTTGTATCAGTTGTTACTACTGCAATAAATACATTTGTATCAGTTGTTACTACTGCAATAAATACATTTGTATCAGTTGTTACTACTGCAATAAATATATTTGTATCAGTTGTTACTACTGCAATAAATACATTTGTATCAGTTGTCACTACTGCAATAAATACATGTATCAGTTGTTACTACTGCAATAAATATATTTGTATCAGTTGTTACTACTGCAATAAATACATTTGTATCAGTTGTTACTACTGCAATAAATACATTTGTATCAGTTGTTACTACTGCAATAAATACATGTATCAGTTGTTACTACTGCAATAAATACATTTGTATCAGTTGTTACTACTGCAATAAATACATTTGTATCAGTTGTTACTACTGCAATAAATACATGTATCAGTTGTTACTACTGCAATAAATACATGTATCAGTTGTTACTACTGCAATAAATACATTTGTATCAGTTGTTACTACTGCAATAAATACATTTGTATCAGTTGTTACTACTGCAATAAATACATGTATCAGTTGTTACTACTGCAATAAATACATGTATCAGTTGTTACTACTGCAATAAATACATTTGTATCAGTTGTTACTACTGCAATAAATACATTTGTATCAGTTGTTACTACTGCAATAAATACATTTGTATCAGTTGTTACCACTGCAATAAATACATTTGTATCAATTGTTACTACTGCAATAAATACATTTGTATCAGTTGTTACTACTGCAATAAATACATTTGTATCAATTGTTACTACTGCAATAAATACATTTGTATCAGTTGTTACTACTGCAATAAATACATTTGTATCAGTTGTTACTTCTGCAATAAATACATTTGTATCAGTTGTTACTACTGCAATAAATACATTTGTATCAGTTGTTACTACTGCAATAAATACATTTGTATCAGTTGTTACTACTGCAATAAATACATTTGTATCAGTTGTTACTACTGCAATAAATACATTTGTATCAGTTGTTACTACTGCAATAAATACATTTGTATCAATTGTTACTACTGCAATAAATACATGTATCAGTTGTTACTACTGCAATAAATACATTTGTATCAGTTGTCACTACTGCAATAAATACATGTATCAGTTGTTACTACTGCAATAAATACATTTGTATCAGTTGTTACTACTGCAATAAATACATTTGTATCAGTTGTTACTACTGCAATAAATACATTTGTATCAGTTGTTACTACTGCAATAAATACATTTGTATCAGTTGTTACTACTGCAATAAATACATTTGTATCAATTGTTACTTCTGCAATAAATACATTTGTATCAGTTGTTACTACTGCAATAAATACATTTGTATCAGTTGTTACTACTGCAATAAATACATTTGTATCAGTTGTTACTACTGCAATAAATACATTTGTATCAATTGTTACTTCTGCAATAAATACATTTGTATCAGTTGTTACTACTGCAATAAATACATTTGTATCAGTTGTTACTACTGCAATAAATACATTTGTATCAGTTGTTACTACTGCAATAAATACATGTATCAGTTGTTACTACTGCAATAAATACATTTGTATCAGTTGTTACTACTGCAATAAATACATTTGTATCAGTTGTTACTTCTGCAATAAATACATTTGTATCAGTTGTTACTACTGCAATAAATACATGTATCAGTTGTTACTACTGCAATAAATACATTTGTATCAATTGTTACTACTGCAATAAATACATGTATCAGTTGTTACTACTGCAATAAATACATTTGTATCAGTTGTTACTACTGCAATAAATACATTTGTATCAGTTGTTACTTCTGCAATAAATACATTTGTATCAGTTGTTACTACTGCAATAAATACATTTGTATCAGTTGTTACTACTGCAATAAATACATTTGTATCAGTTGTTACTACTGCAATAAATACATTTGTATCAGTTGTTACTACTGCAATAAATACATTTGTATCAGTTGTTACTACTGCAATAAATACATTTGTATCAGTTGTTACTACTGCAATAAATACATGTATCAGTTGTTACTACTGCAATAAATACATTTGTATCAGTTGTTACTACTGCAATAAATACATTTGTATCAGTTGTTACTACTGCAATAAATACATTTGTATCAGTTGTTACTACTGCAATAAATACATTTGTATCAGTTGTTACTACTGCAATAAATACATGTATCAGTTGTTACTACTGCAATAAATACATTTGTATCAGTTGTTACTACTGCAATAAATACATGTATCAGTTGTTACTACTGCAATAAATACATGTATCAGTTGTTACTACTGCAATAAATACATTTGTATCAGTTGTTACTACTGCAATAAATACATTTGTATCAGTTGTTACTACTGCAATAAATACATGTATCAGTTGTTACTACTGCAATAAATACATTTGTATCAGTTGTTACTACTGCAATAAATACATTGTATCAGTTGTTACTACTGCAATAAATACATTGTATCAGTTGTTACTACTGCAATAAATACATTTGTATCAGTTGTTACTACTGCAATAAATACATTTGTATCAGTTGTTTACTACTGCAATAAATACATTTGTATCAGTTGTTACTACTGCAATAAATACATGTATCAGTTGTTACTACTGCAATAAATACATTTGTATCAGTTGTTACTACTGCAATAATACATTTGTATCAGTTGTTACTACTGCAATAAATACATTTGTATCAGTTGTTACTACTGCAATAAATACATTTGTATCAGTTGTTACTACTGCAATAAATACATTTGTATCAGTTGTTACTACTGCAATAAATACATTTGTATCAGTTGTTACTACTGCAATAAATACATTGTATCAGTTGTTACTACTGCAATAAATACATTTGTATCAGTTGTTACTACTGCAATAAATACATTTGTATCAGTTGTTACTACTGCAATAAATACATTTGTATCAGTTGTTACTACTGCAATAAATACATTTGTATCAGTTGTTACTACTGCAATAAATACATTTGTATCAGTTGTTACTACTGCAATAAATACATTTGTATCAGTTGTTACTACTGCAATAAATACATTGTATCAGTTGTTACTACTGCAATAAATACATTTGTATCAGTTGTTACTACTGCAATAAATACATTGTATCAGTTGTTACTACTGCAATAAATACATGTATCAGTTGTTACTACTGCAATAAATACATTTGTATCAGTTGTTACTACTGCAATAAATACATTTGTATCAGTTGTTACTACTGCAATAAATACATTTGTATCAGTTGTTACTACTGCAATAAATACATTTGTATCAATTGTTACTTCTGCAATAAATACATTTGTATCAGTTGTTACTACGGCAATAAATACATTTGTATCAGTTGTTACTACTGCAATAAATACATTGTATCAGTTGTTACTACTGCAATAAAATACATTTGTATCAGTTGTTACTACTGCAATAAATACATTTGTATCAGTTGTTACTACTGCAATAAATACATTTGTATCAGTTGTTACTACTGCAATAAATACATTTGTATCAGTTGTTACTACTGCAATAAATACATTTGTATCAGTTGTTACTACTGCAATAAATACATTTGTATCAGTTGTTACTACTGCAATAAATACATTTGTATCAGTTGTTACTACTGCAATAAATACATTTGTATCAGTTGTTACTACTGCAATAAATACATTTGTATCAGTTGTTACTACTGCAATAAATACATTTGTATCAGTTGTTACTACTGCAATAAATACATTTGTATCAGTTGTTTACTACCTGCAATAAATACATTTGTATCAGTTGTTACTACTGCAATAAATACATTTGTATCAGTTGTTACTACTGCAATAAATACATTTGTATCAGTTGTCACTACTGCAATAAATACATTTGTATCAGTTGTTACTACTCATAAATACATTTGTATCAGTTGTTACTACTGCAATAAATACATTTGTATCAGTTGTTACTACTGCAATAAATACATTTGTATCAGTTGTTACTACTGCAATAAATACATTTGTATCAGTTGTTACTACTGCAATAAATACATTTGTATCAGTTGTTACTACTGCAATAAATACATTTGTATCAGTTGTTACTATTGCAATAAATACATTTGTATCAGTTGTTACTACTGCAATAAATACATTTGTATCAGTTGTTACTACTGCAATAAATACATTTGTATCAGTTGTTACTACTGCAATAAATACATTTGTATCAGTTGTTACTACTGCAATAAATACATTTGTATCAGTTGTTACTACTGCAATAAATACATTTGTATCAGTTGTTACTACTGCAATAAATACATTTGTATCAGTTGTTACTACTGCAATAAATACATTTGTATCAGTTGTTACTACTGCAATAAATACATTTGTATCAGTTGTTACTACTGCAATAAATACATTTGTATCAGTTGTTACTACTGCAATAAATACATTTGTATCAGTTGTTACTACTGCAATAAATACATTTGTATCAGTTGTTACTACTGCAATAAATACATTTGTATCAGTTGTTACTACTGCAATAAATACATTTGTATCAGTTGTTACTACTGCAATAAATACATTTGTATCAGTTGTTACTACTGCAATAAATACATTTGTATCAGTTGTTACTACTGCAATAAATACATTGTATCAGTTGTTACTACTGCAATAAATACATTTGTATCAGTTGTTACTACTGCAATAAATACATTTGTATCAGTTGTTACTACTGCAATAAATACATTTGTATCAGTTGTTACTACTGCAATAAATACATTTGTATCAGTTGTTACTACTGCAATAAATACATTTGTATCAGTTGTTACTACTGCAATAAATACATTTGTATCAGTTGTTACTACTGCAATAAATACATTTGTATCAGTTGTTACTACTGCAATAAATACATTTGTATCAGTTGTTACTACTGCAATAAAATGTATCAGTGTATGAAACATGTATCAGTTGTTACTACTGCAATAAATACATTTGTATCAGTTGTTACTACTGCAATAAATACATTGTATCAGTTGTTACTACTGCAATAAATACATTTGTATCAGTTGTTACTACTGCAATAAATACATTTGTATCAGTTGTTACTACTGCAATAAATACATTTGTATCAGGTTGTTACTACTGCAATAAATACATTTGTATCAGTTGTTACTACCTGCAATAAATACATTTGTATTCAGTTGTTACTACTGCAATAAATACATTTGTATCAGTTGTTACTACTGCAATAAATACATTTGTAATCAGTTGTTACTACTGCAATAAATACATTTGTATCAGTTGTTTACTACTGCAATAAATACATTGTATCAGTTGTTACTACTGCAATAAATACATTTGTATCAGTTGTTACTACTGCATATAAATACATTTGTATCAGTTGTTACTACTGCAATAAATACATTTGTATCAGTTGTTACTACTGCAATAAATACATTTGTATCAGTTGTTACTACTGCAATAAATACATGTATCAGTTGTTACTACTGCAATAAATACATTTGTATCAATTGTTACTACTGCAATAAATACATTTGTATCAGTTGTTACTACTTCAATAAATACATTTGTATCAGTTGTTACTACTGCAATAAATACATTTGTATCAGTTGTTACTACTGCAATAAATACATTTGTATCAGTTGTTACTACTGCAATAAATACATTTGTATCAGTTGTTACTACTGCAATAAATACATTTGTATCAGTTGTTACTACTGCAATAAATACATTTGTATCAGTTGTTACTACTGCAATAAATATATTTGTATCAGTTGTTACTACTGCAATAAATACATTTGTATCAGTTGTTACTACTGCAATAAATACATTTGTATCAGTTGTTACTACTGCAATAAATACATTTGTATCAATTGTTACTACTGCAATAAATACATTTGTATCAGTTGTTACTACTTCAATAAATACATTTGTATCAGTTGTTACTACTTCAATAAATACATTTGTATCAGTTGTTACTACTGCAATAAATACATTTGTATCAGTTGTTACTACTGCAATAAATACATGTATCAGTTGTTACTACTGCAATAAATACATGTATCAGTTGTTACTACTGCAATAAATACATGTATCAGTTGTTACTTCTGCAATAAATACATTTGTATCAGTTGTTACTACTGCAATAAATACATTTGTATCAGTTGTTACTACTGCAATAAATACATTTGTATCAGTTGTTACTACTGCAATAAATACATGTATCAGTTGTTACTACTGCAATAAATACATGTATCAGTTGTTACTACTGCAATAAATACATTTGTATCAGTTGTTACTTCTGCAATAAATACATTTGTATCAGTTGTTACTACTGCAATAAATACATTTGTATCAGTTGTTACTACTGCAATAAATACATGTATCAGTTGTTACTACTGCAATAAATACATTTGTATCAGTTGTTACTACTGCAATAAATACATTTGTAATCAGTTTGATACTACTGGCAAATAAATACATTTGTATCAGTTGTTACTACTGCAATAAATACATTTGTATCAGTTTGTTACTACTGCAATAAATACATTTTGTATCATTGTTACTACTGCAATAAATACATTGTATCAGTTGTTACTACTGCAATAAATACATTTGTATCAGTTGTTACTACTGCAATAAATACATTTGTATCAGTTGTTTACTACTGCAATAAATACATTGTATTCAGTTGTTACTACTGCAATAAATACATTTGTATCAGTTGTTACTACTGCAATAAATACATTTGTATCAGTTGTTACTCACTGCCATAAATACATTTGTATCAGTTGTTACTACTGCAATAAATACATTTGTATCAGTTGTTACTACTGCCTATAAATACATTTGTATCAGATTGTTACTACTGCAATAAATACATTTGTATCAGTTGTTACTACTGCAATAAATACATTGTATCAGTTTGTTACTACTGCAATAAATACATTTGTATCAGTTGTTACTACTCGCAATAAATACATTTGTATCAGTTTGTTACTACTGCAATAAATACATTTGTATCAGTTGTTACTACTGCAATAAATACATTTGTATCAGTTGTTACTACTGCAATAAATACATTTGTATCAGTTGTTACTACTGCAATAAATACATTTGTATCAGTTGTTACTACTGCAATAAATACATTGTATCAGTTGTTACTACTGCAATAAATACATTTGTATCAGTTGTTACTACTGCAATAAATACATTTGTATCAGTTGTTACTACTGCAATAAATACATTTGTATCAGTTGTTACTACTGCAATAAATACATTTGTATCAGTTGTTACTACTGCAATAAATACATTTGTATCAGTTGTTACTACTGCAATAAATACATTTGTATCAGTTGTTACTACTGCAATAAATACATTTGTATCAGTTGTTACTACTGCAATAAATACATTTGTATCAGTTGTTACTACTGCAATAAATACATTTGTATCAGTTGTTACTACTGCAATAAATACATTTGTATCAGTTGTTACTACTGCAATAAATACATTTGTATCAGTTGTTACTACTGCAATAAATACATGTATCAGTTGTTACTACTGCAATAAATACATTTGTATCAGTTGTTACTACTGCAATAAATACATTTGTATCAGTTGTTACTACTGCAATAAATACATTTGTATCAGTTGTTACTACTGCAATAAATACATTTGTATCAGTTGTTACTACTGCAATAAATACATTTGTATCAGTTGTTACTACTGCAATAAATACATTTGTATCAGTTGTTACTACTGCAATAAATACATTTGTATCAGTTGTTACTACTGCAATAAATACATTTGTATCAGTTGTTACTACTGCAATAAATACATTTGTATCAGTTGTTACTACTGCAATAAATACATTTGTATCAGTTGTTACTACTGCAATAAATACATTTGTATCAGTTGTTACTACTGCAATAAATACATTTGTATCAGTTGTTACTACTGCAATAAATACATTTGTATCAGTTGTTACTACTGCAATAAATACATTTGTATCAGTTGTTACTACTGCAATAAATACATTTGTATCAGTTGTTACTACTGCAATAAATACATTTGTATCAGTTGTTACTACTGCAATAAATACATTTGTATCAGTTGTTACTACTGCAATAAATACATTGTATCAGTTGTTACTACTGCAATAAATACATTTGTATCAGTTGTTACTACTGCAATAAATACATTTGTATCAGTTGTTACTACTGCACATAAATACATTTGTAATCAGTTGTTTACTACTGCAATAAATACATTTGTATCAGTTGTTACTACTGCAATAAATACATTTGTATCAGTTGTTACTACTGCATTAAATCCATTTGTATCAGTTGTTACTACTGCAATAAATACATTTGTAATCAGTTGTTACTACTGCAATAAATACTTTGTATCAGTTGTTACTACTGCAATAAATAATTTGTATCAGTTGTTACTACTGCAATAAATACATTTGTATCAGTTGTTACTACTGCAATAAATACATTTGTATCAGTTGTTACTACTGTCAATAAATACATTTGTATCAGTGTTACTAGCAATATACTACTGCAATAAATAATTTGTATAAGTTGTTACTACTGCAATAAATACATTTGTATCAGTTGTTACTACTGCAATAAAATACACTTTGTATCAGTTGTTACTACTGCAATAAATACATTTGTATCAGTTGTTACTACTGCAATAAATACATTTGTATCAGTTGTTACTACTGCAATAAATACATTTGTATCAGTTGTTACTACTGCAATAAATACATTTGTATCAGTTGTTACTACTGCAATAAATACATTGTATCAGTTGTTACTACTGCAATAAATACATTTGTATCAGTTGTTACTACTGCAATAAATACATTTGTATCAGTTGTTACTACTGCAATAAATACATTTGTATCAGTTGTTACTACTGCAATAAATACATTTGTATCAGTTGTTACTACTGCAATAAATACATTTGTATCAGTTGTTACTACTGCAATAAATACATTTGTATCAGTTGTTACTACTGCAATAAATACATTGTATCAGTTGTTACTACTGCAATAAATACATTTGTATCAGTTGTTACTACTGCAATAAATACATTTGTATCAGTTGTTACTACTGCAATAAATACATTGTATCAGTTGTTACTACTGCAATAAATACATTTGTATCAGTTGTTACTACTGCAATAAATACATTTGTATCAGTTGTTACTACTGCAATAAATACATTTGTATCAGTTGTTACTACTGCAATAAATACATTTGTATCAGTTGTTACTACTGCAATAAATACATTTGTATCAGTTGTTACTACTGCAATAAATACATTGTATCAGTTGTTACTACTGCAATAAATACATTGTATCAGTTGTTACTACTGCAATAAATACATTTGTATCAGTTGTTACTACTGCAATAAATACATTTGTATCAGTTGTTACTACTGCAATAAATACATTGTATCAGTTGTTACTACTGCAATAAATACATTTGTATCAGTTGTTACTACTGCAATAAATACATTTGTATCAGTTGTTACTACTGCAATAAATACATTTGTATCAGTTGTTACTACTGCAATAAATACATTTGTATCAGTTGTTACTACTGCAATAAATACATTTGTATCAGTTGTTACTACTGCAATAAATACATTTGTATCAGTTGTTACTACTGCAATAAATACATTTGTATCAGTTGTTACTACTGCAATAAATACATTTGTATCAGTTGTTACTACTGCAATAAATACATTTGTATCAGTTGTTACTACTGCAATAAATACATTTGTATCAGTTGTTACTACTGCAATAAATACATGTATCAGTTGTTACTACTGCAATAAATACATTTGTATCAGTTGTTACTACTGCAATAAATATATTTGTATCAGTTGTTACTACTGCAATAAATACATTTGTATCAATTGTTACTACTGCAATAAATACATTTGTATCAGTTGTTACTACTGCAATAAATACATTTGTATCAGTTGTTACTACTGCAATAAATACATTTGTATCAGTTGTTACTACTGCAATAAATACATTTGTATCAGTTGTTACTACTGCAATAAATATACTTGTATCAGTTGTTACTACTTCAATAAATACATTTGTATCAGTTGTTACTACTGCAATAAATACATTTGTATCAGTTGTTACTACTGCAATAAATACATTTGTATCAGTTGTTACTACTGCAATAAATACATTTGTATCAGTTGTTACTACTGCAATAAATACATTGTATCAGTTGTTACTACTGCAATAAATACATTTGTATCAGTTGTTACTACTGCAATAAATACATTTGTATCAGTTGTTACTACTGCAATAAATACATTGTATCAGTTGTTACTACTGCAATAAATACATTTGTATCAGTTGTTACTACTGCAATAAATACATTTGTATCAGTTGTTACTACTGCAATAAATACATTGTATCAGTTGTTACTACTGCAATAAATACATTTGTATCAGTTGTTACTACTGCAATAAATACATTTGTATCAGTTGTTACTACTGCAATAAATACATTTGTATCAGTTGTTACTACTGCAATAAATACATTTGTATCAGTTGTTACTACTGCAATAAATACATTTGTATCAGTTGTTACTACTGCAATAAATACATTTGTATCAGTTGTTACTACTGCAATAAATACATTTGTATCAGTTGTTACTTCTGCAATAAATACATTTGTATCAATTGTTACTACTGCAATAAATACATTTGTATCAGTTGTTACTACTGCAATAAATACATTTGTATCAGTTGTTACTACTGCAATAAATACATTTGTATCAGTTGTTACTACTGCAATAAATACATTTGTATCAGTTGTTACTACTGCAATAAATACATTTGTATCAGTTGTTACTACTGCAATAAATACATTTGTATCAGTTGTTACTACTGCAATAAATACATTGTATCAGTTGTTACTACTGCAATAAATACATTTGTATCAGTTGTTACTACTGCAATAAATACATTTGTATCAGTTGTTACTACTGCAATAAATACATTTGTATCAGTTGTTACTACTGCAATAAATACATTTGTATCAGTTGTTACTACTGCAATAAATACATTTGTATCAGTTGTTACTACTGCAATAAATACATTTGTATCAGTTGTTACTACTGCAATAAATACATTTGTATCAGTTGTTACTACTGCAATAAATACATTTGTATCAGTTGTTACTACTGCAATAAATACATTTGTATCAGTTGTTACTACTGCAATAAATACATTTGTATCAGTTGTTACTACTGCAATAAATACATTGTATCAGTTGTTACTACTGCAATAAATACATTTGTATCAGTTGTTACTACTGCAATAAATACATTTGTATCAGTTGTTACTACTGCAATAAATACATTTGTATCAGTTGTTACTACTGCAATAAATACATTGTATCAGTTGTTACTACTGCAATAAATACATTTGTATCAGTTGTTACTACTGCAATAAATACATTTGTATCAGTTGTTACTACTGCAATAAATACATTTGTATCAGTTGTTACTACTGCAATAAATACATTTGTATCAGTTGTTACTACTGCAATAAATACATTGTATCAGTTGTTACTACTGCAATAAATACATTTGTATCAGTTGTTACTACTGCAATAAATACATTTGTATCAGTTGTTACTACTGCAATAAATACATTTGTATCAGTTGTTACTACTGCAATAAATACATTTGTATCAGTTGTTACTACTGCAATAAATACATTTGTATCAGTTGTTACTACTGCAATAAATACATTTGTATCAGTTGTTACTACTGCAATAAATACATTTGTATCAGTTGTTACTACTGCAATAAATACATTGTATCAGTTGTTACTACTGCAATAAATACATTTGTATCAGTTGTTACTACTGCAATAAATACATTTGTATCAGTTGTTACTACTGCAATAAATACATTTGTATCAGTTGTTACTACTGCAATAAATACATTTGTATCAGTTGTTACTACTGCAATAAATACATTTGTATCAGTTGTTACTACTGCAATAAATACATTTGTATCAGTTGTTACTACTGCAATAAATACATTTGTATCAGTTGTTACTACTGCAATAAATACATTTGTATCAGTTGTTACTACTGCAATAAATACATTTGTATCAGTTGTTACTACTGCAATAAATACATTTGTATCAGTTGTTACTACTGCAATAAATACATTGTATCAGTTGTTACTACTGCAATAAATACATTTGTATCAGTTGTTACTACTGCAATAAATACATTTGTATCAGTTGTTACTACTGCAATAAATACATTTGTATCAGTTGTTACTACTGCAATAAATACATTTGTATCAGTTGTTACTACTGCAATAAATACATTTGTATCAGTTGTTACTACTGCAATAAATACATTTGTATCAGTTGTTACTACTGCAATAAATACATTTGTATCAGTTGTTACTACTGCAATAAATACATTGTATCAGTTGTTACTACTGCAATAAATACATTGTATCAGTTGTTACTACTGCAATAAATACATTTGTATCAGTTGTTACTACTGCAATAAATACATTTGTATCAGTTGTTACTACTGCAATAAATACATTTGTATCAGTTGTTACTACTGCAATAAATACATTTGTATCAGTTGTTACTACTGCAATAAATACATTTGTATCAGTTGTTACTACTGCAATAAATACATTTGTATCAGTTGTTACTACTGCAATAAATACATTTGTATCAGTTGTTACTACTGCAATAAATACATTGTATCAGTTGTTACTACTGCAATAAATACATTTGTATCAGTTGTTACTACTGCAATAAATACATTGTATCAGTTGTTACTACTGCAATAAATACATTTGTATCAGTTGTTACTACTGCAATAAATACATTTGTATCAGTTGTTACTACTGCAATAAATACATTTGTATCAGTTGTTACTACTGCAATAAATACATTTGTATCAGTTGTTACTACTGCAATAAATACATTTGTATCAGTTGTTACTACTGCAATAAATACATTTGTATCAGTTGTTACTACTGCAATAAATACATTTGTATCAGTTGTTACTACTGCAATAAATACATTTGTATCAGTTGTTACTACTGCAATAAATACATTTGTATCAGTTGTTACTACTGCAATAAATACATTTGTATCAGTTGTTACTACTGCAATAAATACATTTGTATCAGTTGTTACTACTGCAATAAATACATTTGTATCAGTTGTTACTACTGCAATAAATACATTTGTATCAGTTGTTACTACTGCAATAAATACATTTGTATCAGTTGTTACTACTGCAATAAATACATTGTATCAGTTGTTACTACTGCAATAAATACATTTGTATCAGTTGTTACTACTGCAATAAATACATTGTATCAGTTGTTACTACTGCAATAAATACATTTGTATCAGTTGTTACTACTGCAATAAATACATTGTATCAGTTGTTACTACTGCAATAAATACATTGTATCAGTTGTTACTACTGCAATAAATATATTTGTATCAGTTGTTACTACTGCAATAAATACATTTGTATCAGTTGTTACTACTGCAATAAATACATTTGTATCAGTTGTTACTACTGCAATAAATACATTTGTATCAGTTGTTACTACTGCAATAAATACATTTGTATCAGTTGTTACTACTGCAATAAATACATTTGTATCAGTTGTTACTACTGCAATAAATACATTTGTATCAGTTGTTACTACTGCAATAAATACATTTGTATCAGTTGTTACTACTGCAATAAATACATTTGTATCAGTTGTTACTACTGCAATAAATACATTTGTATCAGTTGTTACTACTGCAATAAATACATTTGTATCAGTTGTTACTACTGCAATAAATACATTGTATCAGTTGTTACTACTGCAATAAATACATTTGTATCAGTTGTTACTACTGCAATAAATACATTTGTATCAGTTGTTACTACTGCAATAAATACATTTGTATCAGTTGTTACTACTGCAATAAATACATTTGTATCAGTTGTTACTACTGCAATAAATACATTTGTATCAGTTGTTACTACTGCAATAAATACATTTGTATCAGTTGTTACTACTGCAATAAATACATTTGTATCAGTTGTTACTACTGCAATAAATACATTTGTATCAGTTGTTACTACTGCAATAAATACATTTGTATCAGTTGTTACTACTGCAATAAATACATTTGTATCAGTTGTTACTACTGCAATAAATACATTTGTATCAGTTGTTACTACTGCAATAAATACATTTGTATCAGTTGTTACTACTGCAATAAATACATTTGTATCAGTTGTTACTACTGCAATAAATACATTTGTATCAGTTGTTACTACTGCAATAAATACATTTGTATCAGTTGTTACTACTGCAATAAATACATTTGTATCAGTTGTTACTACTGCAATAAATACATTTGTATCAGTTGTTACTACTGCAATAAATACATTTGTATCAGTTGTTACTACTGCAATAAATACATTTGTATCAGTTGTTACTACTGCAATAAATACATTTGTATCAGTTGTTACTACTGCAATAAATACATTTGTATCAGTTGTTACTACTGCAATAAATACATTTGTATCAGTTGTTACTACTGCAATAAATACATTTGTATCAGTTGTTACTACTGCAATAAATACATTTGTATCAGTTGTTACTACTGCAATAAATACATTTGTATCAATTGTTACTACTGCAATAAATACATTTGTATCAGTTGTTACTACTGCAATAAATACATTTGTATCAGTTGTTACTACTGCAATAAATACATTTGTATCAGTTGTTACTACTGCAATAAATACATTTGTATCAGTTGTTACTACTGCAATAAATACATTTGTATCAGTTGTTACTACTGCAATAAATACATTTGTATCAGTTGTTACTACTGCAATAAATACATTTGTATCAGTTGTTACTACTGCAATAAATACATTTGTATCAGTTGTTACTACTGCAATAAATACATTGTATCAGTTGTTACTACTGCAATAAATACATTTGTATCAGTTGTTACTACTGCAATAAATACATTTGTATCAGTTGTTACTACTGCAATAAATACATTTGTATCAGTTGTTACTACTGCAATAAATACATTTGTATCAGTTGTTACTACTGCAATAAATACATTTGTATCAGTTGTTACTACTGCAATAAATACATTTGTATCAGTTGTTACTACTGCAATAAATACATTTGTATCAGTTGTTACTACTGCAATAAATACATTTGTATCAGTTGTTACTACTGCAATAAATACATTTGTATCAGTTGTTACTACTGCAATAAATACATTTGTATCAATTGTTACTACTGCAATAAATACATTTGTATCAGTTGTTACTACTGCAATAAATACATTTGTATCAGTTGTTACTACTGCAATAAATACATTTGTATCAGTTGTTACTACTGCAATAAATACATTTGTATCAGTTGTTACTACTGCAATAAATACATTTGTATCAGTTGTTACTACTGCAATAAATACATTGTATCAGTTGTTACTACTGCAATAAATACATTTGTATCAGTTGTTACTACTGCAATAAATACATTTGTATCAGTTGTTACTACTGCAATAAATACATTTGTATCAGTTGTTACTACTGCAATAAATACATTTGTATCAGTTGTTACTACTGCAATAAATACATTTGTATCAGTTGTTACTACTGCAATAAATACATTTGTATCAGTTGTTACTACTGCAATAAATACATTGTATCAGTTGTTACTACTGCAATAAATACATTTGTATCAGTTGTTACTACTGCAATAAATACATTTGTATCAGTTGTTACTACTGCAATAAATACATTTGTATCAGTTGTTACTACTGCAATAAATACATTTGTATCAGTTGTTACTACTGCAATAAATACATTTGTATCAGTTGTTACTACTGCAATAAATACATTTGTATCAGTTGTTACTACTGCAATAAATACATTGTATCAGTTGTTACTACTGCAATAAATACATTTGTATCAGTTGTTACTACTGCAATAAATACATTTGTATCAGTTGTTACTACTGCAATAAATACATTTGTATCAGTTGTTACTACTGCAATAAATACATTTGTATCAGTTGTTACTACTGCAATAAATACATTTGTATCAGTTGTTACTACTGCAATAAATACATTTGTATCAGTTGTTACTACTGCAATAAATACATTTGTATCAGTTGTTACTTCTGCAATAAATACATGTATCAGTTGTTACTACTGCAATAAATACATGTATCAGTTGTTACTACTGCAATAAATACATGTATCAGTTGTTACTACTGCAATAAATACATGTATCAGTTGTTACTACTGCAATAAATACATTTGTATCAGTTGTTACTACTGCAATAAATAAATTTGTATCAGTTGTTACTACTGCAATAAATACATTTGTATCAGTTGTTACTACTGCAATAAATACATTTGTATCAGTTGTTACTACTGCAATAAATACATTTGTATCAGTTGTTACTACTGCAATAAATACATTTGTATCAGTTGTTACAACTGCAATAAATACATTTGTATCAGTTGTTACTTCTGTAATAAATACATTTGTATCAGTTGTTACTTCTGCAATAAATACATTTGTATCAGTTGTTACTACTGCAATAAATACATTTGTATCAATTGTTACTACTGCAATAAATACATTTGTATCAGTTGTTACTACTGCAATAAATACATTTGTATCAGTTGTTACTACTGCAATAAATACATGTATCAGTTGTTACTACTGCAATAAATACATTTGTATCAGTTGTTACTACTGCAATAAATACATGTATCAGTTGTTACTACTGCAATAAATACATTTGTATCAATTGTTACTACTGCAATAAATACATGTATCAGTTGTTACTACTGCAATAAATACATTTGTATCAGTTGTTACTACTGCAATAAATACATTTGTATCAGTTGTTACTACTGCAATAAATACATTTGTATCAGTTGTTACTACTGCAATAAATACATTTGTATCAGTTGTTACTACTGCAATAAATACATTTGTATCAGTTGTTACTTCTGCAATAAATACATTTGTATCAGTTGTTACTACTGCAATAAATACATTTGTATCAGTTGTTACTACTGCAATAAATACATGTATCAGTTGTTACTACTGCAATAAATACATTTGTATCAGTTGTTACTACTGCAATAAATAAATTTGTATCAGTTGTTACTACTGCAATAAATACATTTGTATCAGTTGTTACTTCTGCAATAAATACATTTGTATCAGTTGTTACTACTGCAATAAATACATTTGTATCAGTTGTTACTACTGCAATAAATACATGTATCAGTTGTTACTACTGCAATAAATACATTTGTATCAGTTGTTACTACTGCAATAAATAAATTTGTATCAGTTGTTACTACTGCAATAAATACATTTGTATCAGTTGTTACTACTGCAATAAATACATTTGTATCAGTTGTTACTACTGCAATAAATACATTTGTATCAGTTGTTACTACTGCAATAAATACATTTGTATCAGTTGTTACTACTGCAATGAATAAATTTGTATCAGTTGTTACTTCTGCAATAAATACATTTGTATCAGTTGTTACTACTGCAATAAATACATGTATCAGTTGTTACTACTGCAATAAATACATTTGTATCAGTTGTTACTACTGCAATAAATACATTTGTATCAGTTGTTACTACTGCAATAAATACATTTGTATCAGTTGTTACTACTGCAATAAATACATTTGTATCAGTTGTTACTACTGCAATAAATACATTTGTATCAGTTGTTACTACTGAAATAAATACATTTGTATCAGTTGTTACTACTGCAATAAATACATGTATCAGTTGTTACTACTGCAATAAATACATTTGTATCAGTTGTTACTACTGCAATAAATACATTTGTATCAATTGTTACTACTGCAATAAATACATGTATCAGTTGTTACTACTGCAATAAATACATTTGTATCAGTTGTTACTACTGCAATAAATAAATTTGTATCAGTTGTTACTACTGCAATAAATTTGTATCAGTTGTTACTACTGCAATAAATACATTTGTATCAGTTGTTACTACTGCAATAAATACATTTGTATCAGTTGTTACTACTGCAATAAATACATTTGTATCAGTTGTTACTTCTGCAATAAATACATTTGTATCAATTGTTACTACTGCAATAAATACATTTGTATCAGTTGTTACTACTGCAATAAATACATTTGTATCAGTTGTTACTACTGCAATAAATACATTTGTATCAATTGTTACTACTGCAATAAATACATGTATCAGTTGTTACTACTGCAATAAATACATTTGTATCAGTTGTTACTACTGCAATAAATAAATTTGTATCAGTTGTTACTACTGCAATAAATACATTTGTATCAGTTGTTACTACTGCAATAAATACATTTGTATCAGTTGTTACTACTGCAATAAATACATTTGTATCAGTTGTTACTACTGCAATAAATACATTTGTATCAGTTGTTACTACTGCAATAAATACATTTGTATCAGTTGTTACTACTGCAATAAATACATTTGTATCAGTTGTTACTACTGCAATAAATACATTTGTATCAGTTGTTACTACTGCAATAAATACATGTATCAGTTGTTACTACTGCAATAAATACATTTGTATCAATTGTTACTACTGCAATAAATACATGTATCAGTTGTTACTACTGCAATAAATACATTTGTATCAGTTGTTACTACTGCAATAAATACATTTGTATCAGTTGTTACTTCTGCAATAAATACATTTGTATCAGTTGTTACTACTGCAATAAATACATTTGTATCAGTTGTTACTACTGCAATAAATACATGTATCAGTTGTTACTACTGCAATAAATACATGTATCAGTTGTTACTACTGCAATAAATACATTTGTATCAGTTGTTACTACTGCAATAAATACATTTGTATCAAGGTAACAATCTGTAGTAAATTATTTAAATATACTGTACACTCCTTTGTATCTGTACACAGGGGTAGTACTAAATGAGGGGTTGTGAGTTTATGCCACAAGTTGGCGAGGTGGCACTTAACACAAATTTACTGGCACTCTGCCTTTAGTTTCATTCACCTAGATTACGAGTTTTGCGCTAAAGAGGGTGTGAAAATAATGCCAACAAAATTACGTTATTGCACTCTCCATAGCGCTGCCATTACAAGTTACTGAAAAACCTCCTTGTGCTGTGCGGTATGGTGTGTTAAGCTGCTTACCGCACAAAAGCCAAGGGCTGAGTTTACGTGCTTGTGCACACTTTCCCCAATAGACATCAATGGGGAGAGAGTGTTAGAAAAAAAACTAACACCTGCGATCGCGGAATAGAGATCACCGTAACGCAACCCCATTGATGTCTATGGGGAAAAGAAAGTTACGTTTAAACATAACATCCTAACATAAAGCCCTAGCCTAAAAACCCTAATCCGCTGCCCGCAACATCGCCGACAGTAAATAAAAACTCTTCACGCATAGAAGACTTTGAGAACCAGGCTATAAATTTAATGTAAGAGGATATGAAAGTGAAAAAACCAATAATGCAGTACTGAAAGCAAGAAATACTGAAAGAAAAACTTTACTTAAGTACAAAGACACTGCTGAAGCAGAAATCTCAAGTACCTTACAGGTTCTGTTTATCTCTAATTACAATGCAGACCATGGGATAATAAGGGAAATAATAAATAAGCACTGGTATCTGCTTAAAGCAGATCCCATTATAGGGGATAGTCCAACACCAAAACCGGAATTTGTATTTAAGAAGGCACCAAGTGATTTCAAACAAAACAAAAGAAACTAGTGGGCGCAGATTTATCAGGCAGAAAAATCATTGGTTTCTATCCTTGTTATACATGTAAAGCATGTCAGTATACCACAAAGAAAAAAAGTATCTCTGTACCACATGTAAATGAAGAATTTATAATTAAAGGGACACTAAACCCAAAATGTTCCTTTCATGATTCAGATAGAGAATACATTTTTAAGCAACATTCCAATTTACTTTTATTATCTAATTTGCTTAATTCTTAAGATATCCTTTGATGAAGAAATAGCAATGCACATTGGTGAGCCAATTACACAGGGAATCTATGTCCAGCAACCTATCAGCAACTACTGGACCTATCTAGATATGCTTTTCAGTAAAGGATATCAAGAGAATGAAGCAAATTAGATAATAGAAGTCAAATAAAAAGTTGTTTAAAATGGCATGCTCTTTCTAAATCATGAAAGAAAAAAATTGTGTTTCATGTCCCTTTAAGGACCTTATAAGATGCTCACATAAGAACATAATTTACATATTGCAATGTACATGTAACCTATTCTATATTGGTGACACTAAGAGATGTTTGAGAGATAGGATAAGGGAACACTTATGCAGTATAGAAAACGAAGTGGATAACACACATTTATACAAACACTTTAAAGATGTCCACAAGGGTAAATTAGTGATTTAAAATATTGGGGAATAAAAAAGGTACCAAATAATTGGAGAGGAGGTTACATTGAAAAAGACTGCTTATTATAAAATTTGATACGTTATACCCCAAAGGTCTTTAATCAGAACTTGATCTATCTCCATTTTTATTTGAATAGAACATGTGTTTTTCAGTAAAAGGCTATGACATAATGAAAGCAGGTTTAAGGACCTACATTATCTAATATAGTATGATGTAGATAACTATCTACTAATTTATGTGTGAATATCCTTTGTGGATATTACTTGTTATTTAGAAATATTGATTTTGAAAATGTATGATTGTAAAAGATTATAATACCACCATAAGTAAAAATAGACAATGTTTTCCAATACCACTTTAAGAAATAATTAATAACTGACCAATAACAGAACAAACAGGTCTTTATAAGACTTATTTACCTGCCTGAAACATCTTAAAAAACCCCAGAACTGGGTGAAACGCGTTGACGTTTTTAAGGCAGTGTTTTGCAAAAGTGGTGAGGAGGACCACACAAATAACCTAAACATAAACCATGGACATAGTTTGTGGACAAGTATCAAATTTCATTAAACAGGTTATACTTTGAGCATCATCAATATCAGCATCAACTACCTTGCAACCTCTTTGGAAGCTTGCGTGTTATCAACACTAATAGCAAGCACTACAAACAAGGTATCTTTTATGTATCAAATATTGTGCATTGTAACTTGCTTATATTATTTTTCTAACAGTCTGTGATGAAGTGGAAGAAGTCACATGACAGTAAGCGACAAATTGGAGGCTTAATGCTGAAGCAGAGTAAAGAAACAGGCCTGTGCAGTGCAGGTGTAGCGGGAGAGAATGGCGCACATCTGAAACCCAGGACCAACAAATGTACAAAAATAAGGTACACTGAAGATCGTATTACTGCTGCTTAATATGAAATACCATGTTTAGTGACACCACTCGTATCACCAATTATACGAAACATCCCACAATCTAAGACTGTCTGTCTATTTTGAGACCTGCGTGTAAGACTGTCTGTTTCAGAATCTGTATGTAAGACATACACAGGTGGTTGTTTTCTAAGTTTTTTCAGCGTCTTCTAAAAGTTTTTAAACACACAGTGATTGTTATTTTGTACTAATGTAAAATAATATTTTTATATACTGTGATTAGGGAGTAAATATACTCTTTTTCATATATGTAATTTTAAGGGAGACATCCCAATTTTACTGATATGCTAGCTAAACTGTCATAATAAATATTGTCTATAATATACATAATTTTGTTTGGCACTATTAATATAAACTATTTTGGGAACCTTAAGCTTACTTTAGGGCTTCTTAATACCCCTTTGCACTTTGTAGCCGTACATTTTTAACACAACATAGAGGAAGCTGTGTTTATTAGGAGAGGTTTGATTCCATCTAGTTCAGCACATTTGCTAACTCTGTCTCTGATGCAATAAATTATTAAACCCTTATCCGCAACTCCCCGACATCGCCGACACCTAAATAAAGTTATTAAACCCTAATCTGCCACTCCCCGACAATGCCAACACTAAATAAAGTTATTAACCCTATTCTGCTGCCCCCGACATCACCAACACTATTTAAATATATTAATCCCTAAACCGCCGGCCCCCACATCAAAACTAATAAACTAAACCTATTAACCCCTAAACCGCCAGCCCCCCACATCGTAACTAATAAACTAAACCTATAAACCCCTAAATCGCTGGCCCCCCACATCGCAAAACACTAAATTAAACTATTAAACCCTAAACCTAACACCCCCTAACTTTAAATTTAAATTAAATATAACTATCTTTAAATAAATATAAACATACCTCTGAAATAAAAAAAAACTCTGATTAGACTATAAATTAAACTAAAATTACTATTTTAACTAAATAAAATAAACAAAAAATAAAAAAAAACACTACGAAAAAAATAAAAAAACCTAAGATTAAAAAAGAAACTCTAAAATTACAGAAAAAAAACTAAGATCACCAAAAATAATAAACGAAATTATCAAAAATTATAAATATTACACCTAATCTAATAGCCGTATAACATTAAAAAGCCCCCCCAAATAGAAACACCCCCTAACCTACAATAAACTACCAATATCCCTTAAAAGGGCCGTTTGTTGGACATTGCCCTATGTTAAACAGCTCTTTTACCTAGAAAAAAAAAATACAAAATCCCCCCAACAGTAAAACCCACCACCCAACCAACCCCCCCAAAATAAAAAAACCTAAGTATAAATAAAACCTAAGCTACCCTTTGCCCCTAAAGTGGCATTTGTATGGGCATTGCCATTAAAAGGACATTCATCTCTTTTACACTGCCCTTAAAAGGGCATTCAGCATTTTTACAGTGCCCAAAAGAACTCTAATCTAAAAAAACACACCCCAAAAAATAGAAAATAAACCTAACACTGACCCCAGAAAAAGTTACTAACGGTTCCTGAAGTCTGGTTATCCATCCTCATCCAGGCGGCAGGATGTCTTCATCCAGGCGGTGAGAAGTCTTTATCCAGGCGGCGACACCTTCATCCATCTCGGGAAGCTATCCTGGATGTCGATGACATCCTGCACGGAGCGTCCTCTTCATAGATCACCGCCACACACTGAAGTTGAATGCAAGCTACCTGTTTCAAAATGGCATACCTTGTATTCCTATTGGCTGATTTGATCCTTCAAATTTAAATCAGCCAATAGGATGAGAGCTACGGAAATCCTATTCACTGTTCAAATTACAGGTTGTGTAGTCCCGCTAAAATGCTTGCATTACAGCCTATACCGACACGATTCATTTCGCCATCTGAGACCAGTAGTAATGAATTTTGTGAAACAAAAATGGACATTGCGTTACAGGCTAAAATGCTTGCGGTATAGCTATACTGCCGAAACATCCGTAATATCCGTTCCCGGCCATTCCAGCGGTAATAGCCATACTGCAAAAATCGGAATCTAGCGATTGTTTGCAATTCTAGTTCCTATTAAATTATTTGACTAATGTGGTGACATTTTTATCACAGGGATATTGGAATATAGCTCACAGATTTTATAACTGGAAATTCACATAGCTGGTTTATTCAAGTAGTTCTTTTGTCTAGTGTCTGTCTAGAAAGACACACCCAATGGTCTTTTTGAGTGACATTTGATAAGCCACTCCCTTTTGAATTGGGGTATAAAATACTGTAACACCAGAACCTCTGCCTCTCTTTTTTTATCTTGGGCATGCTGTAAAGATGGGTGACACTCTGAAGAAATATGGCTAAGTACATTCCTATGATTATTTTAGCAGTATTGAACAAATTGGGGTTAGTGTAGTAAAGTTGTCCTGTATCTTAAAATGTGGACTGTATCTGTAAAATAGATTTATATATATTTACCTGTAAATATTTATCTTATTATTAACATATATTGATTCCTAAATAAACTGTTTGTCAAATAATGGAGGCCCTCTCATAGAGTTTATTTCACAATTTATCTGTGTTGGTTTAAGTGGTTTTACCATAGAGATTTAGTATATTATATTTAGCATAAAGTAAAGATATTTTAAATTAATAGATAACCACATTTTGGTGGCCATGAAGTTGTAGACGAATCCATATGCCATTTAGTTTTGCAGGAATCAAATGAATGTTGATTTATTTTAAATTCAACTGCAGTAAATGTAGATTTGGTGTTTTATAGCAAAGTTTTTGTATGTAGTACTTTATTTAAAAAGCGCACATAATGGTTGGTTTCAGAAGGCCTGTTGTATGTTTCTCAAGAAAAGATTGGCTTTAAAAAACCTGTATTTCTGGTCTGTATAAATTTGCATTTGCATAGAGTTACATGGGGGAAGCACATAATGGTTGGTTTCAGCAGGCCTGTTGTATAAGATATTAGTTTTTATGGTTAATAAATTGTATGAAGCTTGGAATTAGAGTTTACATTTGACCTGCATTTTATTTGAGAGTAAATATTTTTGAATTTTGTTTTCTGTAAAAATCTAATGAATTTTAGAGACATATTTACTTGTTGTCTTGTTCCCATACAGTACCTTGTTTTCTTACAAAGAAGATGGTTGGTTGCTGAGTGGACTTAAATAAATGTTGATTTAATTTTAGAATATTATTGCAGTATATATATATCTTTTAAATGTTTCTCAAGAAAAGCATGGTTTTAAAAACCTGTATTTCTGGTCTGTATAAATTTGCATTTGTATAGTTACATGGGGGAAGCACATAATGGTTGGTTTCAGCAGGCCTGTTGTTTATAGCTTGCTAAATCTTAAATAACCCCCACAGTGTTATCTATATGGCCCATGTGTACTTTCTGTCTCTTTGTGTTGAAAATAGATTTAAAAAAAGCATGTGATAAGAGGCAAACCTAAAAGGCTTAGAAATTATCATATGAGCCTACCTATGTTTGGCTTAAACTTAGAATACCAAGAGAAAAAAAGCAAGTTTGATGATGGAAGTAAATTGGGAAGTTGATTACAATTAAAAGCCCTGTCTGAATAATAAAAATTTATACTAGACTGTCCCTTTAACTCTTGTATTTTTCTTGTTTTTGGAAACTGGATACTTTTTATTGTTGAGCCAGTTTTCTATCAATTTTCCCTGCTAGACATGTGTGTGGTTTTTTTTTTTATTATTGGTCACCACATGGATTTTAAACAATTAATTTGAGAGTAAAATAATTTAGAATTTTTGCTTTCTGTAAAAATCTAATGAATTTTAGAGACATGTGTTGTGTTGGTCCCATCTAAATGTTTTTACAAACAAAAGCTTTACAGTACTATTTAATAGCTGCCATAGTAAGGTTAAAGTGATTGACTTCTGCTCCTTTATATATTCTTTTTTTTATTATTTTTATTTTAGTTCTAATGGCTATCTGTTAAAAATGTCTGGAAAAAACTATATTTCACAGGAAATCTGTGATTACTTTAACAATTACATTCATAAATATAATGGTCCATTCCTCACCCCAGAAGCTAAAAACAACAAGTGTGAAAGTGTTTTAGATATACTAACACAGGTAGTAACTCTTAAAAAGATTAATAATAATAAAAGAAAATGTATGATAGCGCAGGCAGTGATTTCAACAATAAAAGAATTAACGAACATGATTGGAGACCTGACAGAGCAAAATAAAGATCTTAATTTAAAGTTAGATAACACACAGACTGACAGAGATTGTATTAAGCTTTCTGCTTTAACTAACACCATACAGATCAGTAAATTACAACGTCAATTAAAATTAACAGAACACAACAGTAACGAATACTCAAACAAAATTACTGAGTTACAGATGAAAATTGAACAAAAAGAAAAAATAATTAGTGATATTTCTGGGAACAATGCAGATAGTGATAACTTACTGCCACAAAGGAAAGAGCCAAAACAAGTAGTAAAACAAGATAAAATGCAAATGGGCCCCACTAAAAACCCAAGTTCTGTTCCAATTGCCCCTGTCATCATTTCTGAGAATTTTAACAACCTGAAAGTTCCTACAGGTTTTTTAAATCAGACTAGGCAAATGACTGTAGCAGATAAAGACATTTTTAAGAAATTGTGGGGCACAATCCCCACAAACAGCTTTAATAACTTTTCACATTGGTTTCACAAGGGAACTGAAAAAGCCATAAAATTAGGTATGAGCATGCCGTAATGGACAGAATTGCTTCAAGATGCCATGGGCCCCTATGCCAACAGGTTATTAGGATTTAATTCAAGTATATGTGATCAGGCTGGCAGGATAGCTAAAATCTTTTTCAATTTTACTAGTCTAGAAAAAGAGATTAGTGAAATTACCATGAGACCACTAGATGGGCCATTTGAAGTAGCAAAAAGAGTTTTATTCTGGTGTGTGCTGCGCCAGCCACAGACCCAAATGGTCTGGGGGTCACCAGCTCACATACAGAGGGTACTTGAAGCTCTCCCCAGAAAATGTCAGGAGTTTGTATGCTGTATGATCCAAACTCCACAAATCTACATATGGTGCTCACTAGAGCTGAGAAGTGGTGGAATTATCACCCATGCACCATTAAGGCAAATTCTGCAGTGAAGCAGTCAATGGAGAATAATCTGACTATTCACAGGCAGGAATCAGAGAGGGGTAATAGAAGGAATGTTTGTGGATATCAGAATAGTGGAGCATCAAATACAGGAAACTGGAGAGACAGAAATTTAAATGGCGATATTAACAGAGGAGAAAATTGGAGGCTGAGGTCAAATGAGATAAACAATAAGGCCAACTTAAGTTATTGGGAACTCAAACAAAAAAACAGGAGAATGAGAGATCAAATTGGGTTTCTAAAGAAGCAACTGACAGAGCTGGAGGGCTCAAATTAAATCATTCATTTTTGTTTATAAGCATATTTGTTTGCAGTTCATTTGTATCGTGTAATGTGTACTTTAGTTTTAAGTTCAATTAATAATTTTAAGTGTTTTTCATTATTAAGTTTTAAATGCCAATATTAAGAATGTATAGTTAATTGACGCATTCTCTTTCTAAAAAAACAATAACAGATACCTCCATTGTGATTAGTTTTGGGAGGCCACATGCAATACCATTTCTATGTAAACTGTCTGAAGTCTTATCTTGCAGGAAGAAAACCAATGAAGATAGAAGGCTTCTCACATTTCCTTCCAGTTTTTCCCCAATAACACATATTATAGATTGTTGTTTTTCAGGTGTCTTCAGGACTGATCTTACCATGAAGCTATGATGGTGGCGTTGGACAAATTAAATAAGTATAATGTATCACAATGGAGATGTAAAATGGTGCATTAGGCCAAAATAATTATATATATATATATATATATATATATATAGCATGAAGGGGTAAATAATCATATAAATCAAGCAACATAAGTTAAGTAAGGGTGCGAGTGGGATGATGCAATAACAGAGGCACTTTCCAACTTGAAGTTAATAACTGTGAATGTGGTTTCTACTGCAGATGGAGTGTTGTAGTGTGAAGTAAATATATGCCTGGTTTTAATCTTTTTTCATTCCTTTGAGGGTCTTGGAAAAAAACAAAGTGCTTCAAAGAGAGAGATTTGGTAAAGCAAAAGCAAGGACCAGATGCCAAAAGCAAGGACCAGATGCCAAAAGATAACAACAAAGAACTTTAGTGAACCATTATAACTTTTGTTTTACAGGCACAATTCACACTTTCTTAATAAAGATTTTACTACACGCATACCCATCTAGTGTACCCACACTCACACACTCATACATGATATTCTCCCAATATTTAAGACCATTGTATAAATTTTGCTAATGGGGTTTAGCATAGGATTTTGTGTTTCTATGTATAATTTTAAATGCATTTTTTTTAATGAATTGTATAAAGTTAGACTAGGAATTGACAGTCCTAGGAAAGTACAGAAGAGCTCATATCGCCGAGTCTTAAGGGATGGTGGGAGAATTTTTCCTGTAAGGTTTTCGCTCCCACAGGGATATTGGAATATAGCTCACAGATTTTATAACTGGCAATTCACATAGCTGATTTATTCAAGTAGTTCTTTTGTCTAGTGTCTGTCTAGAAAGACACACCCAATGGTCTTTTTGAGTGACATTTGATAAGCCACTCCCTTTTGAATTGGGGTATAAAATACTGTAACACCAGAACCTCTGCCTCTCTCTTTTTATCTTGGGCATGCTGTAAAGATGGGTGACACTCTGAAGAAATATGGCTAAGTACATTACTATGATTATTTTAGCAGTATTGAACAAATTGGGGTTAGTGTAGTAAAGTTGTCCTGTATCTTAAAATGTGGACTGTATCTGTAAAATAGATTTATATATATTTACCTGTAAATATTTATCTTATTATTAACATATATTGATTCCTAAATAAACGGTTTGTCAAATAATGGAGGCCCTCTCATAGAGTTTATTTCACAATTTATCTGTGTTGGTTTTAGTGGTTTTACCATAGAGATTTAGTATATTATATTTAGCATAAAGTAAAGATATTTTAAATTAATAGATAACCACAACTTACATACCAGCAATTAAAACTTTGTTTTATATATTAATGGATTAAGAGAATAAATTAACTTTTATTTTTCTTTAATGACCCTTCACATTCAAAAGGTTCCATAGGATGTCAAGATAACTTTTTATATTATAGACAATTTGGGCACTTAAATGTAAGGGTGTAAACTAAAGTTACCACAATATTAATTACTAAGTATTCAAGGTGATACTGGTAGCGTAATTCATATTTTGCCTATTCATTACTTTCTTTTTTAAACTATCATTCACCTTGATTTACCTCCCACAAAACTGTAGCCTTGCATGATGACAATTTAATAAAAAAAAATAACAATAACAAAAAAAAAGAAAAGCTTCCTTAAGGCACAGACAGGGGTTGGAGCTAAGCAATATGAGACTTGGAGCATGGATATAACAAAACAACTGGCCGTGATAAATCATGAAAAGATTGAAAAAGTTCAAATTTATTGTCTTTTCAATGTTTTAGGCGTTATAATACTGAATGTAGATACCTACTACCATCCCAGCACCCCCTAAAACCTCCATTTGTCAGACATTTTGTATTAGTCATGTGCATTCCACATTGGACATTAGGTAGAAGGTTGTCAGGCTGAGGGTATTACTACCTTTGGTGTTGGCTGATGGTCCTGCTGTGCAGAAGTATTGGAGTAAAGCAGAGAACAGTCCAGAGCAGCTGGATAGCTAATACACTAAAGATCAGTCTGAACAAGCTGAGATACATGGAGAGCAGGATAAACCAAGTCCAGTTAACAGGTCAGGGGTCAAGTAGGAGAAGAAGTCCAGAGAAAACCGACAGGGGTCAGGAAAAAACAGCAAGTAACAGAAGCTGGGAAACTGGAGAAGCAAAGCAATTTGTTAGAGGGATCTGCAGAGTTTTATAGGGGAAGTCCCCTCCTCTGGGAGTTACCCAGTAGGATGAGAGACAATGCAAAGTATATACCCTGTATAATTAAACCCACCTGTACTTTTACTAGGAGTTTTGCTATCTTGTAGCACCTCACTTTCACCACATAAATTGGTGGTTCTCATGTATCTTTCTGTATATTGTTGTCCTGTAAACAGACCATCAAAACCCTTTCATAGCTTTCATCATCTAAGCATATGTGCTGCTATTAATTATTATCCTTAACACCCCTATAGAAAACAAATAATGTACCTGTCTATAACTCAGCTTTTACTCATCTATAGTCTGATTTGTGGGCATGGACAGAAAATAAATTCCATAACTAATTCCCTCTAATACAGAGGGAATTTGGGAGTAAACACTTTTTCTTATTAAGGGTCATATAATTATGAATGTTGTATGTTATGTGGAGTATGGCTGCATTTTTATCTATTACAGAGGTACTGAATTAAAAAAAAACAAACATGAAACATTTCTGAAATTATGTCTAAACCAGTTTTTCTCAACTCCAGTCCTCAGTACCCTTAAAGGGACACTAAATCTAACATTTTTCTTTCATGATTCAGATAGAGAATACAATTTCAAACAAAATTACAATTTACTTCTATTATCTAATTTGAACGTCTAGATATGTAATGGCTAATTTAAAATTGTCGCATAAATCTCACAAATCCATAAACCATATTGATGTGAGATGATCGATAAAGAAATTGTGAACATTTAAAAGGGACATTCTGATTTAAAAATACAACGCCCTTTTTTTGGATATATTATTTTTTAATTGCCTTTTTTTTTTACTATTTATTGCTCCCATGCAGTTCCTGATCAGGATTCAGCCTATAACTGGTGGATATGTAGATATGCCATTCCTTATTGTATTACTGTCTCTGTCCTTTGAAAAGCTTAATCAAATTGCTAAAAAGGATATTTGCTTAAAAATACTCTTTATTGCACTAGAATGTCCTCTTTTTCTCCTTAGTAAAATCATTACAGAGAATTAAATTGAGTGCAAAGGAACTCAACCTCTCTTTCTTTTACAACACTATCAGCCAGTAAGAATTCATGCTGGTTATCATGTGACCTTAGAGTATCAGATGCTTAATAACAAACTCCCACTAGACATCTGCATTTGTATTAGTAGGAATGGATAAAACATCTACATTTTCTTATTCATTGCATTAGGCTGAAAATGATAAATGAGCGGCTTCTTTAAGAAAAACAAACACATGTAACAAACAAATGTTGATTTCCTGTGTCAGACAAAAAGTGTGTTTCTCTTTTGTTTGAGGAAATCTTGTCCCCATTAAAAAAAAATATCCATTGATCGATCGATTGATTCATCTACCTATTAAAATCTGCTGCTGGCTTGTAGTATGAGAACTAGTTACTACTTAAAGGGATATGAAGCCCACATTTTTTTTCTTTCATGATTTAGAAAGAGCTGCAATTTTAAACAAGTTTTAAATTTACTTATATTATCTTGCTTCATTCTCTTGATATCTTTTGTAGAAAGGCATATCTAAATAGTATCATTAGCTGCTGATTGATGGCTGCATGTATATGCCTCATGTGATTGGCTCACAAATGTGCATCACTATTTCTTCAACAAAGGATATCTAAAAAAAGGAAGCAAATTAGATAATAGAAGTAAATTGGAATGTTGTTTAAAATTACATTTACAAAAGTGTGTGTGATAGGAGCGCCTAAGGAGTATGTGGATATCCTGCTGCTAATGCAGTTTATCCCTCAAGGTAAACCAAATGGTATGCAAAGTAGAAATAGAATTAGCAGCGCTGAAAGCACGAATATAGTTAAATTTAAATAAGGAGATGTTTAATCAATATAAGCAATTTATTAGATATATATTTGAATGTAGTGTTGAGAAAAATAAATAAAATTTAACTAACTATATAGGGACGTCTCCCAATCTAACAAATGGTTAAAAAATAATAAAATATAAACTTAGTCACAATTGTAACACTGGCATAAGTAGATATGTGACAATTTATCTTCACAATCTAACAGTATTTAAATGTTAACAGCTTTTCACGTGTCAAAAAGATAAAGTCACAACAATTTATAATATTTCACAACAAATCTCTGTTTCAGCAATATCCTCTTTTACCTTATAATCAGACTGAATATATCTATGTTCCGAAAAGGCTACTTTTAACCTTGAAAAAAAAGATTTTATTTTTCACAGTTCTTTTTGTATTGAATGTGGCAATTCACAATCCCCTCAGCGGGTATACCGCATTTGTTTTAGATATGGCAGTTCACGATCCCCTTGGCGGATTTACCGCGTCCAGAGGGATAATGCAGGGAAATATGTACTTTAGAATGTTTACCTCTGCGGCAGCTTACCGCATCCAGGGGGATTATATGAGAAATAAAAACAGGTACCTTAATTTGGTTACAAAAGCTTTCGTTGAGGCCCCTGTGTTTCTCTTCCTCATTCGATCCACTTGTGGCTGTGTTAGGTGGTTGGTTTGCAGGGCTCCGGTAGTGAGTGTTCGTCACCTGACTCCCCTCTGTGTATTAGAGGTTGGAGGTCACGTTCTGATCCAATGGCTATAGATGGCTGTAATAATTGGATGTGCTGGTGTTCCTTTAGATATCCTAGGTGCCTTAGGAAAAGGAAAATCGGAGCACATTTGTGTCAAAGAGGAGATTTGATTTATCTTTAAGTGAATTAAATTAAAAAAAAAAGCCCAATCAGAGTGGCTTAGGAGTAGCAGTGGGTCTTTACTGTGTGGCAGCAAGTCCTGGTCGACGCGTTTCACCCGAAGGCCTTTATCAAGACATGCATATACTGCTGCTCACTTTTAGACCTAAATAGGCCTGTATTCTTTTCAATTGGCTGAAGTTTCACCTGTTGATTTTGTATTTTTTTATTCTCCCTACACCTGTGAAAGTTTTTCTTCTTCTGAAAAGGTGGATTTTATTTAAGGAGGATTTTTTAAAAATCCTTTTGCTTTAATTGTGGAGATAACTTGCTATATACTGCATTACATACAAATGAATTACCAATCGGCTAGATTACGAGTTTTGCGTTATGAGGGGTGCGGTGCTAATTTGCACGTTATTGTCACCGCTCACTTACCTACAGCGCTGGTATTACAGGTTTTCCTAAACCCGGCATTATTAGGCAAGAAGTGAGCGTAGAGCAAAATTGAGCTTGATACTGCACTCCAATACCAGCGCTGCTTAAGTCAGCGGTGAGCTGGTTTTACATGCTCGTGCACGATTTCCCCATAGGCATCAATGGGGAGAGCTGGCTGAAAAAAAGCCTAACACCTGCAAAAAAGCAACGTAAAGCTCTGTAACGCAGCCCCATTGATTCTTACGGGGAAACTAAATTTATGTTTACACCTAACACCCTAACATAAACCCTGAGTCTAAACACCCCTAATCTTACACTTATTAACCCCTAATATGCCGCCCCGACATCGCTGAAACCTACATTATATTTATTATTCCCTAATCTGCCGCTCCGGACATCGCCAACACCTACATTATACTTATTAACCCCTAATCTGCTGCCCCCAACATCGCCGACACCTACATTATATTTATTAACCCCTAATCTCCCACCCCAATGTCGCCGCAACCTACCTACACTTATTAACCTCTAATCTGCAGCCCCCAACGTCACCGCCACTATACTAAATTTATTAACCCATAAACCTAAGTGTAAGCTTAACCCTAACACGCCCTAACTTAAATATAATTAAAATAAATCTAAATAAAACCTACTATCATTACCTAAATAATTCTTATTTAAAACTAAATTATCAGGGGTTAATAATTTTATTTTAGTGTTTGCGATGCGGGAGGGCCTCGGTTTAGGGGTTAATAGGTAGTTTATGGGTGTTAGTGTACTTTTTAACACTTTAGTTATAAGTTTTATGCTACAGCTTTGTAGCGTAAAACTCATACCTACTGACTTTAGAATGCGTTACGAATCTTGCGGGATAGGCTGTACCGCTCACTTTTTGGCCTCCAAAAAAAATCTTGTAATATTGGCGCTATGGAAGTCCCACTGAAAAAATACTTTAAGGCCAAAAAAGTTTGCGGTACAGCTGTACCTACGAGACTCGTAATAGCAGCGGTAGTGAAAAAGCAGCGTTATAACCCATAACACTGCTTTTTTAATCATAACGGAAAACTCGTAATCTAGCCGATAGTTACTACAAATTTCAATACTAAATCAATGTGTAGTTGCAAATTCATTGAGAAGTACTTAAAAAATATATATGATTATAAAAACAAAACAAAAACAAACATATAAATATACACTGAACACTGAATTGTTGAGGGGTGTTGATGTCATTAAGGCTAAGAGCCAGAGACTACTTATTGAAATTTTTCGCTGTTAACAACTCTATAGAGAAGGAGAAAAAGGGAAAATGTAACATTAAGAAAATAGTTTAATTCATATAGTTTGAACTATACTAAGTGGATGCATTTACTTTTAATGTCATGATGGTGGTGTTTGGTATGAAACAGAGAGGGGTACATAGACTTCAAAGAAAAGGAGAAATATTAATTTCAGAATTAAGACCTTCTGGTTGGAGAGTGTCAAGTTTATAAATAATTTCTGCCTCTGCTCTGAGTAATTTCTTTTCCCAGTCACCTCCTCTCCAATCAGGTTTTATTTTTTTGATTCCCCAATATCGGAAGTCTTTGAGATTATTGTTATGTACTTCCCTGAAGTGGCTGTAAATATATGGGTCTAGGTTATCCCTATCTATGTAAGACAAATGTTCCCTTATTCTTTCCCGTAACGTTCTGGTCGTTTCACCAATATAGATTTTTTTGCATGAACATTGAATTGCATAAATTACACCTTTGTCTTGACATCTAATTGTGTCTTTGATATTAAATGTAAAATAATTTATTTCTGATTTGAGGGTTTTTATTTTGCCTGCTATACTTGCAGGCCCTGCAGCCAAAACAGCGGAAGAAACCATTAAGTTGATTCCCTTGTAAACTCACTTGATGGTTTTTTTTTTTTTTTTTTTTTTAGTTCACTGGGAGCTAGCAGGCTTTTTAAATTTTTTGCTTTTCTATATATCACTTTTGGTTGTTCAGATACTTTTTCACCTATAATGGGGTCAGTTTGGACCAGATGCCAATGTTTTTTTAGAATTTTGTTTATACATCTATTGTCATGATTAAAATCGGTAATGAATGGCACATCAATTATATTGGAGTCTTTTTGCTGGTCTTTTTCTTTTGATCGATATGTAAGAAGACTATTTCTTTCTCTTTTATCAACCTCCTGTTTGGCTTGTTGAATTACCTCTGGGTCATATTTCCGTTCTATAAATTTATGTTCTAAGATTTGGATTTCTAGTTTAAAATTACATTCTCTATCTGAATCTTGAAAGAACAATTTTGGATTTCATGTCCCTTTAACCTCTTTTTATATTTCACGTTCACTTAACATGTTAGCCCTCACTGAAACATGGCTTTCCTCCTCTAACACAACTGCTGTGGCCTCTCTGTCCTATGGTGGCCTGCACTTCAGTCACACTCCTAGGCCTGGAAACAAACAAGGAGGAGGAGGAGGAATTATCCTGTCTCCAAACTGTACCTTTCACTCCATTCCTTCACCCCCCTCTCTTTCCTGCTCATCTTTTGAAGTTCACGCTATCCGCTTCTTCTCCCGTATAGCTCTTTGTGTTGCAGTTATCTATCAGCCCCCTGGCCCAGCATCACAATTTCTGGACCACTTTGAAGCCTGGCTTCCACATTTTCACTCTTGTAATGTCCCTTCTCTCATCTTATCGGACTTCAACATACCCCTTGATAAGCCTAACATGCCTGCTGCCTCTAAACTTCTATCCCTTACCACCTCTTTAGGCCTGTTCCAGTGGACAACATCTTCAACCCACTGCGAAGGCAACTCTATAGACCTGGTCTTAACTAATCTCTGTGCTGTTCCCAACTCCCTTAACTTCCCCTTTACTCTCTCTGACCATCATGTACTAACTTTATCTCTTACTCTACCTGATACATATTTGCAAGCCCCCAAGAAACTGCTACCTTACAGGAATTTAAATGACTTGGATCTCACAGACTTTTCCACTCAACTGAGTCCTCTGCTCTCTGACATTTCATCCCTCTCTTGTCCAAACCTCGTGACTCTACAGTATAATTTGGCACTAAAATCAACACTTGACAAAGCTGCACACTCCACTTTTTGACGTACATCAATCACTTGACGGCAACCGTGGCACACCAAACTGACCAGATATCTTCAGCGATGCTCACGGGCTGCTGAACGGAAGTGGAGGAAATCACGCACCTGTGCTGATTTCCAGCATTATAAATTCACCCTTAAGTCCTACAACTCTGTGCTCAGCCTGGCCAAACAAGTCTGTTTCTCCTCCCTTGTATCATCTCATGCATTTAACCCCAGAAAGCTGTTCTCAACCTTTAACTCCCTTCTATGTCCACATGCACACCCGCCCACTACCAACCTCACTGCTCAAATTATTGCTGATCACTTCAAAAATAAAATTGACACCATTAGAAAAGAGACCTGCACCTCACACCCCTCAAACCCAGCAATCCTACCCACCCCTTCTATGAACAAAGCTCTATGCTACTTCCCTCCTGTAACAGAGGGAGAAGTCTCTGCACTCCTATACTTGTCTCATCTTACAACCTGCCTAATTGACCCTATTCCTTCATGACTTATTACCTCTCTCTCTGCTTCACTAACCCATATGCTAACTCATCTCTTTAACCAATCTCTCACCGCTGGCACATTTCCTGACGCATTCAAGCATGCGTCAATCATACCAATCCTAAAAAAGCCCTGGCTTGACCCCTCCATGCCTTCTAACTATCGACCGGTCTCCTTACTTCCCTTTGCTTCAAAATTATTGGAACAACTAGTCTATAATCGGCTAACTCAATTTCTCACAACTAACTCCTTACTTGATCCACTACAATCTGGTTTCCGCCCTAAACCAAACCACTCTTGCTAAAGTAACAAATTACCTGTTATCAGCTTAAGCAAAAGGCCATTACTCCTTACTAATTCTTCTTGACCTGTCCGCAGCTTTTGACACAGTTGACCATCCTCTCCTCCTAAAAATACTACATTCATTTGGCATCCGAGACACAGCCCTCTCCTGGTTTGCCTGATATCTCTCAAACCGCTCGTTTTCAGTTTCCTTTAACACCATATCTTGTTATCCTATGCCTCTCTCAGTTGGAGTACCGCAAGGCTCTGTCTTGGGCCCCTTGCTTTTCTCTCTCTATACATCATGCCTTGGAAAACTTATAGCCTCCTTTGGATTCCAGTACCACTTATATGCTGATGATACCCAAATCTATCTTTCCTCTCCTGATATCTCTCCCTCTTTACTCAACCAGATTTCTGATTGCCTCTCTGCAATTTCCTCTTGTACATCTTCACACTACCTCCAACTCAATCTGTCCAAAACTGAGCAGCTTCTTATCCCCCCTCTTCGAGACATCCAACACCTGACATTTCTCTGATGGTTGGAGACTCTATTCTCAACACCTCACCCCAGGTCCGCTGTCTTGGTGTCACACTAGACTCAGAACTCACATTCAAACCACATATTCAAATGCTTACCAAATCCTGCCGTTCACACCTACTCAACATTTCCAGAATTCGTCCCTTGCTTACTCAAAAATCTACAAAAATACTTATTCACTCCCTCATTTTGTCACACATTGATTATTGCAATCTACTCCTAAATGGCCTTCCAAAACACTGCCTCTCCTCGCTCCAATCTATTATGAATGCTTCCGCTAGACTCATCCACCTAAGTCGCCAATCTACATCAGCTGCTCCACTCTGCCAGTCTCTACACTTGCTCCCCATACACTCCAGAATACAATTTAAAGTATTAACCCTAACTTATAAATCACTCAACAGTCTAACTCCCAACTATATTTCCTCTCTCATCGTGAAATATTCCCCATCCCGTCCTCTTTGATCAACCTCTCACCTACGTCTCTACACTCCTGTTATCTCTACATCCCACTCCCGCCTCCAAGACTTTGCATGTACTGCTCCTGTCCTCTGGAACTCTCTACCCCACTCCATAATACTGTCTCCAACCTTGTATAGCTTCAGACGCTCCTTGAAAACTCACCTATTCAGAGAGTCTTACCATCTCTCCTCCATCCCTCATCCGAACCAAACTAATACATGAACTGCCTGACTCACTGCTGCAACTACAACCGATGTGACAAGCTACCCCAACCTTATGTCTCTGCACCCTAAACCTATAGACTGTGAGCTCTCCGGAGCAGGGCCCTCTTCCTCCTGTACTAGATTTGTTTAGTTTTGTTATGTTTTGTATTTTATCTCAAATCTTTGTCATTGTATACCCCTATCATTGTACCCAGCACTACAGAATTTGGCGGCGCTATACAAATAAATAATAATAATAATAATATTTAAAAAGTGATCAGATTTTCATTAACTAACAAATCATCTATGATCTCATGAACAAATATTTCTCAAGCAAAATAAACCCCACATTTTTTATTTAATAATTCAGATAAAGCAGTAATTTTAAGCAACTTTCTAATTAACTCCTATTATCACTTTTTCTTTGCTCTCTTGCTATCTTTATTTGAAAAAGCAGGAAGGTAAGTTCAGGAGTGTACATTTAGCTGCCAATCAGCAAGCGCTATCCAGGGTGCTGTATCAAAAATTGGCCAGTCCCTTAGCTTAGATTCCTGCTTTTTCAAATAAAGATGGAAAGAGAACGAAGAAAAAAATGATAACAGGAGTAAATTAGAAAGTTGTTTAAAATTGCATGATCTATCTGAGTCATGAAAGAAAATATTTGTGTTTACTGTCCCTTTAAGGTTTCTGTAATATGTCAAAACATAATGTAACCTGTGAATGTTTCCTATATCCATAGCAGTGTAATCATCTTTATAAATAAAATATTGCAATGACAGCTAAAAACACAACTTTCTTAAGCTGCCAATTCTTTTAGTCCCAGAGTTACATTCTCCATCAGTGTTTCATGTGAAACCTCAACCTTCTGTAAAGCAGTTACCTTTAGATAATTTAACTGCAGCAATGATAAAAATGCTACAGATCTTTACAGTGTCATATCTTTAAAAGCCAGCTCCATTTTTTTATAATTTTTATGCCATTTACTTTAACTTTGGTTTTTAAAAGGATTATTATCTCTATACTTTATTATCATTAGCATTGTGTGCTGATATTCTTTAAGTGAAAATTATGATTACCCCTTCATTATTACTTCAGTAATTATCTATTATTTGCCTTTATTTGCAAGTGGAATTAGATCACTTACTGGTTGACAGATATAGCCTTACTGAGAGCTGATTTTCAGTATGAATATAAAAACCCTCTATTAAAAGAATATGCACCTATTTAATAGGATTTTGCTTTAAAAAAAAATGCTATATGACCCCCTATTTAATAGTGCATTGGCATATTTATTAACCTAAACTACAATGGGACATAAACTAAGTTGTATCAGGTACTGTTTTCTTATTTTTATGTTGGTTAATTGGCCTTTTACCCCCCCCCCCACACATACACACCGACCCCCCCCCCCCACACACACACACACTAATATGATTAGGTATGTTTACCTGCCATACTGATATGCATTACAAGTGTCATTACTGAGGACATATTTTTCAGTGTGCACAAAGCAAGGTTTAATTGTATTATATGATTGATTTTCCAAAAGGTCATCCTAACCACTGTGTAATCCATAACCCGATAACATGAAGGCAGCTCAATGAATCCACTTCCATAGAAATCATACTGCATACTTCTTAATTCTAAATATCCCTCCCAGTCCGGCAGCTTACGCCCCTGAGGGATTTTCTGCATCATAAAGATTACTCTGCAGCCAAAGAAATAGATGAGTTTCTGATGTTGTCTGATTTTGTGGGATATTTTTAGCCTCTGCTGAAATCCCGACTGAGATAGCATTCTTAGTAAGTGCACCTATTTGTCATTTTAGATTTGTGAATTGGAAAACATGCTTGTACGCTCGATCACACATTCTGCCTGGATTAATAATTTAGTTACGGCAATGAAAAGTCAGCACTAAGGAATCGAAGCAGAAGGTGCTTGGGTCCTGCATGAATATTTTTCCCAAACTTTTAAGTGCTTCTGTTAACCAGCTAATTAAACATTTTTTAAGGGTGACTCTACTGCCAGACAGGAGTAAATGCACCTGAGATTTAAATGTACAGAGATAAAGGAAAATAGACAATAAGAGAGAAAGTTCAACAAAAGGTGACTCATTGTTTTATGAAAATGAGGAAACGTAGGCAAGAGGTTATAGGGATGAAGAATAATCTGCAAAGGTACAAATTTTCAGGACCATTAAATGCACTCAAATTGCATAATCAACATATGAATAAAAAATACAATAGCAAGAACTCTGCATTTTAAATGAACAATAGATGTATTCATTTTTTACTGACAGATTTAAAAAAAATCAGTTTTCCAGCCCACTTTATCATGTGACAGCCATCAGCCAATCATAGACTCATATACATATACAGTGCACACTGTGAACTATTGCACATGCTCAGTAGGAGTTGGTGCCTCAGAAAGTGTGTATATAAAAACACTGTGCACCAATTGTTAACTACAGTAAATTGGAAAGTTTCTTAAAACTGCCTGCTCTATCTAAATCATGAAAGTTTAATTTAACTTTTAGTGTCCCTTTAAAGGGACATGTAAGGCATAATTAAAGTTTCATGATGGAGCGTCATTTTAAAAAAAACTTTACAATTTACTTTTATTATTAAACTGAACTCTTTGTCTTGGTATCCTTTATGGAAGACATACTGATATAGACTCAGCAGTGTGCACGTGGCTAGCACTATAACATACAATGGCCTCTAGTTATCAAAGTCTGGCGGACCTGATCCGACAGTGCGGATCAGGTCCGCCAGACCTTGCTGAATACGGAGAGCAATACGCTTGCCGTATTCAGCATAGCACCAGCAGCTCACAAGAGCTGCTGGTGCAACGCCGCCCCCTGCAGACTCGCGGTCAATCGGCCGCCAGCAGGGAGGTGTCAATCAACCCGATCGTACTCGATCGGGTTGATTTCCGGCGATGTCTGTCCTCTTGCTCAGAGCAGGCGGACAGGTTATGGAGCAGCGGTCTTTGTGACAGCTGCTTCATAACTGCTGTTTCTGGCGAGTCATCAGACGGAGCTTGATACATATGCCCCAATGTTTGAATGCTAACAAGATTTTTAGGAAAATAACGGAATGGAAGAAAACGTGAGAAATATAAAATATAGACATCCACATAATGATCACATACATAGAACCATAAACTGTAAACGTGTCTGTCTCATTAAAAACACTTTAAAGCACATATTATGCAAATAATGGCAGGCTCTAGTGAGATTAACACCTTGTAATTACAAGACATTTCTGTTGTGTTGCTATAAAATTACATATCATCCAAATCTTAGTGTTTTTAAAACAAATTAACATCCAAACTACTTTAGTCTTCAAACAACAAGACTAGCTATGGCTATACAATAATATATGGTGCATTGTTTAGCAGTTATCTTATAAAGCCCATCTTTGAAAGAAATATCGCAGAGTTAGCCACAGGAGGACCAGTGGATAATTTGGGATGGGTGGCAATTGGAAACATTTAATGGTCTCTCACATAAAATATAGCTTAAGTTGAATATTTTCATAAATTGGGTAATAACTTTACATCTTAATCGCTTCCAGTAACAAATAAAGCAATTACCCCCCCCCCAGCTGTTAATAATACACAAATCAATGATTGCACCCCCTGTGTATGTCAGTCTACCAGTAACAGAAAAAGGAGTGATTTTCTGCATTCTTCCTTCTACCCTTCCCTTAATCCTTTACAATTATGGTAACCAGTACAATGTATAGCAGTCAATCAGCAGTGTCACTTCTTTCTGATTCATATTATACTTGTAAAGAATCAATGCATAAATACCTTTTAAATAAATTAGCAGAAGTACAGGGGACATTTAAGTGTACAGATTTTATGACAGATATCCATACCTGCCAACAGGGAAGTAGGGGGATCTTGTGAGCAGTAACCCTACCAGTGGTTTGTGGGTGGAGCTTCAACAGTAGTGACTAGGCTGTGGGTGTGTCATGGCTGGAATCAGATATGCTATGGCCGGGTTAGGTGGAATTGGGCGTATCATAGCTGGCGGAAGTCCCTGGAAAACTGGACATATGTACTGATCAAGGAAGATTTGGGAGTGACAGTGGACAGAGGTATGGCCCCTGCAATATCAATTGCTCTTGGTAGCTCTGGATTTTACTGGACATAAGGATGAAATACATAACTCCCCATTTCAGTACTGGATACCTGTCAACCCTGATATCACATTTCCTTATATGTTAATACTCTGAATATTTAGTCAGATAGCTTTTGAGCCTTGTGAGTTCGCTTTCCGCAATGTAAGAAGCAGCAGTCATCTGATTGCTGCTTCTTAGCTTCTTTGTCACATTTGAACGACCAGAGATAAAACATACCAAGCACGTTTGTTCATGGTGATTGACAGGACCTGCTCTTAAGCGACCAAGCGTGCAATGGTATATGTGGGCATGTGTCTGCTGCCCTTCACATCCCGCCTTTGTACATGGGGCCCAATGACTCCAAATTGCTTTTAAGGGCTATAAAGGTCAAAATTGAAATGTGCATTGGTGCATTTCAATTTGAAATATAAGCATTTTGTAATATATTTCCATTAGAACATTTCCCAGTAAAAGTTATTACTGTCTTCTGTGGCATACACACATATTCTGTAAGGGTCGTGCACCATAATTAAAACACCATGCCTGGCAGTGGTGTGTATTGCTTTTGTGAAGTCATAATTTGTGTCAAAAAAGCCACTGTTGACACTCTCAGGCCCATTTATCAAGCTCCGTACGGAGCTTGAAGGGCCGTGTTTCTGGCGAGTCTTCAGACTCGCCAGAAACACAAGTTATGAAGCAGCGGTCTAAAGACGGCTGCTCCATAACCCTGTCCGCCTGCTCTGAGCAGGCGGACAGGAATCGCCGGAAATCAACCCGATCGAATACGATTATGTTGATTGACACCTCCCTGCTGGCGGCCGATTGACCGCGAGTCAGCAGGGGGCGGCGTTGCACCAGCAGCTCTTGTGAGCTGCTGGTGCAATGTTAAATGCGGAGAGCGTATTGCTCTCCGCATTTAGCAATGTCTTGCGGACCTGATCCACAGTGTCAGATCAGGTCCGCAAGACCTTTGATAAATTGGGGCCTCTGAGAAGGTGTTTAGTTTGAATACTGGTGCACAGCCCTCACAGGATATGTGCGTATGCTTAAAAAAACCTGTAAAACTTGAACTAGAAGCATTTTAGCTTATGTAAAGTATATTGTAAATATGCTTCTATTTCAAACTGAAATGCACCCATGCAAATTTATATTTTTACCTTTTTATCCCTTTAAATTGAAACTCTCTATATCCTTGTTTAATGTAGAGTCACCCCTCCCCAGCAGAAGAAAGATATCTGTTAAATGAATCATGTTAAAAAATGCTTCTGCTGCAATCACTGTATATTGGATTTAATAGTCATCTATTTCCCCTTTAACCCTTCACTGTCAATGATCAATTTTTAAAAAGACCAGATTGTCGGAAAACGAATGTTTTCAGTTGTCAGTAAATGTTCATAAAGCAGTTCCCTGACAGGGAGAGCTTGTTAACTTTGCATTTTATGACAATATGATCATCATTATAGAGACTTTAGTGCAGCTTTTAAAGGTTTCTGTTCATAAATAAACTATTTGTTATATGGTGTTAATAGCAATTTCAATGTGCGGAAAAGCTACAATTGTCTGTCTAATGTAAAAATTAATAAGACAGAGTTATTGCGACACGTATAATCCCAGATAATGAGCTGTAAGGACGTTGTTTCTCAGCCAGTAATTTGTATCCTGCTCAGTAACCTGTTATACACTTTAGTGTCTTTTTTCATAGCTCTCTCTCTTTCTTCTTTTTTACTCTGACTGACAAAGAAACTGCAGCACAGTTAACAAAATTATTTCCTAGTAAGATTGAAAATTAACTATAGGAGAAGAAAAGCGCTTATTGCTTCTTTTATTAAAATGTCAGAGTGCTGTTGCATGACTTGTCTTGTATTTGTCCTATAAAAAAAAGCCATATGAAATCTTAAAATATTTTTATGGGCAATCTAGTGTAAAAATGCAATTCTCTCATGTGCATTTTATTATTGCTTGAACAAAGAGTTTAAGCACATACAGTCTGGCAATAAAACTGCAGAGCCAATCAGAGGCAATACACATGCTTAGCTGACAATCACTGGCTACCTCTTCAGAGCTGAATTTGGAATTATGATTAATATCCAGACAATCAAAGTTCACACACAGGGAACTTGTCCGCCAGAGCTATTAGGGAGTGAGACAGCACAAGCAAACAATTGTGCAGCATCGCCCCCTACTCTTGTGCAACTGCAGGGATTGTCAGTTATCCAAAGTGAATGAGGCGCAGTTGGTTTAACTCATATGAACACTGCTTATTAGTAGCTTGTGTTTGGTTGAGGGAGCCTGTGCTGAAAGAGGTCTGAAGCTAAATCTTATAAATGGAACTATTTAAAGGGACATGAAAGTCTATGATCAGATTTACTTAATTGCTAAAAAGCATACCTAGGTAGACTCAAGCACAGCAATGCACTACTGAAAGCTAACTGGTGATTGGTGTCTACACACATATGTCTCCTGTCATTGGTTTCCAGTGGCCTGATATTCAAAAGCTTACCACTTAGGTGAGATATTCTAAGACATCTCGTCAGTATGGAGAGGTCCCTAAAAAAATGTTAGAAACACAAATTTGAATTTAAAAGATATTTATCTCACTATGCAGGGTGTTGTATGTGAAGGAGAGACTCCTAAATTGCAATATAAGGTCTTAAAAAAAATCCAAAAGATTTTGTATGATTCGTCTCTATGCCAGTGAGGTTTTTAATATCAGGCCCAAGATGTGATCAACTAGCTCCCAGTATTGTATTTCTGCTTAGCTCCAGACTTTAGCTATGTGTTTAACCAATGTGCAGGAGCTCTACTCAGTATATGTAAGACATATTGCAATAATATGTTCTAGCACATAACAATGTATGATCTTTTCACCTGTAGGTTTGAAACATTTACAATCATTTAAATGAAAACAAATATAAATGTTTAACAAATATTCAGTATTTGTTTTGTTTTAAACAAAATAAATACTAAATAGTGCAGCAACCGAATATTCAGGAAACAAATTTCCCTGAATATTCTGAACAAAAAATTTGTCCAAAACGAAATTTTCTTGGCCGCCAATGTCTATGTTAAGCCCTTGAGAAAAACATTATTATTTTTTTTTCTGAAATTATTCCTAAAATAAAAACAGAACAAAATATGGTGACCAGCTGGTTATTTACCACCTGCTACTCCTGATATAGCATCAATGTAAAGCTAAATAGAAAATATCACATGACCATCTCTATGTAACAAAGAAGATATTTTGGGCTCAATATATTAAGCAGGGGAGGTTAGGTTTGAGCCCTTAGGTTGCAAGGCTGCTTCTCATAATATATGAAGCAATCGTCATTCAACAACTGCTTCTTACCCTCTTCGCCACCTCTGAGGTGGTAGACATAAAATACCTTGAACATATTTTTTAAACCAATCAAACAACCACGTTTGTGGAGTTGCACAAAAGTACAGTGAAACATTCAGGCAGCCATGAAAGTGGGCAGTCAGGTTCCCAAGTCAGAAACCTTGTCCCTCTGTCCATTAACACATAGGGCCCTTAACCTCACAGTAACCACAGCTCACTGTAAAGGGACGTTATGTATCAATTATGGATGCTTGTCCTGGGTCTAGGTATCTGGCATGTGCAGGAACAGTCACTTTCTTTTTCAGAAAACTTTTAAGATCACTGTGAAATCCAACAACATTCTGGCTAAATACCTCAAGATCAAAACATTGCAAAGTGATGACGTTGATTACCGATTCATTTCAATTTGTTGTTCACTATGCAGATGAAAAGAGGAAGAGGCGCTACATAGGGACTGCTTATCAAATAGTTACTCTAATTTAAACAAAGCAAAATGTAAGTATACACAATTACACATTTACGGGCACGTGATAAATTAATACTACACTTGTAATCTAGCCAAAAATCTTTATTTCCTGATTCAGACAAAACATGCAATGTTACAAAAACTTTCCAATGAACTTTGATTACCAAATATTCTTTGTTTTATTTGTATCCTTTGTTGAAAAGCATGAGAGTACATTAAAGAGCATGCACTTGTCTGCAGCACTAAATGTTATAAATTTGCAAGAGCACTAGATGGAAGCACTACTTCCTGTCATGTAGTGCCCGAGACATGTGCACGCTACCTATATAGATATAGCTTCAACAAAGAACACCATGAAAACAAAGCAAATTTGATAATATACATATCATGGAAGATACATTTTCGGTTTTATTTTTACGGATTTGAGCCTGAGTTACTTGTGAATTTCTGACTTTAGAGAGTTTCTCTAGATTTTAAACACTTTTATCTGAAACACCACCAAAATGTATGACGCTGCACGTGCACCTCTACATTGTGTTTGCTGTTAGGAATAACTACATTTCTCTGTCAACATTATGCTATGACCCTTATTTGGTTTATATGATGTTGCTAGTACAAGGCACAACCCATATCATGTCAGATCCACTTTAACAGAGTCCATTCTTGTCTTCAGCCATGTCACCTATTAGTAATGATGCATATGCACAGTCTCGCCTTCTATGCCCTAACAAATCAGTGCAGAATTATGTTTATGTATTACTAGGCGATAAGCCTGCACAGAGGGCAATCTATGTTTAAAAACTACAACCCCCCCAAGCTAAAATTATTAAAAAAAAAAACATCCAAAATAAAAAAATTAAACCTAAACTAATACCCCTATAAAAATAAAAAAATCCACCCCCCCAAATAAAAATAATTGCTTATCTAATGCTAAACTACCAATAGCCCTTAAAGGACCAGTCAACACAGTAGATTTGCATAATCAACAAATGCAAGATAACAAGACAATGCAATAGCACTTAGTCGGAGCTTCAAATGAGTAGTAGATTTTTTTATAACAAATTTCAAAGTTATGTATATTTCCACTCCCCTTGTACCATGTGATAGCAATCAGCCAATCACAAATGCATATACGTATAGTCTGTGAATTCTTGCACATGCTCAGTAGGATCTGGTGACTCAAAAATTGTAAATATAAAAGACTGTGCACATTTTTTTTAATGGAAGTAAATTGGAAAGTTTTTTAAAATTACATGCTGTATCTGAATCATGAAGATTTAATTTAACCTGAGTGTCCCTTTAAAGGGGCTTTTTGTAGGGCATTGTCCTAAGTTAAACAGCTCGTTTGCAGATACAAAAAATTCTAAGTCCCCCCTAACAGTAAAACCCACCAAACCCCCCAAAATAAATAAACCTAACACTAAAAAAACTAAACTACCCATTGCCCTGAAAAGAACATTTGTATGGGAATTGCCCTTAAAAGGGCATTCTGTTCTTTTGCTGCCCTTAAAAGGGCATTTGTATAGGAATTTCTATTAAAAGGGCATTCTGTTCTTTTGCTGCCCTTAAAAGGGCATTCAGCTCTTTTAAGAAGTGCCCATAACCCTAATCTAAAAAAAAAAAAACAACAACAATTTTTTATAAAAAAAACCTAAGTCTAACCCCAAAAATAAAAAAAATAAACCTAATCCATAATAAAAAAGTCCCCCCAAAATAAAAACACCCCCTAATCTAATGCTAAACTACCAATAGCCCTTAAAAGGGCTTTTCGCAGGGCATTGCCCTAAATTAAACAGCTCTTTTGCAGTTGCAAAAAATTCTAAGTCCCCCTAACAGTAAAACCCACCACCCATCAAACCCCCCAAAATAAATAAACCAAACCATTAAAAAACCTAAATACCCATTGCCCAAAAAAGGGCATTTATATTGGCATTGTCTTTAAAAGGGCATTCAGCTCTTTTGCTGCCCTTAAAAGGGCATTCAGCTCTTTTAAGAAGTGCCCATAACCCTAATCTAAATGAAGTCTGGCGGAGAAGGTCCTCTTCTAGGCGTTGAAGTCTTCTTCCAAGCAGCCGATATCTTCTTCCAAGCGGGGACCTCTTCTTTCTTCATCCAGGACAGCAGAGCTGAAGACCGTGACCATGGAGCTGAAGACCGGCGACCCTGGAACTGAAGAACGGCGAACCTGGAACTGAAGACTGGCGACCGCGGAGCCACGGAGTGTGGACGATCCATATCCGCCACGCACTGAATAGTGAATTCAAGGTACGGGATTAAAGATTGCATCCCTTGAATTCCTATTGGCTGTTTTGATTCTTCAAATTCAAATCAGCCAATAGGATGAGAGCTACTGAAATCTTATTGGCTGTTTAAATCAGCCAACATTCTGTTGACTGCCTCGCGCTGCCAACATTTCTTTGAGGATGCGTGTGCAACTGCCGATGGCGACGGACATTACAAACGCAATTATAGTATAGATAATAAAACCATGGGGTAGAGTGTTGGTAATTTACTTGTTATCTCTTTCACTAATACCCAATGGTCACTGTGGTAAAAGCCAACACACTGGATCAGACAATGGGATTAAATAATTAAAGGGAAAATAAATATTTTGTAATTACCAGGCATTTCTGTCCTCTTGTCAGGGTTTTTTCCTGACTTGTTTGCCATGTGCTGCTGGCAGCCATTTTACTCACCTCTCTTGCTGACTTTGGTGCATTCTGGGAGATGCTGCTCACTTCCTGTACTTCCTTTTATGGCCAGACTGGTTTACATCATCCATGTGAGACAGGATGCAGTCTCAGAATTGTGATGTCATCACTTATTATTTAAAGGGCCTCTGTTCAGTATGCTTTGCCCTTGCGTTGTCTCAGACCTGTTTGTGAGAGCTCCTGTGTATTACCTGGCTGTCTGACGTCCCTCCTGGTTCCTGATCCCTGGCTTGTTCCTGACTCTGCTGTTCTCCTTGTTCCTGATTCCGGCTCGTCTGACTACTCGCTTTGGCTCCTGACTCGGCTTGTCTGACTACCAGCTCTAGTTTTGACTCATGGCTTGTTATTTGATTTGTGGACTTTTTATTAATTTTTGCTATTAATAAAGGTGTGATTATTTATGCACTTCTCGTCTCAGTCTGATTCCTGGCATCCTGACAACTCTTTTGATAGAAACACATATAAGCCAAGTCTAACCATTTTTAAATACATTTGTATCTTGTTTGCTGCAATTATTTTCCAATGATCAAACTCCACCCACCTCTTACCTCATTTGTAGGAGCCAATCCAGGTTTGAGTGTGCAGACAACAAATATAACTCCAGTCACAATTGTTAGTATAAAAGTACATTGCTTTGCAGTTATTATCTGTTAAAGATAATTAGTGAAAGATATGTAGGGGTAGATCTATCATGGTGCGGACATACATGATCCGCTATAGCGAATCATGTCCACCGCACATCGATAAATGCTGACAGCATATGCTGTCGGCATTTATCATTGCACCAGCAGTTCTTGTGAAGGCTCGCCGGAAACACGAGGCATTAAGCTCCGTACAGAGCTTGATAAATTGACCCCGTAGCATGATTGGCCTTGAGTAGACTGCAGGGTGCTCTATCAGTTCTGAGAATTAGAAAAACCACAATCATAAAAAGCTAAATCACATGAAAAGAGGGCAAATAAATAATAAAAGGCTATTGCAAAGTTAATTTACTTTGCACAACTAAACCTTATATATTAAATTCTCAAATTATCTACTGTCCATTAAAATGTCTAGTTCAATTTTCACTATGAGCAAATGCAACTGACAATGAAAAAAGTTCTTCCTGACAAATATTCCAATTAGTATAACTGATTATATTGTGTAAACAGTCAGGGTATTAAATAATAAAGTGTTGTTGTATTCAGGACTATTAATCATTGCTCATTCTATCAGTTTTGATCCACTCCGTTGAGTATTAAGGAAGTTAGGCTAGAAATACCAGACAGTGGAAATTACATATTTAATAAATGATACAAGAACAACATTTCTAAAGTAAAGTTATTTACCTAAAAACAGCCAACTAGAAATAAAATGAAGAATGTTAACTGAAACTGTGCATCAGAATTCACAAAGCTGCTTAGAATATGACTGATTCTACTGATGTTGATACAATAATCATCCAGCTAAATATGTTTTTACTTCAGAACATGATCTATCTCAAGAGCTAACAAGCTGTTCATGCTTAAAATGTAAACTTACCTTCAGAGACCACAGCCCCCTTTTTGGGCTGTGAAAGAAAATAATGGACACTGCACAAATTAAGTTAAAAAAGAAATAAAGGTCAAATTAATTTTAAAATAATGACTAATACATATTGCAAGGATTTCTATTAAGTATAACCCACTGCCTAGTGCTTTTTTTTCAATTTCAACAACGAAACAGACTGTTTTATATTTGTTTAACTCTTTGCATTCCATTTATTATACTGTGAATCAGGTCAGCCTGATCTTGCTGTGAGCTGACAGCATACTCTGTCCGCATTAAACATTGCACAAGCAATGCTTGTGCAAAGCCACCCTCTACTCGCAGGTGGCCAACCTGCCACTAACAGGGGCTGTGGTTCCATTGCATATATATCTATGGTGATTTCTCTCTTCCCTGGAGGTTAACAGATATCGAGAGAAGGTCGGTGGATTGGTTACAAAGGAAAATGCTCCCAAGTAGTTAAAGATGTACTAAGCTTTTGTGAAGTTGGGCCCTTTCATGCTGAATATAACCGGAAGACTCTACCTTTCTTCACTTATAGTTTTATATCGTTCTGGAGTATCTGCCCGCGAATGTCACCTTAAGTTATTTTGCACCGTATGTTCCCTAAAAACTGCCTCTTTTACCTTCAGAGGTCATCATAATCCACTATTCCCTCTAGCGTGTTCCAGCGCCGGATGAGGCATTCTCTGCATAGAAAAGAAGGGTGCATGCATGCGTGTGTTTTCCCCAGAACTTCTCTATGTTTACCCAGAAAACTGCCACTATTCCCACATGATATCTTTTATTTGCGGGCACATCATAGGTTTTTCAGGCAATCGTAGGCTATATAGCTTGCACAAATTACTTTAAAGTAGTATGCTCACACGCATCAGCTGCACAGGAGAAAAGGATGGTAATACGTATTCATAAACCTCTTCTATTTATCTTAATCAATTTATTAACACAACATTATTCTACTAATTATTTAGTGCCAGATTACAAGTGGAGTGCTAATTAATGGGAACACTGAAAGGTTAATTTCACAAGAATTAAAGGACCAGTAAACACAACAGATTTGCATTATCAACAAATGCAACAGCATTTACTCTGAATTTCAAATGAGTAGTAGATTCTTTTCTAACACATTTCAAAGTTATGTATATTTCCACTCCCCCTGTACCATGTGATAGCAATCAGCCAATCACAAATGCATATACGTATAGTCTGAGTTCTTGCACATGCTCAGTAGGAGCTGGTGACTAAAACGAGTGTAAATATAAAAGACTGTGCACATTTTTTAATGGAAGTAAATTGGAAAGTTGTTTAAAATTATATGCTGTATCTGAATCATGAAAAATTAATAAAACCTGAGTGTCCCTTTAAACTTTTTGCACGTGTTGAGTTGTGCTCGTATAATGGGTTGAAACTTAAAAGTTATCACTCTCACGCTAACCTGACGTGCGCAAAAACCCGAACTTAAAATATATGCTACAGTATAACTCCCTGTTAGGTAAATTTATCTATCAGATACATTCACTATATTTATCACACTGATATTATCACTTGGATTTATGATTCTTAATTTGTATAAGCTATGTATGGTGAAAGCTGCATTGTATATATAATCACCATGGTTACCAGGTTCACAGTGTCACAATTTCCCGGTTGTTTCAGTGGGCGGAGGGTATATAACTAATTGTTTGTTCTCACTTACCTGGTTTGACTGAAGAAAGCTGGATGTTTCTCTTGCAGCTGCGTTGGGACAAGGTTTGAGTATATATATAAAACAATTTCTATTAAGTTAAGTTACATTCTCACACGTAAATGTATTTCCTTTAGTTTGTTATACATTTTATTTCTAGCATAACTGAAATCTTTGTGAAATGAACAACCTGGCACCAAACACAAATAATTACATCAAGCTTAGTATATAATTGTATGTTAATCTCAGATTAGCACATCCTGTTACATATATATGGGCTTTGATTTCAGAACATTATTTAAACAGTTTGTAAGTAGAAAATAATCTGCAAACGTAACACAAGTTTAATTAAATACTGTAAGTGTGGGCATCATGTAATCATGCTTAATGCCTTTAATTCACTATCTCTCCAGCACAACATTATCATTTTCATTTATTACAAGTTTTCCTTAAAGGGACAGTAACACCTTATAATAATAAGACATTTATGTTGTGCTGCTATCAAACAGCATATCAGTCTTAATGTTTTTAAATGAACACCTTTTTACTGCTGTTATTTATCAATAGCCAAACTTAGAGGACCTTCTAAGGCAAGATGGGAAGTTGTAGGAAGGATCTAATGTAGACTGGGAACACATAGGAGGGGATGACTAGTGAGACATGTTGTCTCCTGTTTGTTTTCACAATTAAATATTATACTAACCACTTTAGGTAAAAACAATTGTTTTCCCTTATTTATTCAGATAGAGCCTACAGTTGTAAACAACTTTCCAATTTACTCTTTTAACAATGTTATTTCATTCTCTTGGCATTATTTATTAAGGTATCAGCAATGAACTAGTGGGAGCTAGCTGAACACATGGGTAAGCCAATGGCAAGAGGAATATTTGTGCAGGAACCAATCAGCAGTTAGCTCCCAGCTCCTGAGTATTATACAAAAGTACCGGTGCAGGCGCTAAAAGTCCCTGGTGAATTCGATAATGTAGCCGGTTGTTCCAATTAAGAAACGGGAAAGTTTCAATGAAATTTTCCCCTGATGGATTTCAGTTTTAGACAATTGTTACCGTCATCAACAGTCCCGTGTGTAGCCGGCTGCAGCTCATAGTGCAGGTAAGAATTTTCCGAACTATCTTTGAAGAGATGACTGCTGAAAAGAAAAACAGAGGAGCAACCCGACTCAGGTGCAAATCATTTAATAAAAAGTAAGCGCACACACATATGGCAACTTACAATAAGTAAAATACAATAGAGATTGTGTTAAAAAAGTCCCTCCAGTTCTTGCCAACCTCCGGTCGTCTTATCGAGTCCTCCTCTACTACAGCCGTCAACCCCCGAATGCAGATACAAGGTAAGATGACTCCTAGGTGTGAATCCAGTAGGGACCATTCATCTCTACACATTTCGTTTTTTTTTCTCCACTCACCCCAGGTGCCCGGAACGTCTTAATTTGCGCCTACACTTACCGAAAGTCACACGGAACAGTTTTACATTTAGACCTAAACCAGTCTGCTACTGCTTCCGTGCTCTAAGTTGCCATATGTGTGTGCACTTACTTTTTTATTAAATGATTTGCACCTGAGTCGGGTTCCACCTCTGTTGTTCTTATCAGCGTTCAACTCCGGAGTATACCTAGGTATCCTTCTCAACAAAAGATATCAAGAGAATGAAGCACATTAGCTAACAGAATCAAATAGGAAAATTGTTTTAAATTAAAGAACAATTTATATCCCTTTAATTTTGAGAAGTGATAACAGTCAGTTAGTCCCTCGGTAAGGTGTATAATTATTAGTATAGTAGTTGTTGTTACAAAGGATTTATTGAGTCAGTGGACACAGGGAATATAAATTAGGGACAACATTCTAGTAGATCTTAAAGACTGAGGATTTAAGAAGCACTGGGCAGACAATGGAGGACAACTCTGAACCTGTCCGCTCTTGTCAAAGAAAGTGTGATAGTAGAAGTAAATTTAAAAGTTGATTATAATTGCATGTTCTATCTGAATCATGAACATTTACTTCTGACTTTACTCTGCCTTTAATATTTGTGTATATTGTACACAGTTTACATGAGATATTTAGGGGAATAATGGGGACGGGGGCAGAGCTATGTGCACTACCAGTTACCCTCTAACCTGTACAATGTATTGCTCTGCTACAAAATGTCCCTTGATATTTTATTTTCAAATGTCGGTAACTATTATATTTATACATCTCGGATCTTTAGAAAAGATACATTTATTGATCACTTAAATGGAAATGTTCAGAAACTACATCTTCTGTAGAAAATTTAAAGGGACAGTAAAGTCAAAATTAAACTTTCAGGATTCAGATAAAGCATATAATTGTAAACAGCTTTCCAATTTACTTCTGTTCTCAAATTTGCTTTGTTCAATTGGTATCTTTTACTGAAAAGTAACACTAAGTAGGCTCATAAGAGCTCAGGAGAGTGCACGTGTCTAGTACTCTATGGCAGCAGTGTTTTGCAACATTGTATAAAAAGGTACAAATAATGTTGCAAAACAGCTGCCATAGAGTATTAAAGACACATGCACACTTCTTAGCTCTTATGAGCTTACCTAGTTTTACTGTTCAATAAGACATACCAAGAGAACAAAGCAAATATAATTACAGAATTTAAATTAGAAAGTTATTTAAAATTACAAGCTCTATCTGAATCATGAAAATTTAATTTTGACTTTACTGTCCCTTTAATATTTTACTTCCAGTAAATATCAATTCAAGAAGCCCCTGGGAGTGCGGAGTGACGTGAAGGGGCCTTGACCTTTGGAGGATGAGGCCCTTCTTTTGGATTGGCTGGTGGGAAAAGGGGGAGGGACTGGCACGAGCTGATGCATATTTAAAGAATGAGCTGGAACAGGAAGGTAACAATCTGACAGGAAATTGTTTTGATAGCAGCTCTGTCAGTCGTTGTTGCATGCTTTTTCCCACTCATTGTTCAGGATGGTGCAGTTGGATGCCCTGCTAGGGCAGCTTAAAGAGGCAGCTGAAAAAAGAGGTCCTACCTGGTTGGAGGAGAGCCTTCATTCCTTGCTGGATTCGGATGTCGGTGAAGGAGAGATGAAGTCGGCGACGATGTCCAGGCCGGTAAGATGTTCCAGGCCACCGGTGAGGTTGGATCCGCAGGAGAGTGAGTCCAAGTCCGGGTGCCAAGTCGGTGGTGAAGAAGAAGTCAGGTCCCAGCTCCTGGAGTCGCCAGGTTTCAGCGGTGATTAGGCAGCCTTGCATCTCCGACGGTGGTGACGTCATCGAACTGGAGCAGGAGCCCCGCCCCAGACAGGCCGGTGTTACGATGGTTCAGGGTAAGACAGCCGTTTACGGCCTTAGGGGGCCTGATGGGGGAAAGAGGCAGGTCAATAAAGATGACGGTCCACTGAGGCCTGAAAAAATAATGGGTAGGAATGTGGAGGGGGAAAGTGACAGAAATGTGGGGCCAGTTGAAAAGCAGAGAGTTGGGGATGATAATGAAGTCAGAGATAACGGCTCTGGGGGGAGGACACAGTTTGTAGAAGCGCAAGTGCACACTGTAGAACAAACGGCCCAGGTGGCGAGGCCTAGTGGAGGTTTTGGGGGCCATTAGTTATATGTAGTGGAAAAAAGGTTGATGGGGGAGGAAAGAATTGGGGATCAACCTGAGGGGGAGACTGGTATCGGCGTGGAGGATTTAACCTTATATTTGGATTTGTCTGAGGAGGATATTATACATCATTCTCCTCGGAAGGTTGGTCCTCCTTGCCGGTGCAGGATCTCAGTTAGGACATTGGGAGATTCAGTTTCGGGGGGGGGGGAAGGGAGCGGAGAGGTGGGAATGATGCTGCTGGGGATCATATGTTTGTTTCTAATAATGTTTATATTTCAGAAGGGAATGTAGCTGGGCCACGACCAGAAGTTTCTTCTGGTTTGCTTGTGGTGGGAGAGGACGGTCTGAGCGGGGAAGCTTATGGCCTACAAGATTCTTGGACTGACAACATCATGCTGGATTTGGAAGACAGCGTTCCTATGTCAGGGAGTGCTGAGTTATTGGAAGGGCAGCGGTGAGTATGGCCAGGGGCTTTGGTACTGGCCAAAGCGGGGAGGTGGGAAAGGGTCACTGTACTGCATTAAAAAGGTCTGTTGGGTCTGTACAATGGCCGAATAGGCCGGGGGGTGGGAGAATGCCTAGTAGGGGTAGGCAGCGCAGGAGATATGGGGATGCAAGTTTAGTAGGTTCTGGGGCTACAGCTCCTTAGAGGGGGAGAGGGGTGGTTACTGATAGTGTCTTGGGTATTTCTACGGCTCAGAGAGGTGTGGGGTTATGGGCACCGTTGGGGGGTTTGTCACATGTCTCTGTTTTGCAGGCTGATGGAGTACAACAGGATATAGCTGATACGGAACCTAGAGTTACTGGGTTCCAGAGTCAGGAGACTGTTATGGCTGTATCTCACAAGAATCAGTCCTCGGCTGCACAGGAACCTAGAGCAGGTATGGGGGGGACTGGCACAAGGGTTTTAAGTGTTGGGGTGGAAAAAGTTGGGGTTGGGGATGCGGATTCTATAGCAGTTTCAGTGGTAGCGGGTTTAAGGGATTTGTTAGCTAGGATAGAATGGTCCAGTGCACAGGGAGCTGGGGGGGTCGCCAGTTCTTGGGTCCCTCCTGGGATTTCGGTAGCAAATACGACAATGGGTGGTCTAGTAGAGGTTGGACAGGGGAACGGGGTGGCAACTTTGGCTCAGACAGCTGAGGTACCTCAATCAAAGGCTGCTAGCATTGAGGGTAAGGGGACGGGGGGATTGGATCTTAAGATTGCCGATACAGCTTTGTCTCGGTCCTGTCTGTGTTCAATTGGGCCATTGGGCATGCACCTGACGGTGGAATTGAGGGAAAAGATCTAGAAACGGGAATTTATTTAATTATTTTCCCTCTTACCGCTTGACCAGTCCTTTGAAATCCCTGAGGATTCTAAAAAGGAGGCGTCCAAGAAGGAGGAGGAAGAGAGAAAAAAGTGGTATAGGAAGTTGCCAAAAACGTTTACCAATTGGTTCCAAGCGTTTGTTATTTATGCCAGTGTGTTGGCGGGCAAGTTTCCGGAACAGGGAGCAGCATTATTTTGCTATTTAGATGAGGTAGCGGCCGCCCAGTGGACTTATGGGGGCATGGCCTGGTGGGCTTACGATGAGCAGTTCCGTCAACGATTGTCGGTTAAGCCTGAGATGAAGTGGGATGATCGGGACATGGGTCTATGGCTCAAGATCATGACACCGCTCCGGTCATCTCAGCTTTTTTGTGGGGGAGCCGGTGGGTCGCCTCAGAGTGGGTCATCGGCAGCAGTCAAAAAGGGGTTCTGCTTCTCTTTCAATGAGAAGGGGTGTAAATGGGGTTCAACTTGTAAATTTAGACACGAGTGTTCGGGGTGTGGGAGAGCACATTCATACTCCAAGTGTTTCCGGAAGAACAGAACAGGGGGAGTTGCTGAATTGCCTGACAAAGGGAACAACGCCGGTGAGAGTAAGCAGGATGAAGCGGTGGCTCGCCCATTAGGCTAAGCAGAAGGGTTGTAATGAAAAGGCGTTGTTGTTGTGGCATGGGTTCGAATATGGTTTTAAAATCCCATCCACGGGGGAAGTGGTTCATTATAGAGGTAACCTGAAGTAAGCTAGGGAGTGGCCTGAAGTGGTGTGGGAGAAATTAGAAAGGGAGGTTTTGTTGAGGCGCATGGCCGGTCCTTTTAGGGTCCCACCATTTCCTCATTTGCGCATTTCTCCTTTGGGTGTGGTGCCTAAGAAGGCCCCGGTGAAGTTCAGGCTGATACACCATCTGTCCTTACCAAAGGGGGGGTCCGTGAACGATGACATTCTGGAAAATTTAGCGTCGGTGTCCTATACATCTTTTGACCTGGCTGTCAAGATAGTGAAGGAGGCGGGTCATTTGGCTTGGTTGGCAAAGGTTGATGTTGAAGCGGCGTTCCGATTGCTGCTGGTTCACCCTTCTTCTCATTATCTGTTGGGTTGTTGCTTTGATGGAGCCTATTATGTGGACCTTTGCCTCCCTATGGGGTGTTCCATCTCCTGCTCCTTGTTTGAGTGTTTCAGCTCTTTTTTGGAGTGGGTAGTGAAGGTCAGGTCGTGATTTTCATCGATAGTACATTATCTTGATGACTTTCTTTTTGTGGGCTCGGCCGAATCGGACGTTTGTGTAAAGTTGAGGGACTGTTTTTCTTTGGTGGCGTCGAATTTTGGGGTTCCCATTGCCACTGAGAAGTCTGAGGGTCCGGTGACGGCCCTCAAATTTTTTGGAATTACGATTGACTCGGCCAAGATGGAATGTAGGTTGCCAAGTGAGAAGATTGTGGCGGTTCCTTGGCTTGTCTAAGGTGACTTTGCGAGAGATGCAATCACTCTTGGGGAAGTTGAATTTCGCCTGTAGAATCATTCCCATTGTAAGAGTATTTTCCAGGAGAATGTCTTTGGCTACAGCTGGTGTCCGTAAGCCCCATCACTTTGTGAGGGTCACGAAGGGGCACAAAGATGATTTGCGGGTATGGTTACGGTTCCTGAAGGACTTTAACGGGGCTTCGATGTTCATGGAAGCCCATGTGTCCAACATTGATTTAGATTTGGTGACCAATGCGGCTGGGGGGACCGGTTTCGGGGCATATTTCCAGGGACATTGGAGTGCGTCTGTTTGGCCACAGGCCTGGGTTGGGTTGGATTTAATGCGTAATCTCGTGTTTTTTGGAGTTGTTCCCCATATTAGTAGCATTGTTTGTATGGGAAGGGGAGTTGAGGAACAAATCTATATTGTTTCACACGGATAATATGGGTGTGGTCGCTGCTGTTAATACGTTGTTGACTTCATCCCCGCCGGTTTTGCGTTTACTGAGGGTGCTAGTTTTAAATGGTCTGCGCATGAATGTTTTGGTTAGGGCCAAACACATTCTGGGGAAGTGTAATTTGATTGCAGATGCTTTATCTCAATTGCAGTGGATTCGTTTTCAGGAGCTGGCACCTCAGGCGAATGCAGTGGGGAGGCGGTGTCTGGAACAGCTGTGGAGGCTTGGGGAGGAGGACTTGCTGAATTGGTGAAGAGTTCATTGGCCCCAGGTACTTGGTCTGCCTATGTAACAGTTTGGAGGGATTGGGAAAGTTGGTTGAAACAGGCTGAAGTTAAGGAGGGAATTAAAGTGAATGTAAATTTTGATGCTAAAGTGCCCGGTTTTTAAAACTTTGATTAAAAACAAGGTCACTTTAATTCATCAAAATTTACATTTCACTCCTGTTGTGTAAAAGAACTTACCTTTTAATCTTCACAGCAGCTCCAGCTTCTATCAGTCTCACAAGCCATTTCTGGTGTCAGAAATGATTGATAGGTCATCCTCCAATCACAGCTTCCCCCCCGGGGGATTCAGTGTCTGATTCACTGCTGTGATTGGAGGAAGCCAGATGCCTCATTTTAGACCCAGGAAGAGGCTTTGAAATGGGTGGAGGAAGATGGCGCTGCTGTGAAGATTAAAAGGTAAGTTTTTTTTCACAACAGGAGTGAAATGAAAATTTTGATGAATTAAAGTGCCCTTGTTTTTAATCGAAGTTTTAAAAACCGGGCACTTTAGCATAAAAATTTACATTCACTTTAATGATGTTACCGGCTGTTTGCTGGAATGGTTGTGGCATTGGGGGGTTTTGGGTTTGTCAGCAGCTAGTATGGATAAGAGATTGTCTGCTTTAGCTTTTAGGTTTAGATTGTTAGGTATGTGTGATGTGACGAAAGTTTTCTGGGTTCGTCAGGTTCTTAAGGGCTTAAAAAAGTAGAGTAAGAGTATAGATAATAGGAGGCCCATTACATTTGCATTACTTGAAAAAATTTGGCGAGTGCTGCCTAATATTTGTTTCTCAACATTTGAAATAATTTTATTTTGCACGGCCTTCGTCTTAGCCTTTTTTGGGGCCTTTCGAATATCTGTTTTAGTGAGCCCAAGTAGGAGGGTTCCTGGGGGTTTGCAGAGGGAGGATGTGTTGTGGGGGGAGCAAAGGGTTGAGATTTTATTGAGGGGTTGCAAAACTGACATTTATGGAAAAGGTAAGAATATAGTATTATTCCCTAGTGGGACAGTAGTTTGTCCTTGTCAGATTTTGTCACATTATGGGGTCATATGGCCTACACAAGGGGGCCCGTTGCTAATTCATTCAGATGGGTCCTTTTTGTCACAGTATCAGTTTTGGGCTATATTAAAAGGGTCAGTGGGGATGTTAGGACTTACTCCGTTGGAGTTTGGGTCTCATTCATTCCGTATAAGGGCTGCAATGGAGGCTTCTATGTTAGGGTTGAGGGAGGATGTGGTAAAGCGTATTGGGAGATGGGGATCCAATCAATACAAGTCTTATGTGAGGCCTGAATTAAGGGTTTAAGGAGGGTGAGGAGAGTGTTCCTGTCAATTGACATTCTGAGTGTTTTCTTTTATTTTCAGGTGTGAGGATCGTGTGGGTGATGGGGCACTCCTTTATTTATTGGGCCAGTGCTGAGGCCAGTAAAAGAATGGGCAGCATGCAGCTGGGTTGTCCGATCGCGCAGTGGGAAGTAAAATGGTTTGGAGTTCGGGGTGTGCGTTGGGAAAATTTGTTTCCATTGTTTGTGGACTACTGTAAGATTTTTCCTCACCCTGAGGTGTTGATTGTACATTTGGGGGGAAATGATTTGGGTTTGCTTTCTCAGAAGGAGTTGGTTAGAAGAATTAAGAGGGATTTGGGTAGAATTAGTGATCTCCATCCCACTTTTAAAATGATCTGGTCACAGATTACACCACGTTTGGTTTGGAGGTCGGCCTGGGACTATGATAGGCTTGAGAGGAGTCGCAGAAAGATTAATAAGCTAATAAGTTCTTTTGTTAGGAGACTTGGGGGTGGGGTGGCTTTTCATCCAGATTTTGAGGTTGAGGGGTCTGAGGAATTCTATTTAAAGGATGGGGTACATTTTAACCAATTTGGCCTGCAGCTATTTTTGTTTGACATTAAGGAATCCTTGGGGGAAATTTTGGGCTTGGCGGGACTGGGCTGCTTCGGCAGACCAGTCGGTGGCATGGGTGCTAGTTCTCAGACAGAAAATCAAAGGAATATGGCCAAGTGAATTGGGGGTTGTGAATAAGTTGCCTCTCCATGGGGTGAGTGGGCAACTGGTTTATTATAGGGGCAAGGGGTTCCCTATTAAAGTGGTGGTGTGGTTGGTTACGGACTCAGCGAGTATCTAGTTGAGTCCAGTTTTTAATGACGGCCATGTTGCTAATTAGTTAGGGAACTAGCACCACTGTGGGGAATTTTTCAGTATGGTATTAAAGGGGTTTAAGTTTTGTGTTATTTAAGAACATTATGTATGTTCGGTTTAAAGGTTGTATTTATTAATAATTTAAAGGTTATGGTTATTTAATAAAATGGCTGCGGCAAATTTTTTACCAATGGTTATGTGTCATGTGTCTTATTTCAAGTAGGATAAGTGGGGATTGTAAGTTGGTAATTTAAGGGGCTGGAGATTGACAACTTTAAAGGTCAAGAAGCCCCTGGGAGTGCAGAGTGACATGAAGGGGCCTTGACCTTTGGAGGATGAGGCCCGTCTTTTGGATTGGCTGGTGGGAAAAGGGGGAGGGACTGGCGCGAGCTGGTGCATATTTAAAGAATGAGCGGGAACAGGAAGGTAACAATCTGACAGGAAATTGTTTTGATAGCAGCTCCCTCCCACCCACCCTTGTTTTTTGTTGTTTTCTTTTCATTAGGTTTGTCGCAGCAAGGCGGGGGTGCTAGTTCTCAGACAGAAAATCAAAGGAATATGGCCAAGTGAAATGAGGGTTGTGAATAAGTTGCCTCTCCATGGGGTGAGTGGGCAACTGGTTTATTATAAGGGCAAGGGGTTCCCTATTAAAGTGGTGGTGTGGTTGGTTACGGACTCAGCGAGTATCTAGTTGAGTACAGTTTTGAATGACGGCCATGTTGCTAATTAGTTAGGGAACTAGCACCGCTGTGGGGAATTTTTCAGTATGGTATTAAAGGGGTTTAAGTTTTGTGTTATTTAAGAACATTATGTATGTTCGGTTTAAAGGTTGTATTTATTAATAATTTAAAGGTTATGGTTATTTAATAAAATGGCTGCGGCCAATTTTGTACCAATGGTTATGTGTCATGTGTCTTATTTCAAGTAGGATAAGTGGGGATTGTAAATTGGTAATTTAAGGGGCCGGAGATTGACGACTTTAAAGGTCATGTTTGAATAATAAACCAGTGATGCTGTTTTCCTCACATTAAACTCTTCAGGAATTTTCCACTCTGTATAGTTTTGAACATCACTGGAAACAAATTTGCAGTCCTTGAGCCATATTGGAACATTACTGTGCTGCTAGTTTGCTTCTTATAGGGTGAATATTTTAGCACATTTATTAAAAATCAAGGAACAATGTTGATCATCTTTATTTTCTGAAGAAATGCTGAATGTCAGCTGAATATTTTTTTGGGGCAAGTGAATGCTAAATTTGAATTTTCAAATCTTAACTTTTAAATATTTATTCCTACAGACTTCAATGCAAGTCTGTGTAGTTCATAGAATATTCTGTTTCAGATAATAATTACATTTGTTATTCAAATGTTGACTTTTTTCTTTTTTCTTCTATATAAATGTTAAAAGGGTCAAATGAACTACAAAGGTAACATTTGCTCTACCATTTGGATGTCAGTAAAAGGCATTTGTCCATATTTAGTTTTTAACAAATGAACACAAGACTCTAACACAGAATAATATTAGATTAATAACGTAACTGTGTTGGAATGATATCTGTTTTATTTAAAAGCTAACATTAATCATATTAACACAATTAGAATCCCCTCCTAATCTAATTGAAAGAAATGCCTCTATTTATTAAACTCCAAGCTGACAAGTTTTATATCTAAGGACGTACGTACGTCCTGGTCAGAGCAAGAGGGTAGTATCCACTATCTGCATTTAAAGGGACATTAAACACTTTGAGATGGTAATATAAAATAATAAATTGTATATAATAAAACAACTCTGCAATATACTTTCATTATTTATTTTGTCCTCTTTGCCTGTAATTCCATTCTGAAATTGTGAGCTTTTCAGTTCCTGTTAGAAATGGAAGTGCAGAACACTGTTAAATCCAGCACAACCATTGGCTGCACACTCTAGTGACCAATTTATAACAGTCTTTAATTGGCCACAGCAGAGAAGGTAACACAAGTTACAACATGGCAGCTCCCAGTGTTTTATAGACACTAAAACTTTACACTTATTTTGTCACTTTTTAAACATCTAATGAAACTTTAAAAAATACATCTACATGTTAGTCATGGACTAATCTTTTCTTTAAATGCATCATTCTATCTAGCATGTATTTAGTGTTTAATGTCCCTTTAAGATTGAACAATTAAAAGTGTGTATAACCACACCCCCTGCTCTCACACAACCAATCCCCTGAGAGCAGTTCTTGTCAATAAAAATGCTTCTAATGAAAGCTATAACTGTTTCAAAAGTGTATTTAAGTATGCTCCGTGCACAAGCTTTTTAAACATAGCATTTGCTCAGAGAGCCTAAGGTGCTTGTATCATCTGGTAATGACTCAATTTGTTCATTGCTGACATGATACCAGCCCCACTGCTGGTGAACTGAGAATATCTAGCTATGCTTCACATGCACGTGCAGAGAAAAATGTTAACACTAAAACAGTGAACACTTTAACAAGAAGCATTTTTGCCAATACTACAGGTATATTGCAAATGTGTTTCTATTCAAATATGTAATTCATCTATGTGCATTTAATTTTTGACTGGAATGCCCCTTTAACTTGGAGTTTACAGGATTTCGAAAGCTCCAAGCTGAATCAGCGTTAATGATTTAAATAGTAACTCCCTTTACAATGCTTTTATTAACTCAGGATTCAGCAATTTGTTATTTTCAGCATTCTCTTATTTCAAATCACTGATATATTTATATAGATTATTTCAGGGAGATTGGAAAACGCATGAACAGAACAATTCCTGTGATTAAAATTGTTTGCAGTTCCTGCAACATCAGAAAAATCAGAAATTATTTAAAAAAAAAGTTTGAAGAAAAGTTCAATTTTGTTGTCTGATTGAAAAAAGCTGAAATGTCTTTAATTGTTGCCAAAAGTAAACAGGAAAACAAAAACGAATCCAAATATATTTTATATGATTATTTTAATAAAGTTATGACTTCTATCAAGTTCTAAACCGAGCAGGTAGACAGCGAAACACTTTGCAACCTCAAATGTAGCAGAGTTAAATCATTCCAGACGGGAAGAAAATTTTCTTTTTTTTTTTAAACATATCCTTATTGGACATTTGGCTTTAATGCAGTTGTTTAGCACAGTTTCGGGTTAATAGTAAATAGAAAATTATTTCATAAGTGCACCCCATAGAGGTCAATAAGGAGAGAGAGTTAGAACAGTTACAATATCTAAAATCCTGAGGTTAGCGCACCTGAATTTTTCACTTTTGGCTTTTTACTTTTAACTTGTAATACCAGTGCTTACCTTGGAGCACTCATATTTTTACCATGAATGCAGTAGCGCTCATGAGTAATAAAAATGTTTGCTCCACTTGTAGGGCATAGGTGGGCAGTTTTCATAGTTGGGACCATTGTGCAGCTGCAAGTTGATAAATAAAGCTAAATATCGTCTAAATTACGAGTTCTGCGTTACGGTACGGTACGGCTATAACGCTGAAAAATTGGCCATTGCAAGTGGAATGGCAGGTAACGCATATTACCAGTCACAGTGGTATATGCTGTAACGCAAGCATTTTAGCCTTAAAGCAACCCTCCATTCCACACTCAAAAAATTACGTTTGAGTGCAGGATTTTCCATAGCGCTGTATTACAGTTTGTGTGGTCCGGCTAAAATGCTTGCATTACAGCCTATACTGACACGAGCCATTCTGCAGTCTGAGACCAGTAGTTATGGATTTTGCAAAACAAAAATGTTTCACAAAACTCATAACTAAAATGTTACAAAGTACACTAACACCCATAAACTACCTATTAACCCCTAAACCGCCACACTCCTGCATTGCAAATACTATATTAAATTTATTAACCCCTAATCTGCCGCCCACTCACATCGCTGACAGTAAAAAAATATAGTAACCCCTAAACCCGCCGGCCCCCCACATCGTAACTAATAAACTAAACTTATTAACCCCTAAACTGCCAGCCCCCACATCATAACTAATAAACTAAATCTATTAACCCTTAAACTGCCAGCCCCCAAATCTTAACTAATAAACTAAACCTATTAACCCCTAAACCGCCAGCCCCCCACATCACAAAACACTAAATTAAACTATTAACCCCCTAAACCTAACACCACCCTAACTTTAAATTAAAAGTTACAATATAACTATCTTAAAATAAATGAAAACTTACCAGTGAAATAAAAAAACTAATGCCTAGATTTAGAGTTCTGCGTTAGCCGTCAAAACCAGCGTTAGGGAGTCCTAACGCTGGTTTTTACCGCCCGCTGGTATTTAGAGTCAGTCAGAAAAGGGTCTAACGCTCACTTTCCAGCCGCGACTTTTCCATACCGCAGATCCCCCTACGCCAATTGCGTATCCTATCTTTTCAATGGGATCTTTCTAACGCCGGTATTTAGAGTCTTGGCTGAAGTGAGCGTTAGAAATCTAACGACAAGACTCCAGCCGCAAAGAAAAGCCAGGAGTTAAGAGCTTTCTGGGCTAACGCCGGTTCATAAAGTTCTTAACTACAGTGCTCTAAAGTACACTAACACCCATAAACTACCTATGTACCCCTAAACTGAGGCCCCCCCACATCGCCGCCACTCTATTAAATTTTTTTAACCCCTAATCTGCCGACCGCACACCGCCGCCACCTACATTATCCCTATGTACCACTAATCTGCTGCCCCTAACACTGCCGACACCTACATAATATTTATTAACCCCTAATCTGCCCCCCCCAACGTCGCCGCTACCTACCTACACTTATTAACCCCTAATCTACCGACCGGACCTCACCGCTACTATAATAAAGTTATTAACCCCTAATCCGCCTCACTCCCGCCTCAAAAACCCTATAATATATATTATTAACCCCTAATCTGCCCTCCCTAACATCGCCGACACCTAACTTCAAGTATTAACCCCTAATCTGCCAACCGGACCTCGCCGCTACTCTAATAAATGTATTAACCCCTAAAGCTAAGTCTAACCCTAACCCTAACACCCCCCTAAATTAAATATAATTTAAATCTAACAAAATAAAATAAATCTTAATAAATAAATTATTCCTATTTAAAGCTAAATACTTACCTGTAAAATAAACCCTAATATAGCTACAATATAAATTATAATTATATTATAGCTATTTTAGGATTTATATTTATTTTACAGGCAACTTTGAATTTATTTTAACCAGGTACAATAGCTATTAAATAGTTAAGAACTATTTAATAGTTACCTAGTAAAAATAATAACAAAATGACCTGTAAAATAAATCCTAACCTAAGTTACAATTAAACCTAACACTACACTATCAATAAATAAATTAAATAAACTATCTACAATTATCTACAATTAAATCAACTAAACTAAATTACAAAAAAAAACAAACACTAAATTACAAAAAAAACAAACACTAAATTACAAAAAAAAAATCTTACAAGAATTTTAAACTAATTACACCTACTCTAAGCCCCATAAAAAAATAACAAAGCCCCCCAAAATAAAAAAATGCCATACCCTATTCTAAAATAAAAATTGTAAAGCTCTTTTACCTTACCAGCCCTTAAAAGGGCCTTTTGCGGGGCATGCCCCAAAGTAAACAGCTCTTTTGCCTGTAAAATAAAACATACAATACCCCCCCCCAACATTACAACCCACCACCCACATACACCTAATCTAACCCAAATCTGTTCCGATTAGCCAATAGAATGCAAGCTCAATCTGATTGGCTGATTGGATCAGCCAATCCGATTGAACTTGAATCTGATAGGCTGATTCAATCAGCCAATCAGATTTTTCGTACCTTAATTCCGATTGGCTGATAGAATCCTATCAGCCAATCGGAATTCGAGGGATGCCATCTTGGATGACATCCCTTAAAGGAACCTTCATTCGTCGTTAGTCCGTCGGTGAAGAAGGATGGCTCCGCGTCGGCTGCTTGAAGATGGTTCCGCTCCGCGCCAGATGGAAGAAGATAGAAGATGCTGCCTGGATGAAGATGTTTGCCGGTCCGGATGTCCTCTTCTTGCCCGATAGGATGAAGACTTTGGACCCTCTGGAGGAGCTCTTCTTGCCGGATAGGATGAAGACTTCGGACCCTCTTCTGGACGGATCGGTGATACCCGGCGTGGTGAAGACAAGGTAGGGAGATCTTCAGGGGCTTAGTGTTAGGTTTATTTAAGGGGGGTTTGGGTTAGATTAGGGGTATGTGAGTGGTGGGTTGTAATGTTGGGGGGGGTATTGTATGTTTTATTTTACAGGCAAAAGAGCTGTTTACTTTGGGGCATGCCCCGCAAAAGGCCCTTTTAAGGGCTGGTAAGGTAAAAGAGCTTTACAATTTTTATTTTAGAATAGGGTAGGGCATTTTTTTTTATTTTGGGGGGCTTTGTTATTTTTTTATGGGGCTTAGAGTAGGTGTAATTAGTTTAAAATTCTTCTAAGCTTTTTTTTGTAATTTAGTGTTTTTTTTTTGTAATTTAGTGGGTTTTTTTTGTAATTTAGTGTTTTTTTTTTTGTAATTTAGTTTAGTTTATTTAATTGTAGATAATTGTAGATAATTTATTTAATTTATTTATTGATAGTGTAGTGTTAGGTTTAATTGTAACTTAGGTTAGGATTTATTTTACAGGTAATTTTGTTATTATTTTAACTAGGTAACTATTAAATAGTTCTTAACTATTTAATAGCTATTGTACCTGGTTAAAATAAATTCAAAGTTGCCTGTAAAATAAATATTAATCCTAAAATAGCTACAATGTAATTATTATTTATATTGTAGCTACATTAGGGTTTATTTTACAGGTAATTATTTAGCTTTAAATAGGAATAATTTATTTAATAAGATTTATTTTATTTCATTAGATTTAAATTATATTTAATTTAGGGGGGTGTTAGGGTTAGGGTTAGACTTAGCTTTAGGGGTTAATACATTTATTAGAGTAGCGGCGAGGTCCGGTCGGCAGATTAGGGGTTAATAATTGTAGGTAGGTGTTGGCGATGTTAGGGAGGGCAGATTAGGGGTTAATACTATTTATTATAGGGTTTTTGAGGCGGGAGTGAGGTGGATTAGGGGTTAATAACTTTATTATAGTAGCGGTGAGGTCCGGTCGGCAGATTAGGGGTTAATAATTGTAGTTAGGTAGCGGCGACGTTGGGGGGGGCAGATTAGGGGTTAATAAATATTACGTAGGGGTCGGCGGTGTTAGGGGCAGCAGATTAGGGGTACATAGGGATAACGTAAATTGCGGCAGTGTACGGAGCGGCAGATTAGGGCTTAAAAATAATATGCAGGGGTCAGCGATAGCGGGGGCGGCAGATTAGAGGTTAATAAGTGTAAGGTTAGGGGTGTTTAGACTCGGGGTTCATGTTAGAGTGTTAGGTGCAGACATAGGAAGTGTTTACCCATAGGAAACAATGGGGCTGCTTTTTTGCAGGTGTTAGGTTTTTTTTCTGCTCAAACTGCCCCATTGTTTCCTATGGGGGAATCGTGCACGAGCACGTTTTTGAAGCTGGCCGCGTCCGTAAGCACCGCTGGTATTGAGAGTTGCAGTGGCGGTAAATATGCCTGTACGCTCCCTTTTTGGAGCCTAACGCAGCCCTTCTGTGAACTCTAAATACCAGCGGTATTTAAAAGGTGCGGGGGGAAAAAAGCATGCGTAGCTAACGCACCCCTTCTAACGCAAAACTCTAAATCTAGGCGTAAAACTATACTTTAAATTAACCTAACATAACTATTTTATTAAATTAAAGAAAACTTCCAATTAAAAAAACTAAATTACATGATTAAAAAAACCTAATACTATGAAAAAATTATAAAAATCTATCATTACAAAAAATAATAAACACTAAGAATAGGAGAAATAAAAAACTCTAAGATTACAAAAAATAATAAACAAAATTATCAAAATCAAAAACAATTACACCTAATCTAATAGCCCTATAATAAGGCCCCCAAAAATAAAAACACCCCGTAACCTAACAATAAACTGCCAATAGCCCTTAAAAGGGTCTTTAGTATGGCATTGCTCTAAGTTAAACAGCTCTTTTACCTACAAAAAATTACAAAGTCCCCCCTAAAGTAAAACCCCCCCAGACAACCAACCCCCAAAATAAAAAAACCTAAATCTAAAAAAATCCTAAAATACCCATTGCCACTAAAGGGGCATTTGTATGGGCATTGCCCTTAAAAGGACATTCAGCTCCTTTACTGCCCTTAAAAGGGCATTCAGCTATTTTACTGCCCAAAGCCCTTATCTAAATAAAAACACCCCAAAAAATGAAAAAATAAATAAATAACACTAACCCCAGAATATCTACTCACGGTTCCTGAAGTCTGGTCCGTTTAGGGGGTGTTTATATTTTGGGGGGGCTTTTTATTTTTATAGGGCTATTAGATTAGGTGTAATTGTTTTTATTTTTGATAATTTCGTTTATAATTTTTTGTAATCTTACAGTATTTTATTTTTAGTGTTTATCATTTTTTTGTAATGTTAGATTTTTATATTTTTTTCGTAGTATTAGGATTATTTAAATTTGTAATTTAGGTTTTTTATTTTTTCGTAGTGTTAGGTTTTTTTAATCATGTAATTTAGGATTTTAATTGGTAGTTTTTTTATTTTATTAGAATGGTTATGTTAGGATTATTTATAGTTTAATCTTAGTTTTTTATTTCACAGGTAAGTTATTATTTATTTTAAGATAGTTATATTGTAAGTTTTAATTTAAAGCTAGGGGGTGTTAGTTTTATGGGTTAATAGTTTAATTTAGTGTTTTGCGATGTGGGGGGCGGTGGTTTAGGAGTTAACAGGATTTAGTTTATTTGTTGCAATGTGGGGGGCTGGCGGTTTAGGGGTTAATACTTTATTATAGTGTTGGCGATGTGGGGGGCCGGCGATTTAGGGGTTAATACTTTATTATAGTGTTGGCAATGTGGGGGGCTGGCGATTTAGAGGTTAATAGGTTAATTATAGTTGTAGGGATGTGGGTAGGCGGCGGATTAGGGATTTATATGTTTATTAGTTGCAATGTGGGGGGGGTGGTTTAGGGGTAAATAGATTTATTTAGTGTTGGCGATGTCGGGGAGTGGCAGATTAGGGGTTAATTACTTTAGCATCAACGATGTCGGGGAGCATAGGATTAGGGGTTAATCCCTTTATTTAGTGTCGGGTGATGTCTGGGGGCAGCAGATTAGGGGTATTTAGACTAGTGGTTTATGTTAGGGTGTTAGGTTTAAATGTAACTTTCTTTTCCCCATAGACATCAATGGGGATCGCTTTACTGCAATTTGCCATTATGTGATTGCAGGTGTTAGTTTTTTTCTAACACTTTCTCCCCATTGATGTCTATGGGGGAAAGCGTGCACGAGCACGTAAACTCAGCCCTTGGCTTTTGTGCGGTATGGAGTTTAACGCACCCACAAGGAGGTTTTTCAGTAACTCGTAATGGCAGCGCTATGGAAAGTGTGGTACCGATCATTTTATTGTGTTATTTACTCACCCGGTATAGCGCAAAACTTGTAATTTAGCCGTATGTTAGACTGTAAAATCATTATAGGTACAACATTTTCCATGAGTATTTATTAGATACAATAATGAAGGTATACTGTAGTTTTTTATTTTTTATTTCCTTGATTAACTATTTTACAGAAAGATTAAGGGCCCCATTTACCATTTGACAGACAGCTATGTAAGCTAGGCAACTTGCTTACATACGTATATAGCTGTTCCTCCACTGCCCGTATTTATTGTCACACAAGGAAATTCTTGTTCAACTCTACCTGTTGCTCTCATGTAATGATTCACATGAGAGCAAGGCCTGTCAATCACTCTAAAACACAATCTGAAGGTGATTTAACTCCACCACCTCTGAGTGGCAGAAGCTGCTGTCTTGCAATTGCTGCTTCCTAACTAGCTCACTTACACAAATTTGCACATCACTTAAGCAAAATTGCAAGGGCTGCCTCCAAAGATTGATAAATGCAGCATTATATGTTGTCTAAATGATGTTCTTCAGATATTACACAGCACTTATGTCTATTTTGATTTTGAAGTATTGTATATACTGATGTAAGGCCAGTGATCAACTATCACTATGTGCAGAGGGAAAAAATAATTATCTGCAGAACTTCAAGAGAGATAAAATCCAGGTCTATTTTAAAGAAAAACAAATCTTATTAAACATTAAAGGGAAAGTCTAGTCCGAATCAAACTTTCATGAGTCAGATAGGGCATGTAATTTTAAACAACTTTCCAATTTACTTTGATCATCAAATTTGCTTTGTTAATTTCTAAGCCCTTGAAGGCCACCTCTTATCTGAATGCATGTTTACAGTTTTCACAGCTAGAGGGCGTTAGTTCATATCGTTGCCATATAGATAACATTGTACCCCCGCCCATGGAGTTACCTAGGAGTCAGCACTGATTGGCTAAAATGCAAGTCTGTCAAAAGAACTGAAATAAGGGGGCAGTTTGCAGAGGCTTAGATACAAGGTAATTACAGAGGTAAAAAGTATATTAATATAACACTGTTGGTTATGCAAAACTGGGGAATGGGTAATAAAGGAATTATCTATCTTTTTAAACAATAACAGTTCTGGAGTAGACTGTCCCTTTAAAGTAGGGCGTCTAACTATGTATACATCCTAAACACCATAAAAAGTATGAATCACCAAGACATCTTTTATCAATAATGAAGAATTATGTGTATCTCTTTATAACAAATGTTTCATAATAAACACTAACAATATTAAAAGCTTTTTACACATGAAAATATCAAGATATTTTTAAAAAGAGTTTTAAATAAGAATGATTTTTTTTTATCTAGCTTTATATCAGTAATTCATTGAAAACCAAAACTGACCAAAATGATTCAAATGGTCCCCCAAAAATGTGTATCCACTATATCAATTAGTTGGAAAAATAATCTATCATTTAAATTGGTAATAGCATTAATCAGAAAAAGTTATATAGTAACCAGTACATATTGATGCACAAAATGTTCAAAGTAGCTTCATATATATAAACATGAAAGATAAATTAAACTTTTAAAGTTCAACATTTCATTTTCATAGACTTTTTGAAATTTACATTTATTTTCAAATGTGCAATATACTGCTGGGAACTTATGCACTAAAGTATATAGTCCCAAATTAAAATAAACCTCCATCTGTTAATCTTCCTCTGTTTTCAAATAACCTCCAGCCCTTTTTTCTCTTGGAGATCATTAGAAAGCAGAGGAAGATTACAGATGGAGGAACATTTTAACATGGGACTATATCCTTTAGTGCACAATCTAAAACATATTTTTTAATTCTTTTTTTTGTTTATTTTTGTGTATTTTTTATGTAGCTGTCTTATTTTATTGTAGTACTGTTTAGAGCTAGCTGGTGATTGGCTGCTTCAAACATGTAGCTCTTGTCATTGCTTCACCGGATGTGTTTAATTCGCTCCCAGTAGTGTGTTTCTGCTCCTAAGCTCATTTTAACCATGTGCTTAACCCATGTCCAGATGTTAAACATATAGTTATATACAACACATTAGAGCTTCTTTTTTATGTCCCTTTAAAGAGTGTAGTTTTATTTCAAATCCAGCTTGTCCAACGTATGTTCAAGAACTCCACAGTTCGCCATGATCTCTCATGGCAGAAATATCAGACATGTTATCAAATACACTTTCCCTTTTTGTTACATGTCTTTCATAAAAATCTGAATAAATGAAAAATTACAAACTTTGAAGTGGTTTACAAATATACAACTGTTTACATTGTTTACACAAGTATGGTTTTCACCCATTGGCTGTTAATGTAGGTGGCATGGCCTTATAACAAATTATGGTTTTCACAATTAGCTTAGTTTTTTTTTTTTTTAAATGAAAGTACAACACACATACACATGTGCTTGAAATATGGGTTGTGATTATTTGCTATTTGTATGGACGTGTATGGTAGCACGCATATGGCAGAAGTTTGTAAATGCATCTGATAAATCTACATAATTAGACATATGTATTCTGATCCTTTATTAGCATCCAAATGCGGAAGAGGGTGGGCACTCTTGGAATTCGGCTGTTTTCGGAAATCTTAGTGTGATGCACTTTCACAAGAATAAATCCAGCCTCCTTCCTACACATTCAGATTCTAACAAAGGATCCAAATGCAAATGACTATACATAATATAACTAAGTATCTTGTAAATTAGGAATTATACCTTGATAAAGTATTCACTGTTGAAATGCAGTTCATTTTTACAGGTTTTTTTTTGTTTTTTATGTATAGAGAAATGTTGATGGATAGCCCATATCACATTTGTATCAACACTCGCATATTGTATATATGTGTTTAATGATTGTATTCACTGAAAACGTTTCTATATGCTGCAAATAATATATATGCCTAAGGAGCTCTATATTTGCATTGCTCTGTATTGTCTTTAAAAGTTTTGTTAAAAACAATATTAAAACTGTAACATCACATTAAACATAGAATAATGTTTATATGTAGCCATATACATTTACTGAGATATTAAAGAGACACTGAACCTCTTGTCATATGTGCATAGAACATACCTGCAACAAAGCTCAAAATATCTGCATATACCATAAATGTTTCATACAAAATGACACTATGAGCTAGTGTCACTACACTGTGAGTTTGTGAGAGTATATTCCTACAATTTGAATCAATATGCAGATGTTATTAAAAAAGAAATTGAACAGAATACACAACCCATAACTTACTGATTTCATTCCTATAGGAAACTCTATCTAAAACATAAAGGGCAAGATTACAAGTGGAGCATTAAATATCGATTGCGCTCAATAAATATTAGAGCTCCATTGAGTAATACCAGCGCATGCTAATGTGCGCTGGTATTACAAGTTAATTGCAACGTGTTAATATGTGTGTGTATATATATATATATTAACATTTTCATTTCTAAAAATATATGTAAAACAAGAAAAAAAAAAAACAAGAAAAGAATAACAATTCAAGAGACATTGCAGAATAGACTCTGTATACATTATAAATATTCAAAGTTGATTGGCACATTTTAAATACATCAAAGCCATCTAACCAAATTTACAAAATAGCAGATGAGACTGATCAGGAGTGGGTTAAAGGATTAACAATTTTATGTGAATCTTAATTCCCTATTCCCCATTCAGCTAGTTAAAATACGTAAGCAAATACAATATACATTTTTGTTTCCTATAGACAATTCTTCTAACTTACAGAATACAGCGCATCATCTCTCATAATGTGAAAATGTGCCGCTCTAGTTTTAGTTTGAACTCACCTGACCTCAGTTTACTTAAGTTGTAATTTGGGACAATTACATACACATTTAACTAATAAAATATGAAGATTACCAGAAGACGCTCGATCAAATGCCAACTTAAGCAACTGTAAAAACCAGATTATTCCTTTACAAAAGAACAAAAGGGAAAATAACTGCAATGTAAAATGTACAAAAATTTGAACAGAGCAGGAACATTACCAGACTTTGTTTGCTGCTGATTAAATCCCCACTAGAGTTACAGAAACCACATCTAGAGGGAGTTTTTTTTACCTCAGCAAGTTGGTAACAGACCAGTTTTGCCCCCTAGTGTATATTAATGCTATTGTGTATCAGTTTAAAATAATAATCAACCTCATAATGGCAACATATTTATTTAGTTTCTATACTACATAATCCTTTTTTATATATCTACTAGTCCTAAAGCCCGTCCACGGGCCATTTTTTGCAGTACTGGGGTTCCACCCCTTGCTCCCTCTCTCTCACTCTCTTTTTCTCTCTCTCCACCCCCTCTCTTTTGCTCTCTCTCTCCCCTCTCTTTTGCTCTCTCTCCCTCCTCTCTTTTGCTCTCTCTCTCCCCCCTCTCTTTTGCTCTCTTTCTCTCTCCCCCTCTCTTTTGCGCTCTCTCTCCCCCTCTCTTTTGCTCTCTCTCTCTTCTGCCCTCTCAGTTGCTCTCTCTATCCCCCTCTCTTTTGAGCTCTCTCCCCTCTTTTTTGTTCTCTCTCTCCCCCCTCTCTTTTGCTCTCTCCCTCTCTTCTGCTTGCTCTCTCTCCCCCTCTCTTGCTCTCTCTTTCTTACCCTTTCTTTTAAGCTCTCTCTCCCCTCACTTTTGCTCTCTCTCTTCCCCCTCTCTTTTGCTCTCTCTCTTCCCCCTCTCTTTTGCTCTCTCTCTACCCTCTCTCTTTTGCTCTCTTTCTCCCCCTCTCTTTTGCACTCTCTCTGTTCCCCTCTCTTTTGCTCACTCTCTCCCCCTTCTCTTTTGCTCTCTCTATCCCCTCTCTTTTGCTCTTACCCCCTCTTTTGCTCTTTCTTCACCATCTTTTTGCGCCGCATGGCAACGCCCCCATCAGGGTGCTCCTGTTCGCCATGCCCCCATCACGCACGCTCCCGCCTGGCCATGCCCCCATAACTGCACGCCTGGTCGGCCATGCCCCCCTTATCACGCCCGCTTCGCACCATTATCTCATTTTCTGCTGCTCAAGGCCAGGTATGTTTGTCCTTGTGCAGTCTCTACTGTATTGGACAAACATACTTGATCTTTTATTATATAGGATATGGTTTCCTGCAAACCAGCCTGTCCCTACTTTACAGTTTTTTACCTGAAGCCTCATTTAGAGGCTTTCTACTTTGTACTTTTTGTATGATTCTTCTGATTTCACTTGTTGGATGTTTAGGAAAAAAGGGTTTGCAGGTTGTGAAATAAAGAAAACATTGTTACACCATGTAAAGCAAGATACTCAGATACCAGGGAGAGAGGAAACTCTATATTATGATGTACCAGCTAAACAAATTGACACAATGAGGCCATAAGAGATAAACCTCCTATTACGTTCCTTACGTTCTCTAAACATCATAACAATAAGACACAGACACCAACTTTGGGAGAAAAACCGGTCAGGATCACATTTATTAACATAAATCTTAAATACAGCTAATATTATAAATATTAGGCAACTTTGTAATAAATACTTGAACTTGTAACAAGTTCTTCAACATGGTGGTGGCATCTATTCACTAACCTAACCCCCACTCACAGACAGTCAGGGCCCCTCTGCTGCCTGCAGCATGGCACCTGATTGCTAGCACTCAGTGACAGAGTAAGCTGTTTGATTAGAGCACTTCGGCCTGAAATTCGAAAAGGAGAGAAACCCCTAAGCCGGCACCTAGTGGGTGTCAACCCTCCCTTTTCTAGGCCGTCACTCTGCTATTTCAATGCCTGCTCCCAGGGCCGTGACCTACCACCAAAAGAGGAAAGATTTTAAATTTACTCTTGCAGCCACCTCTTAACTGACCAGGCATACAATAATAAACAATAACAACAATTTTTTTTGCAAGATCTTATAAACTGTTTTTTTTTTACTACTGCTAAAAGTGCTTTCCTGATATCGGACAGAAATATGTTCAAACCAAACATCTGGCAGGTGAACTTTATCAGGGCAATATAGAGCCTTGTTGTCAGCCGAAATTGCTCTGTGTGCCGCCTACTGCCATGCCTGCTCTCCTTACCTCCCTGTTCACCTTCTTACAGACATTGTAAGCTGCCCTCTGCGATACCATGTATCTCCAACACAGTCGTGCAACTACATTGGACCATCCCAATTTCACACATGGCATCAAAGCACACAACCACCGTAAGTCAATGACCATACGTCTAATGAGGTCTAGCGTTGGGACAGACCTCATGTAGTTACCCCCTAGATGCAATACAATAATGTGAGGCTGTCCCCACCTCCTGTGTGCATCCTAAAGGAGGGCGGGCAGTTCATCCCAAGTTAAGCCCCTACGCCTTAGCCCCCAAATGTTCTCCTTGGATGGAGAAAAAAACAAGTTGCTGCTCCTCGGGGGAACGAAGAGCCTTGATAGCTTCACAATGAATAAAGGAGTTTCCTATTATCCACACAGGCACTGGTGGGAAATTCCTGCCTAAAACAACATGGCACAAAATCTGAGTAAACATTGACTAACTTCCCGGTACAATCTCCCTTTCACCCGAGAGAAGCAGGAGCCCTTACCTCACTCACCATCACCTATCAAGTACCCAATTTATTCCCAGTAGAAGGGCGAATATAAAGCTTGTAGCACCCTGACTTAATGCCCTAAACACTTAATCTCCTTGCCTGATGACCCACTGGCAGCCTCGCTAGTTGCCACTCCGAAGTGGAAAGAGTGTGGTGCTACTCTAGCCGGATCTAATCCCAATTCCACAGCTACTCGCAACAAAACTTTTTTAAACTGAAACAAAGACAGTGAAGACGAATACTCATAAATGGGGAAATGTTGAGAACCATGGGGCCTAATATCACAAAAAACAGCCACATTCTCCACTGGACAGCACATGGCAAACTCGTGTCTCCTCAAAGACACCCAAGCCCCCCTTCCTTCCTGATCCGGGGAATGAACAATAATAGCCCCTCTTTTGAGGGTCTCAAATGCTCTAACTAGATACCACCTGAGCCCCCAGTTCTCAATGAGGATACAAATTCGCCCAGCTTTAAGACACCCAAGAATGCCAGTGAAAAAACGCAGCCCTAAACTGGGAGACCTCGTATGCTGATGAGCAGATGGTATTTAGCTTTTCCATCAGCTCCCAACAACCTGTTGGCATGATGGGATTTCTCTTGCCCCCACCCTTATAGGACCTTGTGGACCAAGAAGGGGCCTGAAAAAATTGTCAATCCCATTACCTTGCTAAAGAAAGCGTTGATTAGACACCCCAAATTTTTGCAGGCGCAACAACCACTCAAGCGTGTTTACCTGTGATGCTTAGTTGACCAAGAGCCCCCCGTTGACATCAAAGCTGTTTCCATTCTTTTCCAATGAGTCTTGTACAGTTTCCATGTCTTTGTGGCCACGGAGTCTCTGACTAAAGGGAGTATAGCTTCCCGGCCACCGCCAGCTGCCAAAGAAATGAGGGGCAAGGGGAAACTATTTCCCTGCTTTAGGAGCTACCTTTCTAACTGGTCAGCCATCATATTGTGCACCCCTTGTACATGGTGTGCAGTGAACCAAATGTTAAGCTGCAAGCAACGCAAAACTAAATGTCTCAGGTACGTAAAAACAACTGGAGAAGATGCAGATAAACAAATTATGGCATACACCACACCCAAATTATCAGACCAAAAGACTATCTATGTATTTGCTAACCTTTAGCCCCACAGCTCAACTGCTACAATGATAGGAAATAGTTCAAGCAATGAGATGTTCCTTGTGAGGCTGGAGACAACCCCCTCACAGAGCCATGGAGCAGCGCTCCAATCCCCATTCAGGTACACCCCGTACAATTGAGAGCCTGCCGCATTGGTGAATAGGTGTAGAGACTAATTTGAGATAGGATCAGTCCTCCACAAACACACACCATTGAAATTAACTAGGACCCCCCCGCTCCTAGATCATCTCTCATCTTAGAGGTCACTCTGCTCCTACCTCTAGACCCTTTTAGCTGTGCCACTAGCCTCCTGTTAGGTACCCTCGAAATTGGGATGGCCAGCAAAGTTCAGGAGGCCCGAGAGTGACTGCATTTCATGATCGAGATATACTTAGCGATAGCCACACCATGTACCATCTGTAAGAGACGGTCAACCTTATCCCGGGGAAGCCTGCAGACTGCGCCCACTGTGTCTATTTCTTCATTCAGAAATGTAAGACGTGTGCATGGGCGCTAGCGGCACACCAAACTCGGCCACCGTGTCCTGCATCACTACCATCAGCCATGTGTACTCGTCTGACCCGGCCCTTCCTTCCAGCAAGAAATCGTCCAAGTAGTGTGCCACTGATCCACCACCTAATGCTTTCTGCACTGCCTAAGGCAAGAATGAGCTGAACCTCTTGAAGAGTGGGCATGATAAGGAGCACCCTATTTAAATGCACCTGTCCACATAATATGCCCCATCAAAATTTAAGCCCATCAGCAGAAAGGATGAAGGATGCAGGGGCAGTAATCTAAAAGCCGATTCAATGACCTGACTAACACCAGGGCATTGTCAAAACTGGTAATAGACAGAACTCAGGGATGGATAAATTGCATAATTGACTGATGCCCCTTTTGGTTATGACAATTAATTAGTCTGAACTTGCTGTGTTCCTTCTTAGGGACTACTCCCAGAGGTGAGACAACCATATCAGGGAAAGGTTGTTCCCAGAAGGGGTTGGCCACCCTGTCTAAGGCCAACTCCTTAGCGAATTAACCCGACTAACTCTGGTAATTCATAAGCTGACTTCATGTTGTGATGAACCCTATCCCAACCACCTGATTCCCGACTGGAAGTCGCATACTCTCTGTCAACCCTGAATGGAGCAATTTCACTGCCTCCCTGTCAAGGAAGTGCACCAACCATGATGCCATGGCACCTGGATTTAGTGGCGTTGGAGCCCTTGATTCCAGGAGGTGCCCTCTTTGACCAGTCCTGTCAAAACCGGTTTGTTTTTTCTTACTACACTCAATACCAGGATTGGACTCCCACAGTATCCGCAGATGTGTTGATAGAAGCAGTTCACTTTCATGTCACCTTGCTGGACTTGAAACGTCCAGCATTCCCTCCCACAGCGCTTTGTGTGTGGAAGTGAATGGGAAGGTTACGGTTGAACCCCTGGAGGAGGGGATGGTGAACGCTCAATCTCTAAATTCATATGCTTATCCTGTGTCCCCAAGCAGAGCAAAGGGTTACTCACTGTTTTTCTGTGAAAGGACATGTCTTACTCATGCCATGCCCCTTCTTTATCCCTCTTATGAATGCTGTCAATAGTGTCAGCATACTTAAATAGGTTGTGCCCCTCAGTCGGCCATTTATCCAAACAGAACGTCGCCAGCACCCTGAAACACTTCTGCCATTCATCATATGTCCCAGACCTGCGTACTTTCTTGTGGCCTGTGCCATCCTCAGCTTTCTCTTTAATTCTATAGGCCTATACAGATAGCTTGAAAATAGCCAAATAATGACCTTCGTCAATCTATTTTCCTATCTTTGATTTCAAGTGACTGTGCAGTGAATGCACTAGACACAGATAAGTATCACCCTACACTGCAAACTTCCTTGCCGCTACCTGCCCCGGCATGACCCTACTAGTCCCATCTGCCTGAGTAGTGACTGTGTCAGTGGACACCACTATGTCACCCTGTATAGATTGCACCTGTGGAGAAACTAGCTTCTTTATCAACCTAAACATATGCTGTTAACCCTTGCCCTCCAGCCCTAACTCCCTGTCACTCTCTGACTCAGAGCCACTAGAAGATGAGCCCCTATAAGCGTGTATTTTGGTGCAAAGTATGTACTCACTGCTCGCTGCTGCCTGTACAGCTGTCCAAAGTGCCTTTACAGCTGGTTCTGCTGCCACTGAGATTGTAGTTTCTGCTGGCTGCTGTGAGCTGTTCTCCAGCTTGGTCACCTGCAAAGCCATGGGCAGTCCTGTGGAAACTCCTGCTGCTCCCTATGAATAAACAAACAATTGGGGAGTACTCCGGGAAGAAAGTAGTGGTCCAGGTGGGGCCCCCCACTGGGTGACCCCTGTACCACACTACCACTCAAACCCAGAGATGTTGCCACCAACTGATTCACGCTGTAATTACCAGCAGTCACACTAGGCTCCATATGCCCCTGAGAACTGCTGTGCAAATTGCCCTGAGGCCCACACACCCAATCAATACTGGCAGAGACTCCAGCTGTTATCTCCTGCCTGCATCCTGAAATCAGGCCTGCTTTGCCCTTCATTTGCCACATACACACTGCCATACTGCAATCCTGCAGCTATATCCCCCAACCTACTACAAGAGTGAGCCCTGCTATCGACACCCCCACTTCCCCGGTCCTACTTTAGAAATGCTCAGCTTTGCTGGGCCCTTTCCCTTTACCGGATCACCGGCTCCCCCACTTACCAGTGGCTCCGTGGCGTAAGAATGACCTGCTCCTCTGTACCCGCCTGACTGTCAGGTTTTTTTTCCTGCTTTGTTTGCCATGTGCTGTTGGCAGCCATTTTACTCACCTCTCTTGCTGACTCTGGTGCATAGTGTGTGATGCTGCTCATTTCTTGCATGCCCTTTTATGGCCAGACTGGTGTACATCATCCATGTGAGACAGGTTGCAGTCTCAGAATTGTGATGTCATCACTTATTATTTAAAGGGCCTCTGTTCAGTATGCTTTGCCCTCAGACCTGTTTGTGAGAGTTCCTGTGTATTACCTGGCTGTCTGACATCCCTCCTGGTTCCTGATCCCTGGCTTGTTCCTAACTCTGCTGTTCTTCTTGTTCCTGATTCAGGGTCATCTGACTACTCGCTTTGGCTCCTGACTCGGCTCGTCTGACTATCCCGCTTTGGCTCCTGACTCGGCTTGTCTGACTTCCAGCTCTGGTTTTGACTCCTGGCTTGTTATTTGACTTGTGGACTTTTTTTAATTATTTTTTGCTATTAATAAAGGTGTGATTATTTTTGCACTTCTCGTCTCAGTCTGATTCCTGGCACCCTGACATTACGCAAGGGCAATGAATCATGATGGTGCTAATAATCCACCTTTACCTACCATTATTTCCAGGATGGATGAACAGGATCACCGCTTGGATCAATTTGCACTAGCCCTGCAAACCCTGCTGACTCACACTGCACATTTGGACCAAAGTGTTGAGCAAGTTATGGCTGCTCCTGTTTCCGCTGCTGCACCTAGTCCTTCCAGGAGCATGTCCGGTTCTGCACCTCTACCTCAGTGATATGGAGGTGATCCTATTCAGTGCAGAGGGTTTTTGAACCAGGTGGCTATTTACTTTGAGATGTTACCTCAGGCGTTTCCCTCTGACAGAGCTAAGGTGAGATTTCTCATCTCGTTACACAGCTCTTGCCTGAGCTAATACCTTGTGGGAGACTAATAAACCTGTGATTTCAAATTACCCTGAATTTGTGGCCTCCTTTCAAAGGGTATTTGATGTTCTGGCTCGCTCCTCCTCTGCTGCTAAACGACTCATGTCCATTCAGCAAGGTATGAGATCTGTTGCTCAGTATGCCATTGAATTCCGTATGCTTACCGCAGAGGTAGGTTGGAACATTGAAGCCCTTGTTGCTGCCTTCTTTCATGGGCTCTCTGATGCAATTAAAGACAAAGTTGCTGCCAGAGATTTACCAGAGGATCTTGAGGCTTTGGTGTCTTTTTTGATCCTAATTGACATCAGACTCAGAGAGAGGCCCTCTTTCAAGGAGCGCTTGCAGAAGTCTCCTGTTCATTTGTCTCCTATGTGTTCGTTCCCACCCATGCCTCCCTCTCCTCCCATGCCTCCTGGTCCCATGTCACCAGGTACAGCTGAGCCGATGCAGTTGGGATTCACGTGTCTCTCCGTGGCGGAGAGGGCCTTTAGGAGGAGGGAGGGGCTCTGCCTCTATCGTGGGTTACAGGGCCACCTTTTAAAGTCTTGTCCTAAACGGCCGGAAAAATGCTCACACCTAAGGTCCTGTCTGGGGCAGACCTTGGGTGGTTTATCCTCGTCCCGGAACCGCTAAAGGAGAAACCTTTGGTCACGGTTGTCCTTTCATGGGTGGACTACTCCATAGTCACCCAGGCTCTTGTTGACTCCGGTGCTGTGGGCTATTTCATTGACAGTGCTTTTGCATCAAAGCACTCCATTCCTGTTTTGCCTTGGTCCGTTCCACTTGCTATTGAGGCAATTGATGGCAGGCCCCTTCAGCCCGCACTCGTTACTCACAAGACAGCTCTATTATCCATGGCTCCACATTTTCCAGTTGTTCTAGGTTATCCCTGGATCCAAAAGCACAATCCCAGTCTCAACTGGCGCAGGTCCGAAATTTTGTCATGGTTTCCGCAATGTATTTCCACTTGTCTTCGGAAACCAGTTAAAGTCTTGTGCACTTCTTCGGTATCTCAATTGCCTGAGGAGTACCAAGGTGCATGCCGGTACGTTGCTTCCTCACCGGTCTTACAATTGTGCCATAGACCTGCAACCCGGAGCCATTCCTCCTTGGGGCCGGGTTTACCCTCTGTCTGTTGTGGAGAATTGTGCTATGGAGGAGTATATTGCCGATGCTCTGTCGCAGGGGATAATCCGCAAATCCTGCTCTCCTGCAGGGGCTGGTTTCTTCTTTGTGAAGAAAAAGGGTGGCGAGTTAAGACCATGCATCGATTATAGGGGTCTTAATCGTCTTACCATTAAGAATGCTTACCCTATTCTGCTCATTTTGGAACTCTTTGACCACCTCAAGGGAGCTACTGTCTTTACTAAACTTGATTTGAGAGGAGTGTACAATCTCGTTAGGATCAAGGAGGGCCACGAATGGAAAATAGGATTTAACACCAGGAGCGGTCATTATGAGTATCTTGTAATGCCCTTTGGCCTATGTAATGCTCCTGCTCTTTTCCAGGAATTTATTAATGATATCCTACGAGGTATGCTGCAACAGTGTGTTGTGGTGTATTTAGATGACATCCTCATACACTCACCCACACTTAAGGCTCATCGTTCTGATGTTACATGGGTTCTTCAGAGACTATGTGAGAATGGCCTGTTTTGTAAACTCAAGAAATGTGAGTTCCATCAGACTCAAGTAACCTTCCTAGGTTATGTTATCTCAGTTGCAGGGTTCTCCATGGATCCCTTACAAGTTGTCTTCAGTTCTGCAGTGGCCTTGCCCAGTTGGTCTTCGTTCTATTCAACATTTTTTGGGGTTCGCCAATTACTATAGAAAGTTTATTAAAAACTTTTCTTCCTTGGTCAAACCTATCACAGACATGACCCATAAAGAGAATGATCCACTCCATTGGTCACCTACTGCCATTAAGGCCTTTGATAGTCTTAAGACTGCCTTTGCTTCTGCTCCAGTTCTGGCTCATCCTAACCCTGCCCTGCCTTTCATTCTTGAGGTCGATGCATCTGAGACTGGAGTAGGTGCCCTCTTGTCTCAACTTCGTATGCCTGACGATTCCTTGCATCAGTGCGGTTTCTTCTCTAAGAAAGTGTCTCCAGCGGAGTGCAATTATGAATTTGATGACAGGGAATTACTGGCCATAATTTTAGCACTAAAGGAATGGAGGCATCTTCTCGAGGGTACTAGCGTACCTGTGCTCATTCTTACTGACCACAAGAATTTTACTTATCTATCTGAAGCAAAAAGTTTGTCGCCCCGACAGGCCAGGTGGGCACTATTTTTGTCTCTGTTTAATTATGTGGTCTCCTACCTGCCTGGTAGTAAGAATGTTAGAGCTAATTTTTACCTCTGTCCAAGAAGGAGTCTGTACCTACTCCAGTTATACCTTCTGACCATATTTTGGCTGCCATACGTACTAATTTGACTTCTCCCTTGAGGGAGGAAATCCTGGCTGCAAAAACCGATGCATCTCCTGGAAAACATAGTGGTAGGTGTTTTGTTACTGAGAATCTTCGAGCTAAACTTTTGCAAACTTAATACTATCCTAAAGCTGCAGGTAAACCAGGCAAGAACCAAATGGTTTGGTCTGTCACTTGACAATTCTGGTGGACAGGTCTTCGTTCTGATTATGTTGCCTCCTGCTCAGTTTTTGCACAGAATAAGACTCCTTGACGTCTTCCTGTGGGTCTTCTGCAACCTATTGCTAATGGTGAGTGTCTTTCCATGGAATTCATTGTTGAGCTCCCTGTTTCCAATGGCAATACTATTATCCTTATGGTGGTTGACCGTTTTTCTAAAATGTCACATTGCATTCCCTTGAAGAAGCTGCCTACCGCTCAGGAGCTTGCTTCAATTTTTGCACGGGAGGTCTTCCATTTACATGGGTTACCCAAGGAGATAGTGTTGGACTGGGGTTGCCAGTTTGTCTCCAGATTTTGGCATTCCTTTTGTGCTCAAATGGGGATCCAGCTTTCCTTCTCCTAGGCCAGGGGTCAGCAACCTTCGGCTCCCAGATGTTTTGCAACTACATTTCCCATGATGCTCAGATAGCCTAAAGAGTGTCTCAGCATCGTGGGAAATGTAGTTCCAAAACATCTGGGAGCCGAAGGTTGCTGACCCCTGTCCTAGGCATATCACCCTCAATCCAATGGGGCTGCGGAATGGTCTAATAAAGCTCTGTAACAGTTCCTGCATTGCTATGTCTCAGATCACCACAATAATTGGTCTGAACTTTTACCTTGGGCAGAGTTTGCTCGTAATAGTACTATTAATGCTTCCTCCAAGTTATCCCAGTTCATGGTGAATTATGGGTTTCAAACATCCTTGTTGCCCGATTTATGTCTCAGGGTATTCCGGCTTTGGAGGAGCATCTCCGGCAACTCCGTTCCACGTGGGTGCAGATTCAGGATTGCCTTCGTCGTTCTATGCAGCGCCAAAAGTTCCAGGCTGATTGTAGGCGTCTTCCCGTGCCTTCCTACCAGGTTGGTGACAGGGTTTGGCTGTCCTCCCACAACTTGAAGCTTTGTGTGCTTTCCAATAAACTGGCTCCCTGTTATGTGGGTCCTTTTCGAATACTCAGACGGGTCAATCCTGTGGCCTACGCTCTTGACCTTCCTCCTGCAATGCGCATCTCCAATGTTTTTCATGTCTCCCTCTTGAAACCCTTGGTTTGTAATCAGTTTACCACTGTGTTGCCTTGTCCCCATCCTATCTTTGTTGACAACCATGAAGAATATGAGGTCAACAGCATTATTCACTCTCGTATGTCCAGGGGCCGTGTACAGTATTTGGTTCACTGGAGGCTTTATGGTCCAGAGGAGCATTCATGGGTTCACTCCTCTGATGTTCATGTTCCTGCCTTCCTCTGTGCCTTCCATGCCTGTTTCCCTAATAAGCCTTTTGTCCTACCGCAGGGAGGGGTCGTTGAGGGGAGAGTACTGTCAGGTTTTTTTCCCTGCTTTGTTTGCCATGTGCTGCTGTCAGCCATTTTACTCACCTCTCTTGCTGACTCTGGTGCATAGTGTGTGATGTTGCTCATTTCCTGCATGCCCTTTTATGGCCAGGCTGGTGTACATCATCCATGTGAGACAAGTTGCAGTCTCAGAATTGTGATGTCATCACTTATTATTTAAAGGGCCTCTGTTCACTATGCTTTGCCCTTGCGTTGTCTCAAATCTGTTTGTGAGAGTTCCTGTGTATTACCTGGCTGTCTGACGTCCCTCCTGGTTCCTGATCCCTGGCTTGTTCCTGACTCTGCTGTTCTCCTTGTTCCTGATTCCGGCTCGTCTGACTACTCGCTTTGGCTCCTGACTTGGCTCGTCTGACTATTCGCTTTGGCTCCTGACTCGGCTCGTCTGACTACCAGCTCTGGTTTTGTCTCCTGGCTTGTTATTTGATTTGTGTAGTTTTTTAAATTATTTTTTGCTATTAATAAAGGTGTGATTATTTTTGCACTTCTTGTCTCAGTCTGATTCCTGGCACCCTGGCACTGACATATCTCCTGACGAGGATGACGCGAGTTCCACGTCACTTGTGGGGGTGTAGCTTGCTTCAGTGATTGCTTGAGCAACTGAGCCATGCCGCCTAAGGCCGCCACCCTCCCCTACCAACATGGCTCCATCAGACTCAGCTGCAGACGAGGCATAGGACATCACCGCTGCCAGCAACTTGGGCCCTCCTCACAGTCCTCTTGGTTACAGTACTACGCCACACAGAAGAGTGTGGTCGGGGGGGTAGGTGGTACCACCTCATCCATATCTGATATGTTCAACCTGCAGGACCTCTGCGACTCATTGTCCCTTCTCCTTTATCCCTATAGAGCCTAGGAGGCACCACATTTCACCTGACATAATCCATGCTGCACCACCAGAGAAGATCAGAAAAGTTCCCTTGAACTACAAACACAGGAAATAAGGCTGGAACCACTGCAACAGAACTCTATAAAGGTAAGCAGAAACCCTCCACTAAACTTGCAACAATGTAACCAAAATACATTGCACATTCCAGACTTCAAGTCAGTTATCCCTTAATTTTTTAACAGGCCCACTAGAGGGCCCTCCACTTTCAATTTACTAAGTGCCGGGCGGACATGATTCGCTGTAGTGAATCATGTCTGCCCAGCATTGCTAAATGCCGACAGCATACTCTGTCAGCATTTAACATTGCACAACATTTAACATTGCCCCCTGCATATTCACAGCCAATCGGCGGCTAGAAGGGGGTGTCATCATACCAATCGGATCGGGATGATTGCAGTTCGCCACCTAAAAGGTGGCAGAGAAGTTAAGGAGCAGTGGTCTTACGACTGCTGCTTCTTTACTTATGTTTCCGGCGAGCTGGAAACTTTGGGCGGATTCAGCAGCATCCACTGCTTGTTAACTCCGGTCCAATGTGTTATATTACAAGTGGAGCGCTATTTTAATTTTCACTAGAAGCAGGCTTTTTGCACATGTTGTGCTTGTATTACAAGTTGAAAGTAAAATGTTAGTACGAGAGTGAAAAGTGACGCGTGCAAAGAGTTGAACTTACAACTGCTGATATTACAACTGCATTATTGTATTTTACCATAGACTTCAAACTAAAAAAAAAAAAATAACACCCATACTTCCTCTTTTACCCAAAAGTGTTTATTCAATTGTGCTAAACCCGACATGAAATATGAATATTTGACATTCCAATGTTCTTCACTCAAATATTTTCTATTTATTGAGTAAATATATATATATATATATATATATATATATATATATATATATATATATATATATATATATGGGAAAGAAATGTAAAAAGTCAGGGGAATGAATCCGCTAACTAACCCTATTAGCGCTACCTATGGGGTATTATACACCCAATTTTATAAGGTGCAGATGTGGTTATTATAACAAGTCAAATATCCTTTGTGGAAAGGAGTTGCCTGTCCTAAAAAAATAAAAGGTCCATCAAACCTCTCAAACAAAATGTAAAAACAAAAAGAGCTGTAGGATGGCGCTAGACAATAGAATATTGGGATATTGACCAAAAGAAATAGGTATATGTATCACAAACAAGAATATCCTAGAAAAACACAATATGTCATATATAGTTAAAGACCAACAGCAGCTGGAGAAAGCACAATTGCACAGAGAAGGTGGTAGATCTCTTCATATACAGCCCCCACTCAGATGTGCACTTACTTCAAATAACCTTGATCGTATGAGGTAAGGATGAATCAGTATCGGCAACAGTACCAGTAATGACAACAGCAGCGGCGCTCATCACTGGATTTCAGCTATTTACATTTAACGGGGAATGAGAGTTCCTACCAATCAAGAGTGCAAGTGACAAGACTTAGTCTGAGTGCTGAGAATCACTTCAAGTTTCAATCATTAACCAGGGGGTTCTGGAATTCCGGTTGTTCTATACTCCAAGAGGTGCCAAGCATTTCATCTATATGTTGTGAATGCAAAAAATAAATAATAGAACTATAGAAAAAAATAAACACATTATCCAAAATACAAAAAAATTAAACCTAATCCCTATGAAAATAAAAAGCCCCCCCCCCTCAAAATACCCCCCTATCTAATGCATTGCCATAAGTTAAACAGCTCTTTTACATTAAAAATAAACAAAGTCCCCCCCGAACAGTAAAACCCCCCACCCACCAAACCACCAAAATAAAAATAAAAATAACACTAAAAAACCCTAAACTACCCATTGCCCTGAAAAGGGAATTTGTATGGGTATTGCCCTTAAAAATGCATTTAGCTCTTTTTCACTGCCTTTTAAATGGCATTTAGCTCTTTTAAGAAAGCCCAAAAAAACCTAAGTTAAAAAATTAAAAAAATTGAAAAAAAACCTAACAGTAAAGCCCCAAATAGGTACTCACTGTTTCAGAAGTCCGGCGGAGAAGGTCTTCTTCCAGGCGGGTCCATCATCTTCATCCACAGCGAAGGCGGTGCGGAGCGGAGATCTGGAGCAGTCTTCCCAGATGTGGCAATCCTCTGCGGTGGTCCTCAGCAGCGGCTGTCCTCGGCAGCGGTGGTCCTCGACGGCATCTGTCCTCGGCGACATGGAGGCTCCTCTTCATGCGATTGTCCATGGTATACTTAAGAAAAAATGCAAGGTACCACAATCAATTTGGGGTACCTTGCATTCCTATTGGCTGAATTTTTCAAAACAGCCAATAGGTTTAGAGCTACTAAAATTTTATTGGCTGTTCAAATCAGCCAATAAGATTTCAGTAGCTCTCATTCTATTGGCTGCTGAATTTTTCAAAACAGCCAATAGAATGAGAGCTACTGAAATCCTATTTGCTGTTCAAATCAGCCAATAAGATTTCAGTAGCTCTCATCCTATTGGCTGATTTTGAAAATTTCAGCCAATAGGAATTCAAGGTGCCCCAATAATTATGGGGTACCTTGAATTCTTTCTTCAGTATGTGGCGGACAATCGCATGAAGAGGAACCTACACTGCTTCGCCGAGGGCCGCAAACGCCGGGGACAGCCACCGCTGCGGCTGAGGAGTTCCACCACCGCCAAGGATCGCCACATCTGGGAAGACCGCTCCGGACCTCCATCGCTGTGGATGAAGATGATGGACCCGCCTGAAAGAAGATCTCCGCTGGAATTCTGAAACCGTGAGTACCTATTTGGGGCTTTAGTGTTAGTTTTTTTTTTTTTTTTTAACTTAGGGTTTTTTTGGGCTTTCTTAAAAGAGCTAAATGCCATTTTAAAGGACCAGTCAACACATTAGATTTGCATAATCAACAAATGCATGATAACAAGACAATGCAATAGCACTTAGTCTGAACTTCAAATGAGTAGTAGATTTTTTTATAACAATTTTCAAAGTTATGTATATTTCCACTCTCCTTGTACCATGTGATAGCAATCAGCCAATCACAAATGCATATACGTATAGTCTGTGAATTCTTGCACATGCTCAGTAGGATCTGGTAACTCAAAAAGTGTAAATATAAAAGACTGTGAACATTTTTTTTAATGGAAGTAAATTGGAAAGTTGTTTAAAATTACATGCTGTATCTGAATCATGAAAATTTAATTTAACCTGAGTGTCCCTTTAAGGGCAGTGAAAAAGAGCTAAATGCCCTTTTCAGGGCAATGGGTAGTTTAGGTTTTTTAGTGTTAGTTTTTTTTTTTTTTGGGGGGGGGGTTTGGTGGATGGGGGTTCTACTGTTTATTTTTAATGTAAAAGAGCTGTTTAACTTAGGGCAATGCCCTACAAAAAGCCCTTTTAAGGAATATTGGTAGTTTAGCATTAGATTAGGGGGTGTTTTTTTTTTGGAGGGGGGGTTATTTTTATAGGGAGCAGGTTTAATTTTTTTTATTTTGGATAATGTGTTTATTATTTTTTGTAATGTTAGCCTTTTTTATTTTCTGTAATGTTAGATTAAGGTAATGTAATAATAATAATAATGTAGTTTATTTTTATTGTAATTAAGGGGTTAATTTAGGGGGTGTTAGGTTAGGGGGCTTAGTGATTAAAATAATTTTTTTGCATGGTGGGTGTTGGCAGTGTAGGAGTTAATAGGTAAATTAGGATTAATGCATTGTGGATGGTTGGCGGTTTAGGGGTTAATAGATATAGTAGGTAGGTTGCGATGTCGGGGGTTTGCGGATTTAGGGGTTTGCGGATTTAGGGGTTAATCCTTTTATTAGGTAGTTTGTTTTTGTTAATACTTTGTGCGGGCGGTTAGTTTATTTTTGTCTTAATACTTTGCACGGGTGGTTAGTTTTTTTTTAATACTTATTGCGTGCGATTACATGTTTTTTACATACTTAACGCGGGCAGGTTTTTCTTTTTTGTAATGCTCCATTTGCGTTCGCTGCATCCCGGTGGATTCTGAAATTAGCAGGGTGGTGAAAGAATCGGGTGGATTCTTTTACTACCCTGCCATTTTCGGAATCCACCTGGATGCAGCTTTGCATTCTGCATTCTGTTGGCTGCCTCACACTGCCAACATTCCTTTGAGGATGTGCGCGCAACTGCCAACGGCAACGCACATTACAAACGTAATTATAGTATGGATATATATATATATGTTAAAACTCTTTGCAGCCCTTTTTAAAACATTTTATACCATCTTTTTATTTATTTTTTAAATATTTTTTTTATCAGACAGTGTTTGTATGAGTGTAACTGTGCTTCGTGGCACTTTCATAGCTCTGGGCACATTACATTTGAATGCAATATCCAACTGTCTAATGACTTATCTGATATATGTTGCCTTATACCCTCGTCCTGTTTTTGATCTTTCTCATCACTGTCATCTTTTTAGTAATAACATTTTTGACAGCAGATAAAAACCTCAAGTCAAGTCTATCAGTATTGAGTCATAAGCTAAATAATTTCTCAATATCTCATTCCCTTAATGTATTTGTCCTTAAAACATCTACAGAACGTTGGTAAGGTTTAAGTGCCTACTTCTTGATTTGTTATAGATAATAGATAGATAGAGATAGATAGATAGATAGATAGATAGATAGATAGATAGACAGATAAAGATAGATACATAGACAGACATACAGAGAGACAGATATATGGATAAATAGATTTTTTTTTTTAATACTTCAGAAATATTATTTGTATATAATTTACTAGAGGACAAGTTAAATATGTAAATTATGTTGGTCCTTTTATCAAATCTGTTGTGTTTCAACCACAACTGAACTGTGAGGCTAAACACAGTCTACATCAGGGAACTGGCATAACACTGTTTGTTGCAGATGCCAGCTAGTTGGCACACAGAAAACTATATGCGTGTGAGCAGGGCAAATGTTAAACAAAACTGCATGAGGATTCTGAAATAACCAATGTCTGGGGGATTTGGAGATTTAAATGTAGCCTGGTTTCAACTTTTCACTCCTTGGCTGCCAATGTAGGTGGCATTGCCTCATAATATTCTCTGAATCCTTTCTGACTGTCAATGTGCAAATAGAATATTACAAAGTCTGTATTCTATGTTAGAGTCTTAGGCCCCTATTTAACAAAGGTCGTGCGGACCTGATCCGACACTGCGGATCAGGTCCGCAAGACCTCGCTGAATGCGGAGAGCAATACGCTCTCCGTATTCAGCATAGCACCAGCAGCTCACAAGAGCTGCTGGTGCAACGCCGCCCCCTGCAGAATTGCGGTAAATCGGCCGCCAGCAGGGGGTGTCAATCAACCCGTTCATACTCAATCGGGTTGATTTCTGGCGATGTCTGTCCGCCTGCTCAGAGCAGGCGGACAGGTTATGGAGCAGCGGTCTTTGTGACCACTGCTTCATAACTGCTGTTTCTGGCGAGTCTGAAGACTCGCCAGAAACACGGGCCGTCAAGCTCCTATCGGAGCTTGATAGATAGGCCCCTTAAGGTAAGTAATAAATATTTTATTGGTCCAGGTTTTTCTCCAGTTACTGCCTGAACTATAATTATAAAAAAAAGACATCCATTTTTTTAAATGCAATTAAAATAATTTAATAACAAATATAATACTCTTTCATCAGTTTAAAGGAATATGAAACCCAACAAATAAAATAAATTGGGATTCAGGCAGAGCATACAATTTTATAATAATTTCCAATTTACTTCTATTATCAAATTTGCTTTGTTCCCATGATATTGTGTGTTGAAGAGATACCTAGGTAGGCATCTGGAGCAGGAAATAATGCTGCCATATTGTGCTCCAGAATGTGCCGGCTCCTAAGCTTACGTCCCTGCTTTTCAACAAAAGATACTGAGAAGAAAGAAAAATATATAAAGAAGTAAATTAGAAAGTTGTTTGTTTGTTTTCTAAATCACATGCTCTATCTGAATCATTAATGAAAAATGTTGGGTTTCATATCCCTTTAATAAACTACATTTAGTAACAGGAGCTTCCTGTCTGAAAACCCCACTTTTTGATTCAATATGATCACATAATCAGCTCTTTCCCTCACCTGTGAATGTGTTTTTAGATTCTCTCTAAAAGCCGTATATTAACTATGGGGCTGTAAAGTTCTCGGCAATCACAAATCATTTTTAAGTGACTTTTTAACACCTTTACAAGGCCAGTTTTGCTTTTTAAAATGTTAGACCTTGAAGGGGCATTTTTAACATTGTTGCAACTATTTCAAGACTATTTAGAAACAATCTATAATCTTGCACATGTGCAAAACATGCTGAAATGGCAAAGGAGACAATGTAGAGGTGTATTAACATACATTGGCCCCTATTTATCAAAGGTCTTGCGGACCTGATCCGACAGTGTGGATCAGGTCCGCAAGACCTCGCTAAATGCGGTAAGCAATACGCTCTCCGCATTTAACATTGCACCAGCAGCTCACAATGGGCCGCCAGCAGGGGGGTGTCAATCAACCCGATCGTAGTCGATTGGGTTGATTTCTGGCGATTCCTGTCCGCCTGCTCTTTAGACCGCTGCTTCATAACTAGTGTTTCTGGCGAGTCTGAAGACTCGCCAGAAACACGGGCCATCAAGCTCCATACAGAGCTTGATAGATAGGCCCCATTGTATTGATTCCTTAAAGCTCTATCCATCATCATTGTATAGGCTGTTAACAGTGAACAGGGGACACATTTACATATTTATTGGTTCATATTCATATGTATGTGTTGGGTATGTGATATCTTGTGCTGCTAAGATCTGCAGGAAAAGTCACATCAGGACCCCAACATCAACACATGGGGGCCAAATTATCAAGCTCCAAATGAAGCTTGATGCCCCTGTTTCTGCGCAAGCCTTCAGGCTCGCCGGAAACAGCAGTTATGAAGCAGTGGTTTAAAGACAGCTGCTCCATAACTTGTTTGCCTGCTCTGAGGCTGCGGACATTAATCCGCTGGATCCTATACGATCAGGCTGATTGATACCCCCTGCTAGCGGCCGATGGGCCGTGAATCTGCAGGGGGCAGCATTGCACAAGCAGTTCACAAGAACTGCTTGTGCAATGATAAAGGCCGACAGCATCATATCATGTCTGCTCACACTTTCATAAATTGGCCCCAAAGTGTCTTGTTTGTCACTACACAACAGTTGTTCTAAAACATTATTGTACAATTGTAAGTTCTATGGGAAGCTATTGAAAATCCGTTTCCATCCGCACCACTGCTGAACCACCTGAATGCCAATTGAATGTTGAGATGATGGGCATACTGCCACAATTTTTCAATGGCTATATGGTAACTTTTAAATTTTCACAACAATTTGTATGGTTTTTTTTTTAACAATATTTATTTCTATTGTTTGTAAAAGCCCATTTCCATTTGGCATGATTTTAAAACAAGATAACGACTACAGGTTTCAATTGATTGGACTTATCTTCTTATACTGGATTTTAAAAGAGCTTAAACTGTAAAACGTGAACCTGCTCCATTGCAACAATCTATCTGCTTAGGGGATACATGCCAGAGAAGAGAGGAACAAAGGACGGTGTCAAACCCATATGGGTCTATCAATCTATTTATCTATCTATCTTTCATTCTTTCTTTCTATCTATCTATTTGCACAATAATTATACAAAAAAAAAAAAAAAAACTGTACCAGGGACCTCTGTTGAGTAGATCCACTACTGACACTTAATTTACAATATAACACTAAGGAAAATAATCTGATGATTATTCTCCATGCTGGTAAATTCTTTAAGAATCAGGCCCTTGGACACATTTCTAATGAAAGAAGTTGATAACTGTACTTAGATAATTTAATTATTTTTTATATACGATTCTGACTTACAGCAAAAGCAAAATTGAAAGTGTATTTTGTAGGAAAAAAACAGCATTGGTTATATGTACACACAATACCATTTTACTCAGACTGAACAATTCTTTGGTTAAAACCCTTCTATAGTATAAAGACAATTACCAATTGGGTCGTTTATAAACTTTACAATGTTACATGTGGCTTCAGTAGTTAAAATTACTCGGTATGAGCTAAATTAACTGCAACTGGAAAATCAGTAGAAAATAGGTCAGCTGTGGTTTTTATTGCCTGTTATAACAGCAGGATGAGATAATGCATCCTTAGTGAATACAACTGATGTTATGAGATTTAATACATGCACCTGGGACACACATTAAAATTCCCAAATGCCTTGCATATGAATACGGTTATGGAGACCTAACTCCCTCTTGCTCAGGTAAATTCACTGGGATGGAACTGAGTTTTATCATGAACTTTAATTTGCTCCATACTTATCTAAAGACGTTTCAGGTACATTGAACGTTGCAACATTGCTTACAACAAAATTACAGAATAGATCTGCATTGAATGTGCAGAACCATTGATTTTCTATTTCAAGACATTTCATTTAAATATCATTATATCAGCAAACATTTCTCCACTTCAGTCACAAAAATGAGTAAGAAATTAGTTATAAAATAGCATAAAGACATAATGCAGCTAGGTTTTGGAAGGAACAAATAACCCCAACGGTTCAGGCTTGGTTAGATCTTACTAATGAAATGATGTCCCTAGAGGAATACAGTTATTTCTGCTTGAATAAGATATCCATTCCTTTTATGGCATTCATTTTTTGGGGGAATCAACTTACCAAACTTACATCTCTATATAAGATGAGGCTGATATCTTGAAATGGTCAGTATGATAGTTAGCTACAGCTTGTTCTTGTGGAACATGGATAAAACTGGAAGACCCCCCTTTTATTTTCTATTTTTTTTCTTTCCTCTCCTTATGGGCACTTCATCTGACAGGGATCATAGTGCACCTTCCGGTTAGGTGGAGTGCGGACATTTTATTTCTCTCTATGCATACTGTGCATATGATATATCATAAATATGTTTGGTTTTATTAGCTAAGTCGATTTTTTTATTAATGTTATTATGATTTATTTCAAAATGGATATAAGCTAACTCTCTGGATTTCATTTTCAAAGTATGTTTTATATGTTTTTGACTATGTTCTAATAAAAACTTAATAGAGGAAAAATACCATTTATAACTAAAAAGCAAGTAAAACATAAAATAACTCATGATACTAAATGGTTGACATTGCTAGTGAATAACAATGGGCTTAACTTTTTAACAAGTCCAGATTAGAATCCAGTCTGGGGGACTTTCAAAAGCCAGCAGGTCAAGAAAGGTCAGTAATCAAATACAACAGGTAAAGTGAAAGGGACAAGTATTGGCAGTGATCAATTATTACCTGCAGATATGGCTAGCAGGCCATGTATAGTCAGAAGATAATCAACAAGATTCAGGGAAAGTATGGTCCTTTGTCAAGTTAGAAACAATGGGTAGCATGTCAGTTACATTAGTTTAGACTAGCAGGGTAGGCAGGTCAGGTATAGCTAGTGACCATTTATATCAAAGAAACAGGTTTTTGCATTGCAATTCAATGGGTAAATTGAGTGCAGGTTTGGAAGCAGGTAAGATGAGGCCATTGGTCAACTCTCCATAGTCCAACACAATACTTCCAGACTGAAACCAGAGCCTCTGGAAGTATGGACAATACCTGAGAAATCCTGCAATTCCCATGGTGCTAGAAGTGCAGACAGACAGAAGTAGATCAAACAGCTACTTCAAAATGAAAGCACAAAAAATAGTTGCACTCAAGGAAATGTGAAGTATAAAACCATAATTTATTTGTGAAAAAAAAAAAAAAAAAACGTTATAAAATAAGCATGGTAAAGCACAAAAACAACAAACTGTTGATGCTGATGAATTTCACACCCCCTAATGGAGCTTAATCATAAAATATCTCACTTGATTGGCCAGGTACAAATTATGGATAAATGTGATAAGGGTTTGTGCAGCATGTGGAAGGGTTTGGGGCTGTATTTGGGAAGGGCTTGAGCAGAATAAGATAGAGGTTTGGTCATATTGTGGAAGGGGTTTGGGCAGCATGCGGGAAGGCTTTGTGTAGAATGTAGGAGAGGTTTGATAAGTATTTGGGCAGAATGTGGGAGAGTTTAGAATGTGTGAATTTGGTCATGATCTGGGAGAGATTGGGCAGTATGTAGAGGGGTGAAGAAGACAGCATGAGGATGGCGGTTGGGCAGATTGTAAAATGGGTTTGAGTGGCCTTGGGCTAAGCTTGAACAGACTCAGGGACAGCTCTCACATGATTCAGAGAAGCCGGGAAATGTAGGGAGGAAGAGGACATTGTCAGAAAGAAATGACAATTTAACAATATTTTATAAGATGACAAATGTATAAATCATGATAACTCAATATTCAGCCATGTAGTGAGCCCAAAGAGCAAGGAGCTGAAATGATAACATGAACATGATATGTCTGATTCAAAATGAATCTTCAACAAGGCTCATAAGTAAACTCTTTATTTACACAATGTTTAAATGCTCCAGCAATATCACTTCTTAAACTCAAAACTTTTTGTTTGTGATTCAGTTAGGGCATGAACTTTTAAACAACTTTCCAATTTACTACTATTATCAAATTTGCTTCCCTCTCTTGGTATCCTTTGTTGAAAAACATACCTAGATAGGTTCAGGAGCAGCTATCAACTTCTGTGAGCTAGTTGCTGATTGGTGGCTGCACTCATATGCCTGTCATCATTGGCTCATCTGCTGTGCTCAGTAGTGCATTGCTGTACTTTTTCCCCTCTTTTTGCATTTAGTGACAACTACTTCTGTAAAAAAAAAAACACAAACTCTGTGCCAATCAAGGATTTGTCAAAATAATATCTACACGGTTTATTGAGAGCTGTAAATCTGTATTAATTGTAAGAATGGCGGAAGTTTGGAAAATATTTTATTAAAAAAAAAATGTAAAGGAGCATTAAGCTTAGATAAATTGCATAATAAAACTCTTGCCCCTCTAATTATTTCAAAAAACATTTTGATGAGAATGTTAGTGTTTATAGGGCCCCATTTTAAGAGCCACACGCCCCATAGATTCTTACTAGGTCATCTTTGTCCTTACTATCCCAGAGTTTTTCCTCCTCACCCAGGAATACGAGCATCTTTAGAAAACTTTATTAGTTTCATTAAATATCCCCAACGTTTTGTAGGAAATGGATCAAATCCAGTTATGAAAGATTGCCTAATTATGTTTGTAAACACTGTGGGACAGACTTAATTGGGAAAGGGAGGGGGGACGAAGTGTTTGCTACACAATATGCACAATCTGTTCTTCAACTTTCCACACTCAAAAATAATTCCATGCATACAGCTCGGTGATCAGGGGGTGAGATATCTGAAAGCAAAATTACTGTTTGTTGGCATCGCTTTCTGTGTCTCCAGGTGGTATAGTTTTTTTCGTCACCTTCTGGTAAATGACTTCTCTCTCAGAGAAATTAAAGGATAAGCAGTTAGCTGGATTTACACAAATGATACAAAAGTGCAAAACCTGTGTATCTGAGCAGGTAGGACACAAAGCGTTATGACTGTAGACCCAAAGGATTGTAGCTTTTAATTTGTTTTTCCATTAGCCGTTCTCATTAAATGCCAAGAAATGTCAGAACTGAGTCTTCTGCTTTGATAAGAAGCGAATAATAGATCCATTTGAAATTCACTTATTTTTCTCCTAATATATATAACCCTTTCAATGCAAGAGATAAATTGTATTAATTCTCCAAAAACAGCAGCATATTTTCATTAATCTGTATTTTTTTCTTCTTCTGAATTTGTCATTTTTAAGCAGTTTGCTGTCTCACTTTGAAATGATTTTTTAATTGCATAGATAATTGGACACCTTTTGCAATTATACTGTCAGATTACACTAGTATTAAGCCGATCAATTGTAATATAATGTTGCCTGAGTGAGAGAAGATACTGCTGATGTCTTAAAACACTATATTGAAGCTTCAAATTGATTCTGATTTTTTTATACCCTCTAGTTGTTGCAAAAAATTATAAATCTCAATTATTAATCCAAGCCTTAATATACCAATCAAAAATCATGTCTAAAATAAAGATCTGTTTAAAGGGACATGGAACAAAGAAATGTATTTTATGCAGAGCTGATACCTATGGGCTCAAGGTGCTAAGCAGCGTTTGATGCTTTTGAGCCCTTGAGGGGCAGGCTCGTACATGTAAATCTGCTTTCTGCAATAATGTACAGCTCTGAAAACCTTGTCCATATCAAGCTCAGGAGCGGGGGCCCCGAGGTTTTCATTATTCACTTGCTGAACAAGCCTTCATGAGCCACTCAAGAAAATGAACTTGATTCAGCACAAGAATATGCATTTTTATAAATGACAGGTAATAGAATTTAAAACATCCTTTTTAAATTGATACAAAGGGACACACAACTCAAATAGTTTCTTTCATGATTAAGATAAAGTGTACATTAAAAAAAAAAAAAAAAAAATTCCAATTTACTTTTGTTATTACTTTGTACTCTTGGTATCTTTTGTTGAAAAGAAAGCCTAGGAAGGATGAGGTACACTATATGGCAGCAGGTTTGCAAAAATGCTCTTAATAATGTTATAGATTTTTAAACAGAGAGAATGAAGTCAATTTGATACAAACTGTAAAGTTGTTTTTATTGAACATTTTCTCTAATCATGAAATAAAAATAATTGAGTTTAGTGACCTGTTAAAGAAAAATTGTACCGTGCTTAGAAAGATGAAAACATGTTCGGGTAAAAAAATCTGGGTTTTAATATACGGAGAATTCATTTTTTATTGGAGCGCACTTATCGATTAAAGGGACACAAAGCCTACATTTTGTTCTTTGATAGTTCAGCTAGAGCATATAATTTAAAAAAACTTTTCAATTTACTTCTGTTAGCAGATTTGCTTTGTTCTCATTTTATCCTTTTTTGAAAAGCATACATAGGAAGGCTTAGGTGCAGCTCTGGGGTTGAGAGACTGAGAAACATGTCACTATTTCCTTAATTAAAACTTTTTATCGACACTTGCACTTTTATTTGTTTTTCCATATTTTTTGGATTTGTATGTCCTTGGGACAAGTTCCTGTTACCAACGGAGTGAACAGTCAGCCAGGAGGCTGCGAGGTTCCGGCATGTTGTTGTAGCACCTCCAAGGTGCAATCGTTATGTAAGTGCATTTGATTCCATATACATTCCCTTGGAATGTGTCTTTGTGTCTTTCCACTTTAGGAGTGGTCACCTTTTAACTGGTTCCTGTTTCACCCATTTTCAATTAGCTGGGCAACTGTGAAGTTCCAGCACCCCATCCTATAAGGTATTGTCTGCTTGTGAGTTACTTATCATTCATTATCTTTGGTTGATAAAACTGTACTAGGCTATTTGGCACCTTTGTGTTGCTGTGTTTCAGATCATCGTCATCAGAGAAGTTGACCACTCTTACGACAAAGATATTAGGCTGAAACGTTGCATGTTATGCTTTAAAATAAAGGAATAATCTTTTGGAAATAACCGTGGTGCTGTGGCATTCTGTTTGAACTTTTGCTACATGTATGGGGGGTATGCACATTTTTCTATAAATGCAGCAGGAACAAGCCTGGATGCACATTTTGAAATTTCTACAAAAAATAAAAGTCTGGATTGGCTCCTCCTCAATGCGCATTTTGCTATATCTAGAGAAGTTACAAGTCTGTTATTGACTCCTCCACAATGTGCATTTTGCTATAGCTAGAGAAGGTAAAAGTCTGTAATTGGCTCCTCCTCAATGTGCATTTTGCTATATCTAGATTAGGTACACATCTGTAATTAGCTCCTTCTAAGGGGTCAATTTATTATAGTGCGAGCGAACATGATACAATGTAGGGTATCATGTCCGCTGCACATCGATAAATGCCAAAAGCATACGCTGTCGGCATTTATCATTGCACCACTAGTTCTTGTGAACTGCTGGTGCAATAATGCCCCATGCAGATTCGCGGCCAATCAGCCGCTAGCAGGGGGTGTTAGTCAACTCAATCGTATTCGATCGGGTTGATTTCTGTCCGCTGCCTCAGAGCAGGCAGACAGGTTATGGAGCAGCAGTCTTTAGACACTGCTTCATAACTTCTGTTTCCAGTGAGCCTGAAGGCTCGCCGGAAACACGGGGCATTAAGCTCCATACAGAGCTTGATAAATTGACCCCTTAATGTGCATTTTACAATTTCTACAACTAGTACAAGTCTATCTTGGCTCCTTGTTGATGCACATTTTGCAATTTCTACAACAGGTAAAAGTTTAAATTAGTTTCTCCTCAATGCACATTTCATTTCTGCAATGGGTCGAAGTCTGGATTGTCTCCTCCATTGCAGTATGGAAGGTGTTAATGCAGAGCTACCAACTGTCCTTTACCTTTGTGATAGTCATGTGCTCTTCATCCCACAGGAGTATCTCAATTATAAAACTGAAATAAACCAGAGACCACATCTACCAAATGTGCAGACCACCCATGAATCCATTCCATCCTTCATGACTCCACCCAATGGACACCAGTAACTCCAGCCATATGTCTCTCTAACGCAGCCTAAGCATCTCAGTCCAGCAGTCAGACAGTTTTCACACTCAGCTGGTGTGTTTATTTTCTACAAAAATAGTCTTGTCATGTCTTTTATGTAATGTCTTTTATGTTTCTTTTACTAAAGTACTTTAAATTGTTAGTTTAAAAAAATTATAAAAATAATAAAGTTCACAATCTGTTAAATTCAGATTTGGAGTGCCAGACTAGTTTTGTTCTTTTAAAAGATTTTCAGATGACCCCAGGGTGTACACTCAAAATTTTTATGATCAACTAAGACTGCCCTATTGGAATTTTTTCTATTTTGAAAATACTAATCATTGCCAGTAATTATATGCTGTATCTGACTAGCCCATGCTGGGATGTGGATGTGCTTTTATCTGTATTCTCTGACAATTGTCTAGTTTCCGACTTCAGAATATATTTATGCAGGATTAATTAGCACTGCTTCCATAAAGCACAAACGCAATATTAATGAAGTGGATTAGAAGAGAGTTATGGTGTTTTATGAGAGTGAACACATTTCAAGGGATACATTATACTCTATAAATTAAAAGCAACAGAATTGTATGCTGAATACAAGAATGGAGGAGTTACTATAATGTTGTTGATATGATTAATACTCAAGGACAAATATTTTTAAAAAATTATAAAAGTTAAAAAAGGATTTAGTATATAACAAGGTAGGGGTATAATGTACAGTGAAGATGTAGATAGTTTATTCCTTTGTCTGTAACTTCTATAACATGTAGATAGTTTATTCCTCTGACTGTAGCTATAACATGTAGATAGTTTATTCATCTGTCTATAGCTATAACATGTAGATAGTTTATTCCTCTGTCTGTAACTATAACATGTAGATAGTTTATTCATCTGTCTATAGCTATAACATGTAGATAGTTTATTCCTCTGTCTGTAACTATAACATGTAGATAGTTTATTCATCTGTCTATAGCTATAACATGTAGATAGTTTATTCCTTTGTCTGTAACTTCTATAACATGTAGATAGTTTATTCCTCTGACTGTAGCTATAACATGTAGATAGTTTATTCCTCTGACTGTAGCTATATAACATGTAGATAGTGTATTCCTCTGACTGTAGCTATATAACATGTAGATAGTTTATTCATCTGTCTATAGCTATAACATCTAGATAGTTTATTCCTCTGTCTGTAACTATAACATGTAGATAGTTTATTCCTCTGTCTGTAACTATAACATGTAGATAGTTTATTCCTCTGTCTGTAACTATAACATGTAGATAGTTTATTCCTCTGTCTGTAACTATAACATGTAGATAGTTTATTCCTTTCTCTGTAACTATAACATGTAGATAGTTTATTCCTCTGTCTGTAGCTATAACATGTAGATAGATTTTTCTCTGTCTGTAGCTATAACATGTAGATAGTTAATTCATCTGTCTGTAGCTATAACATGTAGATAGTTTATTCCTCTGTCTGTAACTATAACATGTAGATAGTTTATTCTTACTGTCTGTAGCTATAACATGTAGATAGTTTATTCCTCTGTCTGTAACTATAACATGTAGATAGTTTATTCCTCTGACTGTAGCTATATAACATGTAGATAGTGTATTCCTCTGACTGTAGCTATATAACATGTAGATAGTTTATTCATCTGTCTATAGCTATAACATCTAGATAGTTTATTCCTCTGTCTGTAACTATAACATGTAGATAGTTTATTCCTCTGTCTGTAACTATAACATGTAGATAGTTTATTCCTCTGTCTGTAGCTGTAACATGTAGATAGTTTATTCCTCTGTCTGTAGCTATAACATGTAGTTTATTCCTCTGTCTGTAGCTATAACATGTAGATAGTTTATTCCTCTGTCTGTAGCTATAACATGTAGTTTATTCCTCTGTCTGTAGCTATAACATGTAGTTTATTCCTCTGCCTCTAGCTATAACATTTAGATAGTTTATTACTCTTTCTGTAGCTATAACATGTATATAGTTTATGTCTCTGTCTGTAGCTATAACATGTAGATAGTTTATTCATCTGTCTGTAGCTATAACATGTAGATAGTTTATTCCTTTGTCTGTAGCTATAACATGTAGATAGTTTATTCCTCTGTCTGTAGCTATAACATGTAGATAGTTTCTTTTCTGTGTGTAGCTATAACATGTAGATAGTTTATTCCTCTGTCTGTAGCTATAACATGGAGATAGTTAATTCCTTTGTCTGTAGCTATAACATGTAGATAGTTTATTCCTCTGTCTGTAGCTATAAAATGTAGATAGTTTATTCCTCTGTCTGTAACTATAACATGTATATAGTTTATTCCTCTGTCTGTAGCTATAACATGTAGATAGTTTATTCCTCTGTCTGTAACTATAACATGTAGATAGTTTATTCCTCTGTCTGTAGCTATAAAATGTAGATAGTTTTTTTATCTGTCTGTAACTATAACATGTAGATAGTTTTTTTATCTGTCTGTAACTATAACATGTAGATAGTTTTTTTCTCTGTCTGTAACTATAACATGTAGATTGTTTATTCCTCTGTCTGTAGCTATAACATGTAGATAGTTTATTTCTCTGTCTGTATCTATAACATGTAGATAGTTTTCTCTTTCTGTAACTATAACATGTAGATAGTTTATTTCTCTGTCTGTAGCTATAAAATGTAGATAGTTATAACTATAACATGTAGATAGTTTATTCCTCTGTCTGTTGCTATAACATGTAGATAGTTTATTCCTCTGTCGGTACCTATAACATGTATATAGTTTATTCCTCTGTCTGTAACTATAACATGTAGATAGTTTATTCCTCTGTCTGTAGCTATAACATGTAGATAGTTTTTTTCTCTGTCTGTAACTATAACATGTAGATAGTTTTTTTCTCCGTCTGTAAATATAACATGTAGATAGTTTTTTTCTCTGTCTGTAACTATAACATGTAGATAGTTTTTTTCTCTGTCTGTAACTATAACATGTAGATAGTTTTTTTCTCTCTCTGTAACTATAACATGTAGATAGTTTTTTTATCTGTCTTTAACAATAACATGTAGATAGTTTATTCCTCTGTTTGTAGCTATAACATGTAGATAGTTTATACCTCTATCTGTAGCTATAACATGTAGATAGTTTATTCCTCTGTCTGTAGCTATAACATGTAGTTTATTCCTCTGTCTGTAGCTATAACATGTAGTTTATTCCTCTGCCTCTAGCTATAACATTTAGATAGTTTATTACTCTGTCTGTAGCTATAACATGTAGATAGTTTATGTCTCTGTCTGTAGCTATAACATGTAGATAGTTTATTCATCTGTCTGTAGCTATAACATGTAGATAGTTTATTCCTCTGTCTGTAGCTATAACATGTAGATATTTTATTTCTCTGTCTGTAGCTATAACATGTAGTTTATTCCTCTGTCTGTAGCTATAACATGTAGTTTATTCCTCTGCCTCTAGCTATAACATTTAGATAGTTTATTACTCTGTCTGTAGCTATAACATGTAGATAGTTTATGTCTCTGTCTGTAGCTATAACATGTAGATAGTTTATTCATCTGTCTGTAGCTATAACATGTAGATAGTTTATTCCTCTGTCTGTAGCTATAACATGTAGATATTTTATTTCTCTGTCTGTAGCTATAACATGTAGATAGTTTATTCATCTGTCTGTAGCTATAACATGTAGATAGTTTCTTTTCTGTCTGTAGCTATAACATGTAGATAGTTTATTCCTCTGTCTGTAGCTATAACATGGAGATAGTTAATTCCTTTGTCTGTAGCTATAAAATGTAGATAGTTTATTCCTCTGTCTGTAGCTATAACATGTAGATAGTTTTTTTCTCTGTCTGTAGCTATAACATGTAGATAGTTAATTCATCTGTCTGTAGCTATAACATGTAGATAGTTTATTCCACTGTCTGTACCTATAACATGTAGATAGTTAATTCATCTGTATGTAGCTATAACATGTAGATAGTTTATTTCTCTGTCTGTAGCTATAACATGTAGATAGTTTATTCCTCTGTCTGTAGCTATAACATGTAGATAGTTTATTCCTCTTTCTGTAACTATAACATGTAGATAGTTTATTCTTACTGTCTGTAGCTATAACATGTAGATAGTTTATTCCTCTGTCTGTAGCTATAACATGTAGATAGTTTATTACTCTGTCTGTAGCTATAACATGTAATTTATTCCTCTGTCTGTAACTATAACATGTAGATAGTTTATTCCTTTGTCTGTAACTATAACATGTAGATAGTTTATTCCTCTGTATGTAGCTATAAAATGTAGATAGTTTATTCCTCTGTCTGTAGCTATAACATGTAGATAGATTTTTCTCTGTCTGTAGCTATAACATGTAGATAGTTAATTCATCTGTCTGTAGCTATAACATGTAGATAGTTTATTCCTCTGTCTGTAACTATAACATGTAGATAGTTTATTCTTACTGTCTGTAGCTATAACATGTAGATAGTTTATTCCTCTGTCTGTAACTATAACATGTAGATAGTTTATTCCTCTGTCTGTAACTATAACATGTAGATAGTTTATTCCTCTGTCTGTAACTATAACATGTAGATAGTTTATTCCTCTGTCTGTAACTATAACATGTAGATAGTTTATTCCTCTGTCTGTAGCTGTAACATGTAGATAGTTTATTCCTCTGTCTGTAGCTATAACATGTAGTTTATTCCTCTGTCTGTAGCTATAACATGTAGATAGTTTATTCCTCTTTCTGTAGCTATAACATGTAGTTTATTCCTCTGTCTGTAGCTATAACATGTAGTTTATTCCTCTGCCTCTAGCTATAACATTTAGATAGTTTATTACTCTTTCTGTAGCTATAACATGTATATAGTTTATGTCTCTGTCTGTAGCTATAACATGTAGATAGTTTATTCATCTGTCTGTAGCTATAACATGTAGATAGTTTATTCCTCTGTCTGTAGCTATAACATGTAGATAGTTTATTCCTCTGTCTGTAGCTATAACATGTAGATAGTTTCTTTTCTGTCTGTAGCTATAACATGTAGATAGTTTATTCCTCTGTCTGTAGCTATAACATGGAGATAGTTAATTCCTTTGTCTGTAGCTATAACATGTAGATAGTTTATTCCTCTGTCTGTAGCTATAAAATGTAGATAGTTTATTCCTCTGTCTGTAACTATAACATGTATATAGTTTATTCCTCTGTCTGTAGCTATAACATGTAGATAGTTTATTCCTCTGTCTGTAACTATAACATGTAGATAGTTTATTCCTCTGTCTGTAGCTATAAAATGTAGATAGTTTTTTTTATCTGTCTGTAACTATAACATGTAGATAGTTTTTTTATCTGTCTGTAACTATAACATGTAGATAGTTTTTTTCTCTGTCTGTAACTATAACATGTAGATTGTTTATTCCTCTGTCTGTAGCTATAACATGTAGATAGTTTATTTCTCTGTCTGTATCTATAACATGTAGATAGTTTTCTCTTTCTGTAACTATAACATGTAGATAGTTTATTTCTCTGTCTGTAGCTATAAAATGTAGATAGTTATAACTATAACATGTAGATAGTTTATTCCTCTGTCTGTTGCTATAACATGTAGATAGTTTATTCCTCTGTCGGTACCTATAACATGTATATAGTTTATTCCTCTGTCTGTAACTATAACATGTAGATAGTTTATTCCTCTGTCTGTAGCTATAACATGTAGATAGTTTTTTTCTCTGTCTGTAACTATAACATGTAGATAGTTTTTTTCTCTGTCTGTAACTATAACATGTAGATAGTTTTTTTCTCTGTCTGTAACTATAACATGTAGATAGTTTTTTTCTCTGTCTGTAACTATAACATTTAGATAGTTTTTTTCTCTCTCTGTAACTATAACATGTAGATAGTTTTTTTCTCTGTCTTTAACTATAACATGTAGATAGTTTATTCCTCTGTTTGTAGCTATAACATGTAGATAGTTTATTCCTCTATCTGTAGCTATAACATGTAGATAGTTTATTCCTCTGTCTGTAGCTATAACATGTAGTTTATTCCTCTGTCTGTAGCTATAACATGTAGTTTATTCCTCTGCCTCTAGCTATAACATTTAGATAGTTTATTACTCTGTCTGTAGCTATAACATGTAGATAGTTTATGTCTCTGTCTGTAGCTATAACATGTAGATAGTTTATTCATCTGTCTGTAGCTATAACATGTAGATAGTTTATTCCTCTGTCTGTAGCTATAACATGTAGATATTTTATTTCTCTGTCTGTAGCTATAACATGTAGTTTATTCCTCTGTCTGTAGCTATAACATGTAGTTTATTCCTCTGCCTCTAGCTATAACATTTAGATAGTTTATTACTCTGTCTGTAGCTATAACATGTAGATAGTTTATGTCTCTGTCTGTAGCTATAACATGTAGATAGTTTATTCATCTGTCTGTAGCTATAACATGTAGATAGTTTATTCATCTGTCTGTAGCTATAACATGTAGATAGTTTATCACTCTGTCTGTAGCTATAACATTTATATAGTTTATGTCTCTGTCTGTAGCTATAACATGTAGATAGTTTATTCATCTGTCTGTAGCTATAACATGTAGATAGTATATTCCTCTGTCTGTAGCTATAACATGTAGATAGTTTATTTCTCTGTCTGTAGCTATAACATGTAGATTGTTTATTCATGTCTGTAGCTATAACATGTAGATAGTTTCTTTTCTGTCTGTAGCTATAACATGTAGATAGGTTATTCCTCTGTATGTAGCTATAACATGGAGATAGTTAATTCCTTTGTCTGTAGCTATAACATGTAGATAGTTTATTCCTCTGTCTGTAGCTATAAAATGTAGATAGTTTATTCCTCTGTCTGTAACTATAACATGTAGATAGTTTATTCCTCTGTCTGTAGCTATAACATGTAGATAGTTTATTCCTCTGTCTGTAGCTATAACATGTAGATAGTTTATTCCTCTGTCTGTAGCTATAACATGTAGATAGTTTATTCCTCTGTCCGTAGCTATAACATGTAGATAGTTTATTCCTCTTTCTGTAGCTATAACATGTAGATAGTTTATTCATCTGTCTGTAGCTATAACATGTAGATAGTTTATTTCTCTGTCTGTAGCTATAACATGTAGATAATTTATTCCTCTGTCTGTAGCTATAACATGTAGATAGTTTATTCCTCTGTCTGTAGCTATAACATGTAGATAGTTTATTCCTCTGTCTGTAACTATAACATGTAGATAGTTTATTCATCTGTCTGTAGCTATAACATGTAGATAGTTTATTCATCTGTCTGTAGCTATAACATGTAGATAGTTTTTTTCTCTGTCTGTAACTATAACATGTAGATAGTTTTTTTCTCTGTCTATAACTATAACATGTAGATAGTTTATTTCTCTGTCCGTAGCTATAACATGTAGATAGTTTTCTCTGTCTGTAACTATAACATGTAGATAGTTTATTCCTCTGTCTGTAACTATAACATGTAGATAGTTTTCTCTGTCTGTAACTATAACATGTAGATAGTTTATTTCTCTGTCTGTAGCTATAACATGTAGATAGTTTATTTCTCTGTCTGTAGCTATAACATGTAGATAGTTTATTCCTCTATCTGTAGCTATAACATGTAGATAGTTTTCTCTGTCTGTAACTATAACATGTAGATAGTTTATTCCTCTGTCTGTAACTATAACATGTAGATAGTTTATTCCTCTGTCTTTAACTATAACATGTAGATAGTTTATTCTTACTGTCTGTAGCTATAACATGTAGATAGTTTATTCCTCTGTCTGTAACTATAACATGTAGATAGTTTTCTCTGTCTGTAACTATAACATGTAGATAGTTTATTTCTCTGTCTGTAACTATAACATGTAGATAGTTTTTTTTCTCTGTCTGTAACTATAACATGTAGATAGTTTTTTCCTCTGTCTGTAACTATAACATGTAGATAGTTTATTCCTCTGTCTGTAACTATAACATGTATATAGTTTATTCCTCTGTCTGTAACTATAACATGTAGATAGTTTATTCTTACTGTCTGTAGCTATAACATGTAGATAGTTTATTCCTCTGTCTGTACCTATAACATGTATATAGTTTATTCCTCTGTCTGTAACTATAACATGTAGATAGTTTATTCCTCTGTCTGTACCTGTAACATGTAGATAGTTTATTCCTCTGTCTGTAACTATAACATGTAGATAGTTTTTTTCTCTGTCTGTAGCTATAACATGTAGATAGTTAATTCCTTTGTCTGTAGCTATAACATGTAGATAGTTTTTTTCTCTGTCTGTAGCTATAACATGGAGATAGTTAATTCCTTTGTCTGTAACTATAACATGTAGATAGTTTTTTTTCTCTGTCTGTAGCTATAACATGTAGATAGTTTATTATTCTGTCTGTAACTATAACATGTAGATAGTTTTTTTCTCTGTCTGTAACTATAACATGTAGATAGTTTTTTTTCTCTGTCTGTAGCTATAACATGTAGATAGTTGGATGTTTTTGAACAAACAGGAGAAGATAGTTTAGATGGTCAGACTTTTTGTCTGTTGTCAGATCCAGTTTGTAGCACTGATATTTGACAATTAGTTTGTCTTTGACGTTAACTGCCTCAGTGCCTTCTGGGTCTTTTTACTACATTGGATTGCAATGTGCCTAACATGCATCTATTTCTATTCATATTCTAACTCTTTTTTTTCACCCAGGATGCTAAAAATAATGAGGGAAACCAGTGAAAGTTATCACTTTCTCTCCTTTGCTTTCTACCTCATGGTTCAGAAATATGTTCTTTCTTACACTAGTAAATATTATAATTATGGAGAATAAAGAGAGCTCGTATCTCACCTGTCTTAGGGTAGGCAGCGGATAGGTACCATATTCTATCCACAGAGATAGAAAACACTTCATCTACTTGCTTCTAAAACCTGCTTGTCATAGTGTATAGCACATATTGCTTATTTTTCCAAGGGGAGAAATCACAGTTCAAATGGAGCAAATAGTGTTCTTTGGTTTTGTAATAGGACAATCCAGAATTCCATAGGTGTGAGTACTACAGCTTACTGTTAACTCAAATTTGTCACCATTAACAAAACATGCGGCTAGATTACGAATCTTGCGTTAGCCTTAAAAAGCAGCATTGAGAGGTCCCAATGCTGCTTTTTAACACCCGCTGGTATTACGAGTCTGGCAGGTACAGGTGTACCGCTCACTTTTCTTCCGCGACTCGAGCTTACCGCAATTCCCCTTACGTAAATTGCGTATCCTATCTTTTTAATGGGATTTGCATAATGCTGGTATTACGAGTCTTGGAAGAAGTGAGCGGTACAGCCTCTCCTGTCCAGACTCCTACCGCATTTAAACATCAGTAGTTAAGAGTTTTATGGGCTAACGCCGTAACATAAAACTCTTAACTAAAGTGCTAAAAAGTACACTAACACCCATAAACTACCTATTAACCCCTAAACCGAGCCCCCCCCCCACATCGGAAACACTTAATTAAAGTGTTTAACCTCTAATCTGCCGACCGGACATCGCTGCTATTTTAATAAATATATTAACCCCTAAACCGCCGCACTCCCGCATCGCAAACACTAGTTACATTATATTAACCCCCTAATCTGCTGTCCCTAGCATCACTGACACTTACCTACATTTATTAACCCATAATCTGCCGACCCCAACGTCGCCGCTACTATATTAAATTTATTAAAACCTAAACTTAAGTCTAAACCTAAGTCTAACACCCCCCTAACTTAAATATAATTTAAATAAAACTAAATGAAATTACTGCTATTAAATAAATTATTCCTATTTAAAACTAAATACTTACCTGTAAAATAAACCATAAGATGGCTACAATATAACTAATAGTTACATTTGTATCTATCTTAGGGTTTATGTTTATTTTACAGGCAACTTTGTATTTATTTTAACTAGGTACAATAGTTATTAAATAGTTTAAAAATCTTGTAATTATTTTTTTATTTTCTGTAATTTAGTGGGGGTTTTTTGTACTTTAGTTTATTTAATTTAATTGTATTTAATTGCAGTTAGTTTAGGTAATTAATTTAATGATTGTGTAGTGTTAGGTGTAATTGTAACTTAGGTTAGGATTTATTTTACAGGTATATTTGTATTTATTTTAACTTTTACTTTTATTAGCACCTTAATATAATAAAACAAACCCTTCAGTCTATATTTACATTACATTTCCAATCTGCTTAACCCTTCAGGGAATTCCTATTGTTTCACCAAATAATTTGCTTTGAAATCAGCTACCTCTTCTGAGTTCCTCTAGAGAACATTAAACATGAGCTTCAAGCTAAACTCTTAGAAATAGCTTCTCCTACCATCTTTATTGTCTTTTCCTTATATATTTACTGGGTTAGTCTTAACAGACCTCTAAGCATAGATATGCAGTTATAATTTACTGCCTGTGCACTGAATTACTGATTTATATTGTTTAAATTTACTCAGAAACATTATTATATAAAGAATTTCCTCTTTAAACAAAATGCACAGTACAATTTGTCATAGCATGCATTGATTAATCTCAACTTTATAAAAATTAAATTTTATAAACTGAACAGCCTAATTTAGAAAATAGAATGGGCAAAATTACAAGTTGTGCAGTACGGCTATACCGCTGAAAAATTGGCTGATTTGAACAGCCAATAGGATTTAAGCAGCTCTCATCCTATTAAATGATTTGAATATTTCAGCCAATAGGACTGCAAGGTACCCCAAATATAAAAGGGGTACCTTGCATTTAATCTTCAGTGTGCGGCTGAGATCCCATGAAGAGGAGCCTCCGCTCCAGCTCAGCTCCGTGCTGCCACAGCTCTGCACCACTGGGATGAAGATAGAAGATGCCCCCACGATTGATGAAGATGTTGCTGCCTGGATGAAGATGGATATCCAGACTTCAGGAACTGTGAGTACATTTTTTGGGATTAGTGTTAGATTATTTTTTGGGGGGGTAGGTGTTTTTTTTTTTAAGAATAGTCCTTTTTCATTTTGTTATGAGTAGCAAAAGAGCTGATTGTCCTTTTAAGGGCATTGCCCATACAAATGCCTCTTTAGGGGCAATGGGTAACAGGTTTTTTTAGACTTAGTTTTTTTTTTATTATGGGTGGTTGGTTGGGTGGGGGGTTTTACTGTTAGGGGGTACTTTGTAATTTCTTTATGTAAAAGAGCTGATTGCTTCAGGGCAATGCCATACTAAAGGCCCTTTTAAGGGCTATTGGTAGTTTATTGTTAAATTAGGGGGTGTTTTTTTTTGGGGGGTGGCTTTTTTGTTTTAATAGGTATTAGATTAGGTTTAATTTTCATTATTTTGGATAATTTTGTTTATTATTTTTTGTAATCTTAGATGTTTTTCTATTTTTTGTTTAAAAAAAAACAACACTTTTTTGACAGTGTTAAATAATAGCAGTCAGTTTCCTTCACACATGTGCGTTTCAGTGCCTGCCAGGGCACAGTGTCACAGCAGTACAACTCATATCTGGTGTAACAGTAGTGTAGATTTAAAAAAAACAACACTTTTTTGACTATGTTAAATAATAGCAGTCAGTTTCCTTCACACGTGTGCGTTTCAGTGCCTGCCTGCCAGGGCACAGTGTCACCCCAGTACAACTCATATCTGGTGTAACAGTAGTGTAGATTTAAAAAAAACAACACTTTTTTGACTGTGTTAAATAATAGCAGTCAGTTTCCTTCACACGTGTGCGTTTCAGTGCCTGCCTGCCAGGGCACAGTGTCACCCCAGTACAACTCATATCTGGTGTAACAGTAGTGTAGATTTAAAAAAAAAAACACTTTTTTGACTGTGTTAAATAATAGCAGTCAGTTTCCTTCACACGTGTGCGTTTCAGTGCCTGCCTGCCTGCCAGGGCACAGTGTCACCCCAGTACAACTCATATCTGGTGTAACAGTAGTGTAGATTTAAAAAAAAAACACTTTTTTGACTGTGTTAAATAATAGCAGTCAGTTTCCTTCACATGTGTGCGTTTCAGTGCCTGCATGCCAGGGCACAGTGTCACCCCAGTGCAACTCATATCTGGTGTAACAGTAGTGTACATTTAAAAAAACAACACTTTTTTGACTGCGTTAAATAATAGCAGTCAGTTTCCTTCACACGTGTGCGTTTCAGTGCCTGCCTGCCAGGGCACAGTGTCACCCCAGTGCAACTCATATGTGGTGTAACAGTAGTGTAGATTTAAAAAAAACAAACACTTTTTTGACTGTGTTAAATAATAGCAGTCAGTTTCTTTCACACGTGTGCATTTCAGGGCCTGCCTGCCAGGGCATAGTGTTACCCCAGTGCAACTCATATCTGGTGTAACAGTAGTGTAGATTTAAAAAAAACAACACTTTTTTGACTGTGTTAAATAATAGCAGTCAGTTTCCTTCACACGTGTCCGTTTCAGTGCCTGCATGCCAGGGCACAGTGTCACCCCAGTTCAACTCATATCTGGTGTAACAGTAGTGTAGATTTAAAAAAAAAAAAACACTTTTTTGACTGTGTTAAATAATAGCAGTCAGTTTCCTTCACACGTGTGCGTTTCAGTGCCTGCCTGCCAGGGCACAGTGTCACCCCAGTACAACTCATATCTGGTGTAACAGTAGTGTAGATTTAAAAAAAAAAACAACACTTTTTTGACTGTGTTAAATAATAGCAGTCAGTTTCCTTCACACGTGTGCGTTTCAGTGCCTGCCTGCCAGGGCACAGTGTCACCCCAGTGCAACTCATATCTGGTGTAACAGTAGTGTAGATTTAAAAAAACAACACTTTTTTGACTGCGTTAAATAATAGCAGTCAGTTTCCTTCACACGTGTGCGATTCAGTGCCTGCCTGCCAGGGCACAGTGTCACCCCAGTGCAACTCATATCTGGTGTAACAGTAGTGTAGATTAAAAAAAAAAACACTTTTTTGACTGTGTTAAATAATAGCAGTCAGTTTCCTTCACACGTGTCCGTTTCAGTGCCTGCATGCCAGGGCACAGTGTCACCCCAGTGCAACTCATATCTGGTGTAACAGTAGTGTAGATTTAAAAAAACAAAACACTTTTTTGACTGTGTTAAATAATAGCAGTCAGTTTCCTTCACACGTGAGCGTTACAGGGCCTTCCTGCCAGGGCACAGTGTCACTCCAGTGCCACCACTCATATCTGGTGTAACAGTAGTGTAGATTTAAAAAAAAAACTTTTTTCACTGTGTTAAATAATAGCAGTCAGTTTCCTTCACACGTGTGCATTTCAGTCCCTGCCTGCCAGGGCACAGTGTCACCCCAGTGCAACTCATATCTGGTGTAACAGTAGTGTAGATTTAAAAAAAAACAACACTTTTTTGACTGTGTTAAATAATAGCAGTCAGTTTCCTTCACACGTGTGCGTTTCAGTGCCTGCCTGCCAGGGCACAGTGTCACCCCAGTGCAACTCATATCTGGTGTAACAGTAGTGTAGATTTTAAAAAACAACACTTTTTTGACTGTGTTAAATAATAGCAGAAAGTTTCCTTCACACGTGTGCGTTTCAGTGCCTGCCTGCCAGGGCACAGTGTCACCCCAGTGCAACTCATATCTGGTGTAACAGTAGTGTAGATTTAAAAAAAAAAAACACTTTTTTGACTGTGTTAAATAATAGCAGTCAGTTTCCTTCACACGTGTGCGTTTCAGTGCCTGCCTGCCAGGGCACAGTATCACCCCAGTGCAACTCATATCTGGTGTAACAGTAGTGTACATTTAAAAAAAAAAAATTGTTTGACTGTAATAGATTGAAATACAGTTAGTTGTCTGCAAGCGTGTGTGTCAGGCCTACAGCGTCTACTCTGCCAACTTCTGCCAGTGCACAGTGCCACTCATATCTGTTGTCACAGTAGCTTGCATGCATAGTACCAGTAATCGGAAAAAAAATCACAGGCAGAGGCAAGCCACCCGTCGTGTTCGTGGTGCTGTGATTCCCTTTGGCCCTAGAATAATGCCCAGTGTTCAGAGGCCACGTACCACAAACTCAAACAGTTCTGAGGACATAGTTGACTGGCTAACACAGGACAACCAATCTTCTACAGCTTCCGCTCGGAACCTTGACGCACCATCCTCCTCCAGCTTATCTTCGGGCACCTCTCAAGTTACCACTCGCCCGCCTGCCGCCGCCACCCACACTAGCACCACAGCTGCTTCACTTGATCTGACAGAGGAGTTATTTACACATCAGTTGGAAGAAATGAGTGATAGTGATGCGCAACCATTATTGCCAGAGGATGTAGATAACAGGGATATGTCTCAGTAAGGCAGCATTACACACATGGACATACGGTGTGATGATGATGATGTTGTACCCGCTGCTGCTTCCTTTGTTGAGTTGTCAGATACAAGTGAATCGGTTGATGATGACGATGCGTAAGTGGATGTCACGTGGGTGCCCGCTAGAAGAGAAGAAGAAGAGGGGGAAAGTTCAGATGGGGAGACAGAGAGGAGGAGGAGACGAGTTGGAAGGAGGGGGAGGTCGTCGCAAGGAGCTAGTGGCACAGTCAGACAGCATGCATCAGCACCTGGGGTCAGCCAAACAGCACGCCAATCAACGCATGCTGTTGCCTCCACCAGAATGCCATCATTGCAGAGCTCAGCAGTGTGGCATTTTTTTGTGTGTCTGCCTCTGACAACAGCAATGCCATTTGCAACCTGTGCCAAAAGAAACTGAGTTGTGGGAAGTCCAACACCCACCTAGGTACAACTGCTTTGCGAAGGCACATGATCGCACATCACAAACGCCTATGGGATCAACACATGAGTACAAGCAGAACAAAAACTCAAAGCCGCCATCCTCCTCCTGGTCCAGCATCTTCAGCCACATCAACCACTGCTGTCCTCCTTGCCCCCTCTCAAACATCTGCCACTCCATGTCTCGCCTTGAGCAGTTCCTGCTCATCTGCCCACAGTCAGGTGTCTGTCAAGGACATGTTTCAGCGTAAGAAGCCAATGTCACAAAGTCACCCCCTTGCCCGGCATCTGACAGCTGGCTTGACTGAACTCTTAGCCCGCCAGCTTTTACCATACAAGCTGGTGGAGTCTGAGGCGTTCAAATAATTTGTAGCTATTGGGACACCGCAGTGGAAGGTACCCGGCCGAAATTTCTTTGCACAAAAGGCAATCCCCAACCTGTACTCGATTGTGCAAAAGGAAGTAATGGCATGTCTGCACACAGTGTTGGGGCAAGGGTCCATCTGACCACTGATACCTGGTCTGCAAAGCATGGTCAGGGCAGGTATATCACCTACACTGCGCATTGTGTAAACCTGCTGACGGCTGCCAAGCATGGAATGCGTGGCTCTGCAAAGGAGTTGCTGACACCGCCATGACTTGCAGGCAGGCCTGCTGCCACCTCCTCTACTCCTCCTACTCCATCCTCTTCCATAACCTCCTCGGCTGAGTCCTCTTCTGCTGCTGCGTCTTGCTCCACATCAACGGCACCCCCCCAGCTCCCCAGGTACTATTCCACATCCCGGATACGGCAGTGTCACGCCGTCTTGGGGTTGACTTATCTGAAAGCAGAGAGTCACACCGGACCAGCACTCCTGTCCACCCTGAACGCACAGGTGGATCAGTGGCTGACTCCGCACCAACTAAAGATCGGCAAATTGGTTAGTGACAACGGAAGAAATTTGGTGGCGGCATTGAATTTGGGCAAGTTGACACATGTGCCGTGCATGGCACATGTGTGTAATCTGATCGTACAACGTTTTGTGCATAAGTACCCAGGCTTACAGGATGTCCTGAAGCAGGCCAGGAAGGTGTGTGGCCATTTCAGGCATTCCTACACTGCCATGGCGCACTTTTCAGATATCCAGCGGCAAAACAACATGCCAGTGAGGTGCTTGATTTGTGACAGCCCGACACGTTGGAATTCAACACTCCTAATGTTCGACCGCCTGATCCAACAAGAAAAAGCCGTTAACGACTATTTGTATGACCGGGTGCTAGGACAGCCTCTGCGGAGCTGGGAATTTTTTTGCCACGTTACTGGACGCTCATGCGCAATGTCTGTAGGCTCATGCGTCCTTTTGAGGAGTTGACAAACCTAGTCAGTCGCACCGAAGGCACCATCAGCGACATCATACCATTTGTTTTCTTCCTGGAGCGTGCCCTGCGAAGAGTGTTGGATCAGGCCGTAGATGAGCGTGAAGATGAAGAAGAAGAGTTGTGGTCACCATCACCACCAGAAACAGCCTTATCAGCATTGCTTGCTGTACCTGCGGCAACGCTGGAAGAGGATTGTGAGGAAGAGGAGTCAGAGGAGGAATGTGGCTTTGAGGAGGATTGTGAGGAAGACCAACCACAACAGGCATCCCAGGGTGGTCCTTGTCACCTATCTGGTACCCATGGTGTTGTACGTGGCTGGGGGGAAGAAGATACCTTCAGTGAGATCACTGAGGATGAGGAACGGGACATGAGTAGCTTGGCATCCAACCTTGTGCAAATGGGGTCTTTCATGCTGTCGTGCCTGTTGAGGGGCCCTCGTATAAAAAGGCTGAAGGAGAACGACCTGTACTGGGTGTCCACGCTACTAGACCCCCGGTATAAACATAAAGTGCCTGAAATGTTACAGAATTGCCGCAAGTCGGAAAGGATGCAGCAGTTCCAAAATAAATTAAAAAGTATGCTTTACACAGCGTATAAGGGTGATGTCACAGCACATTGGGAATCTAACAGGGGAAGAGGTGAAAGTAATCCTCCTCCCACAACCACGCCGGCAAGGACAGGATGCTTTACAGATGTGTTGTTGATGGAGGACATGCAGAGCTTTTTAAGTCCTACACATCGCCACAGCCCTTCGGGGTCCACCCTCAGAGAACAACTCGACCGACAGGTAGCAGACTACCTCGCCTTAACTGCAGATATCGACACTCTGAGGAGCGATGAACCCCTTGACTACTGGGTGTGCAGGCTTGACCTGTGGCCTGAGCTATCCCAATTTGCGATAGAACTTCTGGCCTGCCCCGCTTCAAGTGTCCTGTCAGAAAGGACCTTCAGTGCAGCAGGAGGTTTTGTCCCTGAGAAGAGAAGTCGCCTAGTTAAAAAAGTCTAGATTACCTCACCTTTATTAAGATGAATGAGGGATGGATCCCGAAGGGACTGACAGTGGGCGATACATTTGACTAAAAAATGCCTGATGAGATGAGCTGCCTTGGGCTAAAAATGGTCCACACGCTGCTGTATTTTATCTCTGAATGCCGGATGACTTGGGTGACTTATCCGCCACCATCTAGGGTTCAAGCCACAATGTTTTAGGGCACTTTCTGCCTGGGAAACAAACATCAATTTTTCTGGCCGCTGCTACAGCAGCGGCTGCAACAATACCTAATTTTTCAGGCATGTTTACATGCCTAATTTTTCTGGCCTCTGGTGCTGCACTGTGAATTCAAAAACCAAACCAAAAAAATGGCACATAACAGGGATTAAACTGATAGGAATAGTACTACTTAACATTCACACCTTATAATAATGCAGAGAGAGGCAACGCAGAGAGAGGTGTCTGAAGAAGAGGAGTCAGAGGAGGAAGGTGGCTTTGAGGAGGTGGAAGACCAAACACAGCAGGCGTCCCAGGGGGCTTGTTGTCACCTTTCAGGGACCCTTGGTGTTGTACGTGGCTGGGTGGAGGAAGAGATCTTCAATGACATCAGTGAGGACAAGGAACGGGACATGGCTAGCTTGGTATTCAAACTTGTGCAAATGGGGTGTTTGCGGTTGTGCAAATGGATTGTTTGCGGTTGTTTGCGGTGCGTTAAAGGGACAGTCTAGGCCAAAATAAACTTTCATGATTCAGATAGAGCATGTAATTTTAAACAATTTTCCAATTTACTTTTATCACCAATTTTGCTTTGTTCTCTTGGTATCCTTAGTTGAAAGCTTAACCTAGGAGGTTCATATGCTAATTTCTTAGACCTTGAAGCCCACCTCTTTCAGATTGCAATTTAACAGTTTTTCACCACTAGAGGGTGTTAGTTCACGTATTTCATATAGATAACACTGTGCTCGTGCACGAGAAGTTATCTGGGAGCAGGCACTGATTGGCTAGACCTGAAAAAAGGGGCAGTTTGCAGAGGCTTAGATATAAGATAATCAAAAAGGTTAAAAGTATATTATTATAAATGTGTTAGTTATGCAAAACTGGGAAATGGGTAATAAAGAGATTATCTATCTTTTAAAACAATAAAAATTCTGGTGTAGACTGTCCCTTTAAACGGGGAGTTTGGTCTGTCACTGTGAAGCGGGCGTAACCCTTACACTACCTGATCGATACAACATCATACCTGATGTTTTAAAGCACGTTATTCCAAACAATTTAGGAATGTTAGGTGATATATGCCCTTTATGGCTTAAAACCAGACTCTGCATCAACTATGTAATTTTCCATGGGAGTTTTGCCATGGATCCCCCTCCGGCATGCCACAGTCCAGGTGTTAGTCCCTTTGAAACAACTTTTCCATCACTATTGTGGCCAGAAAGAGTCCCTGTGGGTTTTAAAGTTCGCCTGCCTATTGAAGTCTATGGCGGTTCGCACCTAAATTTTTAGGTTTGCGACATCACTATTCCTTAACCCAGGCAATGCTTATTATTCTATAACTCATGTAATTCTTATTATTCCTTAAACTATGAAATGCTTATTATTCCTTAACCCATGTAATTCTTATTATTCCTAACCCAAGTAATGCTTATTATTCCTTAACTCAGGTATTGCTTATTATTCCTTAACCCATGTAATGATTATTATTCCGTAATCCAGGTAATGCTAATTATTCCTTAACCCATCTAATGCATATTATTCCTTAACCCAGGTAATGCTTATTATTCCTTAACTCAGGTAATGCTTATTATTCCTTAACACATGTAATTCTTATTAATCCTTAACCCATGTAATTCTTATTATTCCTTAACCCAAGTAATGCATATTATTCCTTAACCCCATTTAATGCTTATTATTTCTTAACCCATATAATGCTTATTATTACTTAACCCAGGTAATTCTTATTATTCCTTAACTCATGTAATGCCTATTATTTCTTAACCCATGCAATGCTTATTATTCCTTAACACATAAATGATTATTATTTCTCAACCCATGTAATGCTTATTATTCCTTAACTCATATAATGTTTAGTATTCCTTAACCCAGGTAATGCTTACTATTCCTTAACCTATGTAATGCTTATTATTCCTTAACCCATGAAATGCTTATTATTCCTTAATTCATGTAATGCTTATTATTCCTTAACCTAGGTAATGCTTATTATACCTTAACCCAGGTAATGCTTATTATTCCTTAACCCATGTAATGCTTATTATTCTTTATCCAATGTAATGCTTATTATTCCTTAACCCATATAATGCTTATTATTCCTTAACTCATGTAATGCTTAGTATTCCTTAACTCAGATAATGCTTATTATTCCATAACCCATGTAATGCTTATTATTCATTAAACCATCTAATGCTTATTATTCCTTAACCCATGGCATTCTTATTATTCCTTAACCCAAGTAATGCTTATTATTCCTTAACTCAGTTAATGATTATTATTCCTTAACCCAGGTAATGCTGCTTATTATTCCTTAATCAATGTAATAATGCTTATTACTGCTTAAACCATGTCATGCTTTGTATTCTTTAATCTATGTAATGCTTAATATTCCTCAACCTTTGTAATGCTTATTATTCCTTAACCCATATAATGCTTACTATTCCTTAATGCATATAATGCTTAATATTCCTTAACCTATGTAATGTTTATTATTCCTTAACCTATGTAATGTTTATTATTCCTTAACCTATGTAATGTTTATTATTCCTTAACCTATGTAATGCTTAATATTCCTTAACCTATGTAATGTTTATTATTCATAAACCCATGTAATGCTTATTATTCCTTAACTCAGATAATGCTTTGTATTCCTTAACTTAAATAATGCTTATTATTCCTTAACCCAGGCAATGCTTATTATTCCATAACTCATGTAAATCTTATTATTCCTTAACCCATGAAATGCGTATTATTCCGTAATCCATGTAATTCTTATTAGTCCTTAACCCAGTAATGCTTATTATTCCTTAACTCGGGTATTGCTTATTATTCCTTAACCCATGTAATGCCTATTATTTCTTAACCCATGTAATGTTTATTATTCCGTAACCCAGGTAATGCTAATTATTCCTTAAACCATCTTATGCTTATAATTCCTTAACCCATGTAATGCTTATTATTCCTTAACTCATGTAATGCTTATTATTCCTTAATACATGTAATTCTTATTATTCCTTAACCCAGGTAATGCTTATTATTCCTTAACTCATGTAATGCTTATTATTCCTTAACCCATGTAATTCTTATTATTCCTTAACCCAAGTAATCCTAATTATTCCTTAACCCAAGTAATCCTAATTATTCCTTAACCCTATGCAATGCTTATTATTTCTTAACCCATGTAATGCTTATTATTGCTTAACCCAGGTAATACTTATTATTCCTTAATTCATGTAATGCTTATTATTCCTTAACTCATGTAATGCTTAGTATTCCTTAACTAAGATAATGCTAATTATTCCTTAAACCATGTAATGCTTATTATTCCATAACCCATGTAATGCTTATTATTCCTTAAACCATCTAATGCTTATTATTCCTTAAACCATCTAATGCTTAATATTCCTTAACCCGTGTCATTCTTATTATTACTTAACCCAAGTAATGCTTATTATTCCTTAACTCAGATATTGCTTATTATTCCTTAATCCAGGTAATGCTTATTATTCCTTAACCCAAGTAATTCTTATAATTCCTTAACCCAAGTAATGGTTATTATTCCTTAACCCGTGTAATGCTTATTATTTCTTTACCCATGTAATGCTTGCTTTTTCTTAACTCGTGTAATGCTTATTATTCTTTAACACATGTAATTCTTATTATTCCTTAACCCATTTAATGTTTATTATTCCTTAACCTATGTAATGCTTATTATTCCTTAACCCATGTAATTCTTATTATTCCTTTACCCAAGTAATGCTTATTCTATTATTCCTTAAACCTATGTAATGCTTATTATTTCTTAACCCATGTAATGCTTATTATTCCTTAACCCAGGTAATGCTTATTATTCCTTAACTCATGTAATGCTTATTATTTCTTAACCCATGTAATGCTTATTATTCCTTAACCTATGTAATGCTTATTATTTCTTAACCCATGTAATGCTTATTTTTCCTTAACTCATGTAATGTTTATTATTCCTTAACCCAGGAAATGCTTATTATTCCTTAACCTATGTAATGCTTATTATTCTTTAACCCATGAAATGCTTATTATTCCTTAACCAATGTAATGCTTATTATTCCTTAACTCATGTAATGCTTAGTATTCCTTAACCCAGGTAATGCTTATTATTCCTTAAACCATCTAATGCTTATTATTCCTTAACTCAGATATTGCTTATTATTCCTTAACCCAGGTAATGCTTATTATTCCTTAACCCATGTAATTCTTATAGTTCCTTAACCCAAGTAATGCATATTATTCATTAACCCATGTAATGCTTATTATTTCTTAACCCATGTAATGCTTATTATTCCTTAACCCAAGTAATGCTTATTATTCCTTGACTCAGGTATTGCTTATTATTCCTTAACCCATGTAATGCCGATTATTCCTTAACCAATGTAATGATTATTATTCCTTAACCCAGGTAATGCCAATTATTCCTTAACCCATGTAATGCTAGCCAGATAGTAAAGATGTGCTCACTGCATGACCATCCACTGCATGACCATAGCCAGATAGTAAAGATGTGCTCACTGCATGACCAGCCACTGCATAACCATAGCCAGATAGTAAAGATGTCCTTGCTGTATGACCAGCCGTTGCATGACCATAGCCGGATAGTAAAGATGTGCGCACTGCATGACGAGCCACTGCATGACCATAGCCAGATAGTAAAGATATGCTCACTGCATAAGCAACCATAGCCAGATAGTAAATATATACTCACTGCATAAGCAACCATAGCCAGATAGTAAAGATGTGCTCACTGCATAGACAGATAGTAAAGATGTTCTCACTGCATGACCAGCCACTGCATGGCCATAGCCAGTTTGTAAAGATGAGCTCACTGCATGACCATAGCCAGATAGTAAAGATATGCTCACTGCATAAGCAACCATAGCCAGATGGTAAATATATGCTCACTGCATAAGCAACCATAGCCAGATAGTAAAGATGTGCTCACTGCATAGACAGATAGTAAAGATGTTCTCATTGAATGACCAGCCACTGCATGATCATAGCCAGATAGTAAAGATATGTGCACTGCATTACCAGCCACTGCATGACAATAGCCAGATAGTAATATGTGCACTGCATGACCAGCCGCTGCATGACCATAGCCAGATAGTAAAGATGTGCTCACTACATAGCCAGATAGTAAAGATGTGCTCACTGCATGACCAGCCACTGCATGACTTTAGCCAGATAGTACAGATGTGCTCACTGCATGACCATAGCCAGATAGTAAAGATGTGCTCACTGCATGACCAGCCACTGCATGACCATATCCAGATAGTAAAGATGTGCTCACTGCATAGCCAGATAGTAAAGATGTGCTCACTGCATGACCAGGCACTGTATGACCATATCCAGATAGTAAATATGTGCTCACTGTATAGCCAGATAGTAAAAATGTGCTCATCACTGCATGACCAGCCACTGCATGACCATAGCCAGAGAGTAAAGATGTTCTCACTGCATGTCCAGCCACTGCATGACCATAGCCAGATAGTAAAGATGTGCTAACTGCATGACCAGCCAATGCATGACCAGCCAGTACATCTGGACTCACTGCATGGTCAATCTGTAAATCCGCACATAAGGCTAGATTTCACTGCATAGTCACTGAATTCTAACACACAGACTCTATAATCCTCCAGGAATTCTTCTACAGTAAATCTGAGCTTTGAAATAGGTTCAACAAAGTATTACCAACAAAGCAGACATATGTTGCTGAACAGAATATATCCGTAGACAAACTATACAGTAGCCTGAATATTTTAGGCACAACATAAAAGTAAAAGCAAATGTACCACAGGTTGTAGCGTTGCAAATATTACTGCAATACAACCAGATCTAGATAAAGGAGGACCAGATTACTTTAGTGCAATTAGACATCTTGTTCATTATACATATGAATAAACTCAGCATGAGTCTTTCTCTCTTTACACTGTGCTGCATGTAAACAGATATCCCTCTCTGATTCCTGATAAATACACCAAAGAAGCATTAATAATGATACTGTTTTGCAGATATACATTGTAAAAATTGGCACTGCACTAATTCAATAAGTTAACTGGAAATATATAATTAAACAGCACATAGACATTGCAGTGTGTAAAAATGTATTGATTTCATAGAAACACTGGAAATACTAGATATCACTAAATACATATAATTGCCTATGATGAATAATTACAACTGGGGTAGATTCACATGTAACATCTTTGCATAAAATGCAATACATGCAACAACAAGGATTGTTTCTTTGTGTGCTGACAATGAGAAATAACTGGCTAAGAAAACACTGTAGATTTATGATCAGAAAAATGTATTTAGAAGAACAGGTTTGACACACTCTACTAATAATACAGTTAATAACAACCAGGAATATGCTTTCACAAAAGAGTTACCTTGAGGTCTGATATAATTTACTATATTTTACTGTATTGCCAAAAATTTATCACCAGCAAACTAAGCCATAACTTATCCCCAAAGAAACAAAACTATTTGTATTAATAATTTACCCGTTTCCACTTTGATAGTCTTGAGCTCCCCCTACTGTTCATTAACTGCCAATGCAAGTAATGATTGTATTTAATAACCAGGATTTTTCGTTTTTTGTTTTTGTTTATTTTAAATATTTATTTGCACATTCCAGCAACAGACACAATATTCAATGAACATATATGAAACATTACTTATTTAGTAAATATATGGACTCAAAAATGTGGTCATCTGTAGCATTTTAGAAATAATATTCAAATATGTAAAATGCAACAAAAATTCAGTATTTGCAACCAAAATTATATAGTTATTAGCTCAGGTTACCTGAAATGCACCCTTAGTGGACAAAAATAAATAGCAGTTGCAGTTTATAAATATAAAACCTGTGTTAATATTGAAGTGTTTTCTATGCTATTCTAGAAAGCTGCAGAAAGTTGTTATATTTTAAGGTTAGTTTACTTGATATAGATTTCCATAGAACTATTTGGTCTATTTGATATCTATGCACCTATAGTAACACTACCTTTCAGAAGAAGAAACTTAAAAAAAACTTACACATTACAACAAATGTTTACCATACTAGCATAAGAGACTAATGAATATTTAAAAGTTAAGTATAATAGCAAATACTATTAGAATTAAAAGTAATCTGATTGAGCTTTAGAATGCTTTTGTAAGATTAGCTGAGCGATTTCTAATGATTGGACTTGTGTGTCTTCTCAGTTTATTTCAGTGTTCATAGATATAGACCGATGGAAGTGAGAAAATGTCCAAACAAGATTATGGCTGAAAAACCCTATGCAGGAACAGAATTGAACTCATATTCCTAAACAAATAGAACAAACACCTAGGAAGTGTTTTTTGGGTAAGTCAACACCAAAATTGTTATTGTTTAAAAAAATAGATAACGTCTTCACTACCCATAGCCCAGCTTTGCACAACCAGCATTGTTATATTAATATACTTTATAACATTTAAACCTCTAAATCTCTGCCTGTTTCTAAGTCACTATAGACAGCCTCTTATCACATATTTTATTATTAGCTTTCCACAACAGGAGACTGCTAGTTCATGTGGGCCAAGTAGATAACATTGTGCTAACGTCGGTGGAGTTGTGGATGACACAGCACTAATTAGCTAAAAGGCAAATCAATAGATAATATATAAAAAGTAATGTGATCAGGGGGCTGTCAGAAGAGGCTTAGCTACAAGGTAATCACAGAGGTAAATAGTGTATTAATATAACTGTGTTGGTTATGCAAAACTGGGGAATGGGTAATAAAGGGACTATCTTTTAAACAATACACATTTTGGAGTTGCCTGTCCTTTAACTAGAATTGAAGATAGGAAGCAGCAAATGAGTTCACTATCTCAACTCGCAAACAGATAACAGCTCCCAAGTATGGAAGGAGCAAAGTAAAGATCCTACAACACCTATACCAGGGCTGGACTGGGAATAAAAAGCAGCCCTGGAAAATATGGAGACCAGCCCTGTTTAGATCTTGGGGAGGGACAGCCTTGATCATCACATAAGTCTTTCAGCTTGGCTGCCACTCCCAACAGGCGACTACATGCCACAACTATAAACAACAAACCATTAGGAGAAAAGAGGCACAGGATGCTCTGACCTTAAGGGTCTCATGTTTGTGAGCCATGAGCCATACAGCCATCTATATGTGTGTGTACATATGTATTTATATGTATATATATGTATTTATGTATTTATATGTGTATATATGTATTTATGTATTTATATGTATATATATGTATTTATATGTGTATATATGTATTTATGTATTTATATGTATATATATATGTATTTATGTATTTATATGTGTACATATGTATTTATGTATTTATGTATTTATATGTATATATATGTATTTATGTATTTATATGTATATATATGTATTTATGTATTTATATGTGTACATATGTATTTATGTATTTATATGTATATATATATATATATGTATTTATGTATTTATATGTGTACATATGTATTTATGTATTTATATGTATATATATATATGTATTTATGTATTTATATGTATATATATGTATTTATGTATTTATATGTAAATATATGTATTTATGTATTTATATGTATATATATATATATGTAATTATGTATTTATATGTATATATATATATATGTATTTATGTATTTATATGTATATATATGTATTTATATGTGTATATATGTATTTATGTATTTATATGTGTATATATGTAATTATGTATTTATATGTATATATATATGTATTTATGTATTTATATCTGTATATATGTATTTATGTATTTATATGTATAAATATGTATTTATATGTGTATATATGTATTTATATGTATATATATGTATTTATAGACATATCTAGATTGTAAGTTCCCACAGAATAGGGCCCTCAATTCCCCCTGTATTTGTCTGTAAAAAATATTGTCTTTTATCGTATTGTTTCTCCATTGTACGGTTATCCTTGTACCCATGGACAGCGCTGCAGAATCTGTTGGCGCTTTACAAATAAAGAATAATAATAATATACACATATAAACACATAAATACAAATATATATATACTGTACATATATATATATATATATATATATATATATATATATATATATATATATATAGAGAGAGAGAGAGAGAGAGAGAGAGAGAGAGAGAGAGAGAGAGAGCATGCAATTATAAGCAACTTAAAGGAATGTAAAGCTTGGGAGCCGGTCCACATTAGGTTCAGCACCCTGGATAGCACTTGTTTATTGGTGGCTACATTTAGCCACCAATAAGCAAGCATAACCCAGGTTCTGAACCAAAAACGGGCCAGCTCCTAAGCTTTACATTCCTGCTTTTTTAAATTAACATAGCAAGAGAAAAAAAGAAAAAAGGGGTTTTGTATCCCTTTAAGTAGATAAAAACATGTAAAATCATATTTATGCAATATTCATGTTTAATAAATTGTTACAAGTTGTGCACACTCTTTTTATGTGCACTTCCTAGGACAGCAGCTATCACTGAGCATGTGCAAGAGTTCACAGCATATACATTTATGAGTCTGTGATTTGCTGATGGCTGTCACATGATATAGATGGAAGGGAAAAGGAAAGACATTTTTGAAAATTCAAATAAAATAAAAAAATCACTGCTCATTTGAAATTTACAGTAAATGCTATTGCATTGTTATGTAATTCTGCTATTCAGTGTGTTTCAGTCCCAATGAGGTCCTTACAATAAATAAACACAGATGCTCACATAGAAATATATTTGTGGAGTGCAAGTAGTGTTACTATACTTTTTTTGGATAAATGGCCTTAGAATTTTCTATCACATATCTTAAAACCATCTTTCATGACTCAAAAATGTAAAAAAAAAAAAAAATAAGACAGAGTTGTTTTGTTTTTTTGTCACCGAAGGCAATACACAAACTTCTGTTCTGACAAACACTTAATAGTCAATAGCAAAAAAAAAAAAAAAGTTTCAAGAGATAATCTGACATTTCTTAAATAGTCTTAAAGCGTCTTGAGATTGATCTAAAATGTTTCTTTAGTGTAATGGAGTCCCAAGATCGTTCCAACCTTAACCAGCATTTATAGTTGAATAAAACTTGAGACAGTTAAAGCATTTCTCTAAAAGTCCTTGAGGATATAGAATATTTTATAATCATGAATAAGATATTCAATCTGAGATTAGTTAAGTGGCTATTTGGCTGATAGGGATTTGACGAATCAGGTCTATTTGTACTGCAGACCTTCGTGTGAGGGAAATATTCAGTAAAATTTAATTACTGACAGAATTCTCATTGGCAATGTTCCAGCATTAACCTGCATACATCTCAAATGTTAATTAAAATACCTGCAGGTTAATAAAGATAAAAGTTGGCTGTAATTCAAAATCACAAAGATGAGCTTGAATTCTTTCTGAGTAGTTTTGAAATGTGTTTTGATTTTAAAGTACCGAATTGAACATTTATCCGTTTTTTATTTTCATTTCTATTCTTTACACAGGCGAATTTCCTGGCACAAGACTGCAGCTACACAGTCAGCTTCTTAATAAAGCAGAAGCTTTTTCCCTGCCACAGTGGGGAAAAATCCCCTGTGGGAGATTCTCAATCACAAATCTTACAATTATCTCTCAGCACCAACGTCTGATACAGTTGTGTTTTTGCTATAAAGCAGAGCTTTGTTTGCTGTTAAATGGACATAGGCGTCAACATTAAACTTTCAAGGTGTTCAATTAAAAAACATAAGTTTACAATTTAATGGTGTTATCAAATTTATAATATTTCTCTTTGTCTCCTTTGTTGAAATGAATATCCTTTCACTGACAGCATACTGAGGTAGGGTCAAGTTCAGTTTTATTAAACAATAAAATTGGAAATATTTTAAATATATAAATTCTTTCTGAATACTAAACGTTTAGTGTTTGCATGTCCCCTTCATGAGAAAACAAAATAAAGCAGAATGCTTAGACGCATAATTATGTTGTTTTTCTGCAGTAATATAAGTCACTAGCTTGACAGAAAGACTATAAGAGGATAATCTCACTCCCATCATCTGGTCTAGGTGAAAAGAAAATGAGCAATCACAGAACACATAATTATTATTACTTCTATTATTATTATTATTATTATTAATGTTATTATTTTTATTATTACTACTATTATTATTATTATTAATATTATTGTTATAATTATTATAGTTATTGTTATTATTTCTATTTCTATTTTTATTATTATTATTACTATTATTTTTATTATTATTATTACTACTACTAGTATTATTATTTTTATTATTATTATTATTAATATTTTAATTATTGTTATAATTATTATAGTTATTGTTATTATTTCTATTTCTATTTTTATTATTATTATTACTATTATTATTATTATTATTATTATTATTATTATTATTATTATTATTTTTACTACTACTAGTATTATTATTTTTATTATTATTATTATTATTAATATTTTAATTATTGTTATAATTATTATAATTATTGTTATTATTTCTATTTATATTATCGTTATTATTATTATTACTATCATCATTATTATTATTATTATTGTTATTATTACTATTATTATTATTATTACTATTATTTTTACTATTATTAATATCATTATTATTACTGTTACTATTATTATTTATATTTTCACTTTGAGTCTCATTCTTTATTTATCTTTTCTCATTCTCTGACCTTGAAGCTTGCGTCATCAATTGAGAGTTTGGAAACTTTGTTTCCTTCCCCTTCATTACGGTCATGTGACATTTCCAAAATAAAATTTCTGGTGCACATGCCCCTTTAAATTTCCATGCCATTTTGTGGCTGCCCCCATGTATTGTGATGCTGCCAGAAAATTATGTGCATTTATCTTCTATTTTATCTACTCATTTTGACCCATGCTAGTTTGCTCAACTTTGTCCTTGGATTGTGAATATCTGCTCAACTCTAGGCATTAGCCTGTACCAGACCTTTGCCTTTGGTTTATAGGCATTTGTTACACCTGTGTATGACTGGCATTAGCCTGTACCAGACCTTTGCCTTTGGTTTATAGGCATTTGTTACACCTGTGTATGACTGGCATTAGCCTGTACCAGACATTTGTCTTTGATTTATAGGCATTTGTTACACCTGTGTATGACTGGCATTAGCCTGTACCAGACATTTGTCTTTGGTTTATAGGCATTTGTTACACCTGTGTATGACTGGCATTAGCCTGTACCAGACCTTTGCCTTTGGTTTATAGGCATTTGTTACACCTGTGTATGACTGGCATTAGCCTGTACCAGACATTTGTCTTTGATTTATAGGCATTTGTTACACCTGTGTATGACTGGCATTAGCCTGTACCAGACCTTTGTCTTTGGTTTATAGGCATTTGTTACACCTGTGTATGACTGGCATTAGCCTCTACCAGACCTTTGCCTTTGGTTTACAGACATTTGTTATATCTGTGTATGACTGGCATTAGCCTGTACCAGACCTTTGCCTTTGGTTTATAGGCATTTGTTACACCTGTGTATGACTGGAATTAGCCTGTACCAGACCTTTGCCTTTGATTTACAGATTTGTTATTCCTGTGTATGACTGGAATTAGCCTGTACCAGACCTTTGCCTTTGGTTTATAGGCATTTGTTACACCTGTGTATGACTGGCATTAGCCTGTACCAGACATTTGTCTTTGGTTTATAGGCATTTGTTACACCTGTCTATGACTGGCATTAGCCTGTACCAGACCTTTGCCTTTGGTTTACAGATTTGTTATACCTGTGTATGACTGGAATTAGCCTGTACCAGACCTTTGCCTTTGGTTTACAGACATTTGTTATATCTGTGTATGACTGGCATTAGCCTGTACCAGACTTTTGCCTTTGGTTTACAGACATTTGTTATACCTGTGTATGACTGGAATTAGCCTGTACCAGACCTTTGCCTTTGGTTTACAGACATTTGTTATACCTGTGTATGACTGGCATTAGCCTCTACCAGACCTTTGTCTTTGGTTTATAGGCATTTGTTACACCTGTGTATGACTGGCATTAGCCTGTACCAGACCTTTGCCTTTGGTTTACAGATTTGTTACACCTGTGTATGACTGGCATTAGCCTGTACCAGACCTTTGCCTTTGGTTTATAGGCATTTGTTACACCTGTGTATGACTGGCATTAGCCTGTACCAGACATTTGTCTTTGATTTATAGGCATTTGTTACACCTGTGTATGACTGGCATTAGCCTGTACCAGACCTTTGCCTTTGGTTTATAGGCATTTGTTACACCTGTGTATGACTGGCATTAGCCTGTACCAGACATTTGTCTTTGATTTATAGGCATTTGTTACACCTGTGTATGACTGGCATTAGCCTGTACCAGACCTTTGTCTTTGGTTTATAGGCATTTGTTACACCTGTGTATGACTGGCATTAGCCTCTACCAGACCTTTGCCTTTGGTTTACAGACATTTGTTATATCTGTGTATGACTGGCATTAGCCTGTACCAGACCTTTGCCTTTGGTTTATAGGCATTTGTTACACCTGTGTATGACTGGAATTAGCCTGTACCAGACCTTTGCCTTTGATTTACAGATTTGTTATTCCTGTGTATGACTGGAATTAGCCTGTACCAGACCTTTGCCTTTGGTTTATAGGCATTTGTTACACCTGTGTATGACTGGCATTAGCCTGTACCAGACATTTGTCTTTGGTTTATAGGCATTTGTTACACCTGTCTATGACTGGCATTAGCCTGTACCAGACCTTTGCCTTTGGTTTACAGATTTGTTATACCTGTGTATGACTGGAATTAGCCTGTACCAGACCTTTGCCTTTGGTTTACAGACATTTGTTATACCTGTGTATGACTGGAATTAGCCTGTACCAGACCTTTGCCTTTGGTTTACAGACATTTGTTATACCTGTGTATGACTGGCATTAGCCTCTACCAGACCTTTGTCTTTGGTTTATAGGCATTTGTTACACCTGTGTATGACTGGCATTAGCCTGTACCAGACCTTTGCCTTTGGTTTACAGATTTGTTATACCTGTGTATGACTGGAATTAGCCTGTACCAGACCTTTGCCTTTGGTTTACAGACATTTGTTATACCTGTGTATGAATGGAATTAGCCTGTACCAGACCTTTGCCTTTGGTTTACAGACATTTGTTATACCTGTGTATGACTGGCATTAGCCTGTACCAGACATTTGCCTTAAGTTTACAGACATTTGTTATACCTGTGTATGACTGGCATTAGCCTGTACCAGACCATTGCCTTTGGTTTACAGACATTTGTTATACCTGTGTATGACTGGCATTAGCCTCTACCAGACCTTTGCCTTTGGTTTACATAAATTTGTTATATATGTGTATGACTGGCATTAGCCTCTACCAGACCTTTGTCTTTGGTTTATAGGCATTTGTTACACCTGTGTATGACTGGCATTAGCCTCTACCAGACCTTTGCCTTTGGTTTACAAACATTTGTTACACCTGTGTATGACTGGCATTAGCCTGTACCAGACTTTTGCCTTTGGTTCATAGATATTTGTTATACCTGTGTATGACTGGCATTAGCCTGTACCAGACCGTTGCCTTTGGTTTATAGACATTTGTTATACCTGTGTATGACTGGCATTAGCCTGTACCAGACCTTTGTTTTTGGTCTACAGACATTTGTTACACCTGTATATGACTGGCATTAGCCTGTACCAGACTTTTGCCTTTGGTTTACAGATGTGTTATACCTGTGTATGACTGGAATTAGCCTGTACCAGACCTTTGCCTTTGGTTTATAGACATTTGTTATACCTGCGTATGACTGGTATTAGCCTCTACCAGACCTTTGCCTTTGGTTTACCGACATTTGTTATACCTGTGTTTGATTGGCATTAGCCTGCACAAGACCTTTGTCTTTGGTTTATAGACATTTGTTATACCTGTGTATGACTGGCATTAGCCTGTACCAGACCATTGCCTTTGGTTTATAGATATTTGTTATATCTGTGTATGACTGGCATTAGCCTGTACCAGGCATTTGCCTTAAGTTTACAGACATTTGTTATACCTGTGTATGACTGGCATTAGCCTGTACCAGACCATTGCCTTTGGTTTATAGACATTTGTTATATCTGTGTATGACTGGCATTAGCCTGTACCAGACCTTTGCCTTTAATTTACAGACATTTGTTATATAGGTTTATGACTGGCATTAGCCTGTACCAGACTTTTGCCTTTGGTTTACAGACATTTGTTATACCTGTGTATGACTGGAATTAGCCTGTACCAGACCTTTGCCTTTGGTTTACAGACATTTGTTATACCTGTGTATGACTGGCATTAGCCTGTACCAGACATTTGTCTTAAGTTTACAGACATTTGTTATACCTGTGTATGACTGGCATTAGCCTGTACCAGACCATTGCCTTTGGTTTACAGACATTTGTTATACCTGTGTATGACTGGCATTAGCCTCTACCAGACCTTTGCCTTTGGTTTACAGAAATTTGTTATATATGTGTATGATTGGCATTAGCCTGTACCAGACCTTTGCCTTTGGTTTACAGAAATGTGTTATATATGTGTATGACTGGCATTAGCCTGTACCAGACCTTTGCCTTAAGTTTACAGACATTTTTTACACCTGTGTATGACTGGCATTAGCCTCTACCAGACCTTTGCCTTTGGTTTACAGAAATTTGTTACACCTGTGTATGACTGGCATAAGCCTGTACCAGACCTTTGCCTTTGGTTTATAGACATTTGTTATACCTGTGTATAACTGGCATTAGCCTGTACCAGACCTTTGCCTTTGGTTTATAGACATTTGTTATACCTGTGTATGACTGGCATTAGCCTGTACAAGACCTTTGTTTTTGGTTTACCAACATTTGTTACACCTGTGTATGACTGGCATTAGCCTCTACCAGACCTTTGCCTTTGGTTTACAAACATTTGTTATACCTGTGTATGACTGGCATTAGCCTGCACCAGACCTTTGTATTTGGTTTATAGACATTTGTTATACCTGTGTATGACTGGCATTAGTCTGTACCAGACCATTGCCTATGGTTTATAGATATTTGTTATATCTGTGTATGACTGGCATTAGCCTGTACCAGACCATTGCTATTGGTTTATAGACATTTGTTATATCTGTGTATGACTGGCATTAGCCTGTACCAGACCTTTGCCTTAAGTTTACAGACATTTGTTATACCTTTGTATGACTGGCATTAGCCTGTACCAGACCATTGCCTTTGGTTTATAGACATTTGCTATATCTGTGTATGACTGGCATTAGCCTGTACCAGACCTTTGCCTTTGACTTACAGACATTTGTTATATAGGTTTATGACTGGCATTAGCCTGTACCAGACCATTGCCTTTGGTTTATAGACATTTGTTACACCTGTGTATGACTGGCATTAGCCTGTACCAGACCTTTGCCTTAAGTTTACAGACATTTGTTATACCTGTGTATGACTGGCATTAGCCTGTACCAGACCTTTGCCTTAAGTTTACAAACATTTGTTATACCTGTGTATGACTGGCATTAGCCTGTACCAGACCTTTGCCTTTAGTTTACAGACATTTGTTATATCTGTGTATTACTGTCATTAGCCTGTACCAGACCTTTGCCTTCGGTTTACAGATTTGTTATATTTGTGTATTACTGTCATTAGCCTGTACCAGACCTTTGCCTTTGGTTTACAGATTTGTTATTCCTGTGTATGACTGTCATTAGCCTGTACCAGACCTTTGCCTTTGGTTTAAAGACATTTGTTATATATCTGTGTATGACTGGCATTAGCCTGTACCAGACCTTTGCCTTTGGTTTACAGACATTTGTTATATCTGTGTATGACTGGCATTAGCCTGTACCAGACCTTTGCCTTTGTTTTACAGACATTTGTTACACCTGTGTATGACTGGCATTAGCCTGTACCAGACCATTGCATTTGGTTTACATACATTTGTTATATCTGTGTATGACTGGCATTAGCCTGTACCAGACCTTTGCCTTTGGTTTACAGACATTTGTTATACCAGTGTATGACTGGCATTAGCCTGTACCAGACCTTTGCCTTTGGTTTACAGACATTTGTTATATCCGTGTATGACTGGCATTAGCCTGTACCAGACCTTTGCCTTTGGTTTACAGACATTTATTATATATCTGTGTATGACTGGCATTAGCCTGTACCAGACCTTTGCCTTTGGTTTACAGACATTTGTTATATCTGTGTATGACTGGCATTAGCCTGTACCAGACCTTTGCCTTTGGTTTACAGACATTTGTTACACCTGTGTATGACTGGCATTAGCCTGTACCAGACCATTGCCTTTGGTTTACAGACATTTGTTATATCTGTGTATGACTGGCATTAGCCTGTACCAGACCTTTGCCTTTGGTTTACAGACATTTGTTATATCTGTGCATGACTGGCATTAGCCTGTACCAGACCTTTGCCTTTGGTTTACAGACATTTGTTATATCTGTGTATGACTGGCATTAGCCTGTACCAGACCTTTGCCTTTGGTTTACAGACATTTGTTATATCTGTGTATGACTGGCATTAGCCTGTACCAGACCTTTGCCTTTGGCTTACAAACATTTGTTATACCTGTGTATGACTGGCATTAGCCTGTACCAGACCTTTGCCTTTGGTTTACAAACATTTTTTATACCTGTGTATGACTGGCATTAGCCTGTACCAGACCTTTGCCTTTGGTTTACAAACATTTGTTATACCTGTGTATAACTGGCATTAGCCTGTACCAGACCTTTGTCTTTGGTTTACAGACATTTGTTACACCTGTGTATGACTGACATTAGCCTGTACCAGACCTTTGCCTTTGGTTTACAGACATTTGTTATATCTGTGTATGACTGGCATTAGCCTGTACCATACCTTTGCCTTTGGTTTACAGACATTTGTTATATCTGTGTATGACTGGCATTAGCCTGTACCAGACCTTTGCCTTTGGTTTACAGACATTTGTTATATCTGTGTATGACTGGCATTAGCCTGTACCAGACCTTTGCCTTTGGCTTACAAACATTTGTTATACCTGTGTATGACTGGCATTAGCCTGTACCAGACCTTTGCCTTTGGTTTACAAACATTTGTTATACCTGTGTATGACTGGCATTAGCCTGTACCAGACCTTTGCCTTTGGTTTACAAACATTTGTTATACCTGTGTATGACCAGCATTAGCCTGTACCAGACCTTTGCCTTTGGTTTACAAACATTTGTTATACCTGTGTATGACTGGCATTAGCCTGTACCAGACCTTTGCCTTTGGTTTACAAACATTTGTTATACCTGTGTATGACTGGCATTAGCCTGTACCAGACCTTTGCCTTTGGTTTACAAACATTTGTTATACCTGTGTATGACTGGCATGTTGCCTGAACCCCGCTTTGATGTAGGGGCATATCTATCAAGCTCTGTATGGAGCATGAAGCCCCGTGTTTCTGGTGAGCCTTCAGACTCGACAGAAACACAAGTTATGGAACAGCGGTTAACGTTCAACTGCTATGGAATGTCGCTGGTGTTAATTTAACATAAAAATATTTGCAATTTTAAAATATTAAATGAAAAATCTTGAGCACTTAAAATGCTATAGTTCTTCCTGTCTCTATAGAACTCCTGTCTTCCACTTACCCATGTGATCATCAGTTCTGAAATGATGCATTGTGGTTACATGAGTATGTACGTCACCAGGATGTGAAACGCTTCTATTTTCCCATAAATTATATCACAGAAAAGAAATAGAAAAGCTTACAACGACTGGTATTCACAATCCTCTTGTAGCTTGATTATAACTTTATATGCTTTAAAATGTGTGGTATAAATTTATATAGGGACTATTTAGCCCTCTATTTATGAAGCTTTGTAAGCAGTTTAGGGGTTGTATCAGAGTAGGAATTGTACAACCTTTCATCTAGATTACGAGTTTTGCGTTAGGCTTAAAAAGCAGCGTTAGCCGGTCCTAACGCTGCTTTTTAACGCCCGCTGGTATTACGAGTCTTGAAGGTACAGGCTCACCGCTCACTTTTTTGGCCAGACTTGGAAATACCGCAAATCCACTTTCGTAAATTGTGTATCCTCTTTTTTCAATGGGACTTGCATAGTGCTGGTATTACGAGTCTGCCAAAAAGTGAGCGGTAGACCCTCTTCTGTCAAGACTGGTACCGCATATTAAAGTCAGTAGTTGAGTTTTACACTACAACGCCGTAGCATAAAACTAATAACTAAAGTGCTAAAAAGTACACTAACACCCATAAACTACCTATTAACCCCTAAACTGAGGCCCTCACGCATCGCAAGCACTAAATTTTTTTTGTTAACTCCTAATCTGCCGAACCGGACATTGCCGCCATTATAATAAATATATTAACCCCTAAACCACTACTCTCCCGCCTCACAAACATTAATTGAATATTATTAACCCCTAATCTGCCGCCCCCAACGTCGCCGCCACTATACTAAAGTTATTAACCCCTAAATCTAAGTCTAACCCTAACCCCCCTAACTTAAATATAATTAAAAGAAACCTAAATAAAAATTACTATCATTAACTAAATTATTCCTATTTAAAACTAAATACTTACCTATAAAATAAACCCTAAGCTAGCTACAATATAACTAATAGTTACATTGTATCTATCTTGGGGTTTAATTTTATTTTACAGGCAAGTTTGTATTTATTTTAACTAGGTAGAATAGTTATTAAATAGTTATTAATCAGCCAATAGGATTGAGCTTGCATTCTATTAATTCATTGGAACAGCCAATAGAATGCAAGCTCAATCCTATTGGCTGATTGGATCCGCTCCGCACCGGATGAAGATAGAAGATGCCGTCTGGATGAAGACTTCTGCCCGTCTGGAGGACCACTTCGCCCGGCTTGGATGAAGACTTCTCCCAGCTTTGTTGAGGACTTCGGCCCAGTTGGATGAAGACTTCTCCCGGTAAGATGATCTTCAATGGGTTAATGTTAGGTTTTTTAAGGGGGTATTGGGTGGGTTTTAGAGTAGGGTTGGTTGTGTGGGTGGTGGGTTTTAATGTTGGGGGGGGATTTGTAATTTTTTTTACAGGTAAAAGAGCTGATTACTTTGGGGCAATGCCCCGCAAAAGGCCCTTTTAAGGGCTATTTGTAATTTAGTGTAGGGTCGGGATTTTTTATTTTGGGGGGGCTTTTTTATTTTGTTAGGGGGATTAGATTAGGTGTAATTCGTTTAAAAATCTTGTAATTTGTTTATTATTTTCTGTAATTTAGTGTTTGTTTGTTTTTGTACTTTAGTTAATTTTATTTAATTGTATTTAATTTAGGGAATTAATTTAATTATAGTGTAGCGTTGGGTGTAATTGTAACTTAGGTTAGGTTTTATTTTACAGGTACTTTTGTTTTTATTTTAGCTAGGTAGTTATTAAATAGTTAATAACTATTTAGTAATTATTCTACCTAGTTAAAATAAATACAAACTTGCCTGTAAAATAAAAATAAAACCTAAGCTAGATACAATGTAACTATTAGTTATATTGTAGCTATCTTAGGGTTTATTTTATAGGTAAGTATTTAGTTTTAAATAGGAATAATGTAGTTAATGATAGGAATATTTATTTCGATTTATTTTAATTATATTTAAGTTAGGGGGTGTTAGGTTTAGGGTTAGGGGCTAATGACTTTAATATAGTGGCAGCGACGTTGGGGCAGCAGATTAGGGGTTAATAAATGTAGGTAGGTGGCGGCGATGTTAGGGTTGGCAGATTAGGGGTTAATAATATTTAACTAATGTTTGCGAGGTGGGAGTGTGGCGGTTTAGGGGTTAATATGTTTATTATAGTGGCAGCGACGTTGGGGGCGGCAGATTAGTGGTAAATAAGTGTAGGTAGGTGGCGGCGACATTGGGGTGGAAGATTAGGGGTTAATAAATATAATGTAGGTGTCGGCAATGTTGGGGGCAGCAGATTAGGGGTTCATAAGTATAATGTAGGTGGCGGCTGTGTCCTGAGCGGCAGATTAGGGGTTAATAATTATAATGTAGGTGTCGGCGATGTCGGGGGCAGCAGATTAGGGGTTAATAAGTGTAAGATTAGGGGTGTTTAGACTCGGGGTTCATGTTAGGGTGTTAGGTGTAGATACAAAATGTATTTCCCCATAGGTATCAATGGGGCTGCGTTAAGGAGTTTTACGCTGCTTTTTTGCAGGTGTTTGACTTTTTTTCAGCTGGCTCTCCCCGTTGATTCCTATGGGGAAATCGTGCACGAGCATGTTACACCAGCTCACTGCTGACTTAAGCAGTGCTGGTATTGGAGTGCGGTAATAAGCAAAATTTTGCTCAACGCTCACTTCTTCTCTTTTAACGACGGGTTTGTAAAAACCCGTAATACCAGCGCTGCAGGTAAGTGAGCGGTGAGGGAAAACTGCTTGTTAGCACCGCACATCCTCTACCGCAAAACTCGTAATCTAGGCCTCTGTATCTTAACAGACAAGCATGAGCAATCGCATGTTCAGATGGGGTTGCACAAGAAAAAGAGAGAGAGAAAGAGAGAGAGAGAGAGAGAGAGAGAGAGAGAGATAGAAAGAAACAAAGAAAAAGAGAGAGAGAAAGAGAGAAAAAAAATAGAGAGACAGAGAAAAAGAGAGAAACAGAGAGAGAGATAAAGAGACCAAATAAGCATTAGCAGGAAGAACCTACCAGCCAATCTTATTTAAAAGTAAGCACCTATAATTCAAATGTTTAAAAAAAAAAATCAAAATGTAGTGTTATTTTGAATTTAAACAGCTTTTACTTCCGATTTTTTATGCAAAACATAATTTCAATGTGTGTTAAAATAATATTTTTTTTTTTCAAATGAATGATAAAAAGTGCAATGTCCCTTTAAATCATCTTTTTTAAGTTATTTTGTGAAGGTTAGAGACCGACAGATGTTATTTAATGTGAAGAATGCAGCAGACGCACAAATTAAATTTGATGTGGTGCATGCAGCAGAGAGTGTTTTGTTGTTTTGAGCTTAGCCTTCTCTTTGAAATGCTTTACTGCTTAACAAATTGGGGTAATTATTCTGTATTTTAGAGCTAGTGGATGTTGGGAAGATTTCACTCTTGCATTTAGGGTTGGAATTAAAAAGCAAACAGAGCGGTGAAGCAGAGAGCACAGAGGTCCTAAGGCTGATCTAAGTAATCACTGTGTTGTAATTCTCATCCATCTAGCGCTGTCCGGTGCTGAAAACAGAATATGTTCAGACAAATATTTGCACTGTATTTAAGATGCTTTTTAAATTAGAGGTTGGTTGTACAATTCAATCAATACCTATTCAAGGGAGAGGAAATTTTAGGTATTTAAAGTAAATTAAAAAAATATATAGATTTATTTACACTATGGGCTTAAAAAGGAGATTTATAGTTATTTTTTTCTTTGTTTCATATTAATGGTGGAATTTCAAGTTGAATAATACTCTTTATTTTGTTTAAAGGGACATAAAGCCCAAATGGTTTTCTTTCATGATTCAGATGGAGGGTACACATTTAAAGAACTTTCTAATTTTCTTCTATTATCAAATATTCTTATTTTTTTTGTTTTTGGATCCTTTGTTGCTATTGCATTGTCTTTTTATCATAAATTTGTTGTTTATGCAAATCTACTGTATTTACTGGTCCTTTAACCATATTAATTAGAAGTACCTTTTAGACAACTGATACCTCAGTATTAGCTTTTTTTTAAAGGAACAATCTAGCCAAAATTAATATCTAATGATTCAGATAGGGCATGCCATTTTAATCAACTTTACAATTTACTTTTATCATCAGATTTGCTTGTTCTCATGGTATTATTTGTTGAAAGCTGAACCTAGGTGGGCTCATATGCTCATTTCTAAGCCCTTAAAGATTGACTCTTATCTCAGTGCATTTTTGATAGTTTTTCTCAGCTAGACAGCACTTGTTCACGTGTTCTATATAGATAACATTGTGTTCACTCCTGTGGAGTTATGTATGTGTCAGCACTGATTGGCTAAAATGCAAGTCTGTCAAAAGAACTGAAATAAGGGGGCAGTCTGCAGAGGCTTAGCTACAAGGTAATCACAGAGGTCAAAAGTTTATAAATATAACTGTGTTGGTTATGTAAAACTGGGGAATAGGTAATAAAGGGAGTATCTATCTTTTTAAACAATACACATTTTCAAGTAAACTGTCCCTTTAAAGATGGTTTTAGCTTTTTTTTTATAAGTGAGAAGAAGCTTTTGGTATCTAAAGTAAATTTGAATGTAAAAGAAATATACAAGTTTATCTAAATTATTGGCTTAACGATGGATTGTAGTTTATTGTTTCCTTTGTTTCATATACAATGTGGCATTTAGAATGTTTAATGGGTTTTTGTTTATTAATGTTCCTATCCCAACTAATTTTTAGTTTCTTGTAATGTCTGCAGAGATGTCTCTCTCCACCAAGAGTCCGCAAGTCTGTTGGCTTTATCAGCCAGTGAGAATTAAAAAAACTCTGTCAGCCAATAAAAATAATAGGAGGTGCACAACCAAAGCTATAGTATTAGCTTGAGGTTAAATTGGCTTTACATTGTTTTCTGGCACCCACATGTCTATCAAGTAAAAAAATCTATGGTAGGTAGATTAATTTGCCAGAGACCTACCTGGATATTACAACTTCATTCTTTTGCAGTTTGATTTCTGTCCATGTATTTGCCCTCTGACCACTTGATATTTGTTTGTTTTTAACTAGATAATAACAGCTGATTCTGACAAATACAAAGATCTCCCCCAGTCATTTTCAGTTATCTCTTAATCCTTGAAATTACCTGTTTTCTCCCATTTGAAAACTGCATTCAAACCATGAATTTGTCATTGTTTTTCTAATAAATATTAACAAATTTAACCATAGCGACATTAATGCATCTTATCATTTTATTACCTCTGGGTGGTTTAGAGGGGCCAATCTCATCGACAAAAATAAATAAATACATAAGTAAATAGACCACCACTACATGCGTTCCATAAATTACCATCAGCACTAGAATGTTGTTTTGCTTATGAATTGTGGATACAAAGCAGAGAAGTATGATAATCAAGCTTGGATGGGCTCATAACATCCTCTTCTTCCTTTTGGCTACAAGTGCCCCCTGTTGTAAAGCCAGATCCCTCCTCTCACCTTTTTTGCTTATTTTCATGGTAATTAAACTGGCCTCCAGGGGGCAGTATGGCCCAATATGGGAACCACTGGTCTAAATGAATGTTTAACAGGATAGAACTTGCAAATATGCCTCTTTTCATTGGCTCACACGATTTTTTCTACTCACTTCCATCCTTCTGTTGCTGCTCCTTCAACAAAGGATACCAAGAGAAAGATTTTGATAATAGAAGTAAAATAGAAAGTTGTTGTATGCTCCACCACGTTCTTTGCATAGAACTATTTGTTGCAGGGGTAAAGTAAAGTCAGCTCTAGAAATGCACTACTGGGAGCTATCTGAATATATCTGGTGAGTCAATAACAAGAGGCATATGTATGTAGCCACCATTGCTGTTCCTGGTCCTATCTATAATAATAATAATAATAATAATAATAATAATAATAATAATAATCTATGTATGCTTTAACCCAAATACCCCTAAATGTCTAATTATTATTATTATTATTATCTGTTATTTGTAGAACGACAACAGATTCTGCAGCACTAATTAATTTGCCTGTGAAAATTATGTACATAAAGTTTTTAAGCAACACAAAAAAAAACATTTGGCTAAGTATATAATATTTTTGATGGAGCGTCACTTAACAAAAACATATATAAATACTTTCATTTCATTTAGCAATAGAACAGGGGAAACTGCTGAATTTGCTGTATCTTGTTTATAAAAGCGATTGCAAGGGAAGATGAAAAGTTAGATTAATGGCCCAGGTTATCAGTCATAAGTTATGGGGAGACTATAAGGGGAAGATAAATTATAGAGCATATCTGAAAGCAAAACATAAATCAGACCTGTTCTTATCAAACCAGTTTAAGTCATTTTGAAGGAAAACAGCTATATCGCTATATTGTTGTTCTATCGCTATGTTATTCTGGGATTCTCTAAAAAAACAACAAGCAGTAATTAATAGGGCACAAGTGGGTTGATGGAATATTTTTTTAATTAATAAATAACAATATTATGACCAATGCAATTTTCCTCATGGAAAAAACATATCTCTTGGCTTAGGCGGAAAATCACTTTCTTACAAAAAGAGGAAAACTAGAATGGACATTAAATCCAACATTTTTATTTCATGATTCAGATTTTGTTGATTTTCAGAGAAACTCTTTACACAAATGGAAAGATGGAAAAGTACACAAGGAACTGATGATTATTTGTTGGCTCATACATTGTCCCCAAACTTAATTTTAGTAATAACAGATCAACAGATTTTGAAATATTTATTAAAACGATGTATTTACAATAATTACATTTATTTAAAACAAAGAATATCTAAATATTAAACATCATAATAAGTATCTGCTAGTTTGATTGATACAAGAATCAAACAAGAGTTAAGGACAATATATCCATGTACTTATACCAACCATCCCCAGTAAATGGTCAAAGGATTGCTTAAAGTCACAATTAAACTTTCATGATACAGACAGAGCATACTCTTTGGGAACCACTGGATGAATGTTAAAGGGACATGAAATCCAAAAGGATTCAGCTAGAACACTCAATTTTAAACAACTTTTCAATTTACTTTATCTAATTTGTTTCGTTCTCTTGGTAATCGTTGTGGGAAAGCATTCCTAGGTAGGCTCAGAAGAAGAAATTTACTACTGGGACCTAGCTGGTGATTGGTGACTGCACATATATACCTCTTGTCATTGGTTCAACCAATTTATTTAAATAGCCCCCAGTGTGCATTGCTGCTCCTTCAACAAATGATGCCATGAGAATGAAACACATTTGATAATACAAGTAAATTGGATAGTTTCATAAAATCATACACACAAGCAAGTTAAGCAGATCAAGGTGTCTTTAATTTAGGGAATAAATATTATGGACGTGCATTTGGCTTTGGCAGAATAGAAATTGAATCTAATTGTATGCTGATTTGGTAATTCATCCAACATGAACAGATGAAGAAATTTTTGGATGCAAATGATTAAGAATGAACTATTGCTTCAGGAAAATGATTTGTTTATTTGTTTGTACCGATTGGCACCAAGAAACCGTCAGGAACAGAAAAGAAAGAGGGGGGAGCTATAGCTTTCGGTTAATCTGCTTCTTTCTTTGTATTGATGTATAGGGGGTCTGACCATTCATGTGTCCATCACTTCCTGTCCAATCCTGACATAGAATGATTTATGTTAGGAACAGTCAGGCACCAAGTTTTGGATTTTAATCAAGTCTTAATCAAGTATAGGGAGATGGGAGACTAGGTAAGCTCAGCCATTTCAAATTACTTTGACAAGAGCCATTGGGCCAATCAGTTGTGTGACTTCTGGGGGGCCTCTGTGAGGTAGTCATTGACTCAAATTTAATCAGTGAGTTGTATGTTCTTTTAGCATTGAACTATAGGTTGTTTTAATTTTTTGTATTCTATAACATAACATTTTTGTAAAAATCAGCTGTATATATTTGTTGTTCCCATTAGAAATAACAGTTGCAAATATGTAAGGAATCTTCCACTAAATGCCCACATGGAGAACATTCAGCTGAATAAAATGTTAAAAAAAAATCTAAAACAAATCTTTTGGACTAAACATTTTTTTTGCCTGTGCACATTTCTAGTAAATATAGTGCTTTGTGATAGGTTTTTTACTTACTAAAATGCGTAATCTTGAACATGAGAATCAAGAGGATTTTGGTAAATTATAAAACTTTATAATGTTTGTTTTTAAACTGCTCTTGCAGCGGCATTTTCTCTTATAACAAATAAAGTAGACTTTCCTTACTCATGCTAAACTTCATTCAGTGTTTTTGTTCATCACTGGTTGAAAGTTACAGTGAATAAAAAAAAGTCTACAGACCTTTATAAAATTAAGGATTTTTGATATGTAAAGACAGAAATAATAATGTAAATGTCAGACTTTGCACACCTGTAATGTGATTTTCCAACAAAAAAAAATGAAAGTGACATTTTCTTTCATGATTTGGGTAGAACATACAATTTTAAACAACTTTCCATTTTACTTCCATTATCAAATTTGCTTTGTTCTCTGGTTATCCTTTGCTGATGGAACAGCATTGCACTACTGGCGGTAAGTTAAACACATCTAGTCAGCCAATCACATGAGACAAATGTGTGCAGGCACCAATCAGCAAATAGCTCTCACTAGTGTAGGATTGGTGTGCATTCTTTTTCAACAAGTGATACCAAGAGAACAAAGCACATTTGAAAATAGAAGTGAATTTAAAAGTGTCTTAAAATTACACGCTCTATTGGAATCATGCAAGTTTAATTTTCACTTTCCAATCCCTTTAATTAATTATTAGGAACATTCACCTAGATTACGAGTTTTGAGCGCTATAGGGAAAGTAAAGAATGCCACAAAAGTTGCGTTATTTAACCCCCTATAGCACTGCAATTACAAGTTTAAAACAACCCGGCTTGTGCGGGCGATATGGCTGCGTTGAGCTCCATACCGCACACAAAAGCAACAGTGTTTTGACGTACTCGTGCACGCTTTCCCCATAGACATCAATGGGAAAAGCCAGCTGAAAAAAAAGTCTAACACCTGCGATTGCGGAATGATAAGCTCCATAACACAGCCCCATTGATGTCTATGTGAAAAAAAAATACAGTTTGAACCTAACACCCTAACATAAACCCCGAGTCTAAACACCCCTAATCTGATGCCCCCGACATAGCCAATGCCTGCCTACAGTTATTAACCCCTAATCTGCCGCTCCCGATATCACCGCCACCTAAATAAAATCATTAACCCCTAATGTGCTGCTCCCCATATTGCTGCCACTATACTAAAGTTATTAACCCCTATTTTGCCGCTCCCCAACATTGCTGTAACTAAATAAAGGTATTAACCCCATATCACTACTACTAAATAAACCTATTACCCCTAAACCGCCAGACCCCACATCGCAACAACCTAACTTAAACTATATTAACCCTAAACTTAACCCTAACGTAAACCCTAACACCCCCTAACTTTAACATAATTAAAATAGAGCTAAATTAAACTTACAATTATTAACTAAATAAACCTATTAACCCCTAAACTGCCAGCCCCCCACATACCAACAACCTAAATTAAACTATATTATCCCCTAAACCTAACCCTAACCCTAATCCTAACCCTAACACCCCCTAACTTTAACATAATGAAATTAGATCTAAATTAAATTTACAATTATTAACTAAATAATTCCTATTTAAAATTAAATACTTACCTGTGAAATAAAAGCTAAGGTAGCTACAATATAACTAATAGTTACATTGTAGCTAGCTTAGGTTTTATTTTTATTTCACAGGTAAGTTTGTATTTATTTTAACTTGGTAGACTAGTTAGTAAATAGTTATTAACTATTTACTAACTACATAGTTAAAATAAATACAAACTTACCTGTGAAATAAAACCTAACCTATCTTACACTAAAACCTAACATTACAAACAATAAAAACACTAAAATTACAAAAAATAAAAAAACTACCATTACAAAAAATAAAAAAACCTACCATTACAAAAAAAAATGAAATTATCCAAAAAAATAAACATTATTCCTATTCTAATACCAATAAAAAAAAAAACACCCCATAATAAAAAGTCTAATCCTTAAAATGACCTTTTGGGGGGCCCTTAAAAAGGGCCTTTTGTAGAGCATTGCCCTGAAATAAACAGCTCTTTTGCTCGAAAAAAAAATACAAACACCCCCAAACAATATACAAACCCCCAGCTCATATGATAAAAAAAACACCCCCTAACAATACACATTAAATAAATTATCAAAAATAAAAAAATATTCCTATTCTAATACCCATAAACAAAACACTCCAAAATTAAAAACCTTATCTAGAATAAACTACCAATGGCCCTTAAAAGGGCCTTTTGTAGGGCATTGCCATAAAGATATCAGCTCTTTTAGTGAAAACAAATGACACACTAACATTACACCCCCCCCCCACCAAACCCACAATATGGCATCCCTTGCATTCCTATTGGCTGAAATATTTGAATCAGCCAATAGGAATTAGAGCTGCTTAAATCCTTTTAGCAGCCCTAATTCCTATTGACTGATTCAAATATTTCAGCCAATAGGAATGCAAAGGACACCATCTTGGATCGCGTACCTTGTATTGAAGATTCAGCGTACGGCGGCGACCGTATGAAGTGGATGCTCCGCCGTCTGGATGAAGACTTCTCGCCACCTGGATCAGGACTTCAACTCCAGGATGAAGATCGTTCAAGCGGGACTTCAAAAGTTGTAAGTGGATCGTCAGGGGGTTAGTGTTAGGCTTCTTAAGGGTTTTTTGGGTGTTTTTTTTTTTTTTAGTTTAGGGTCTGGGCAGTAAAAGAGCTAAATGCCCTTTTAAGGGCAATGCCCATACAAATGCCCTTTTCAAGGCAATGGGTAGCTTAGGTTTTTTTAGAATTAGGTTTTTTATTTTGGGGGTTTGTTGGGTGGTGGGTTTTACTGTTGGGGGATCTTTGAGCTTTTTTTTACAGGTAAAATAACTGATATCTTTGGGGCAATGCCCCACAAAATGCTCTTTTAAGATAGTTTTATTGTAAGCTAGGTTTTTTTTATTTTTGGTGGGCTTTTTTATTTTGATAGGGCTATTAGATTTTTGTGTACAGTAATTCTTTTTTATTTTTGATCATTTTGTTTGTTATTTTCGGTAATTTAGTGTTTGTTATTTTTTGTAACTTTTATTTTTTTGTTTTTGTATTTAGATACTTTGTAATTTTTAGAGTAGTGTTAGGATTCTTTTAATGTGTAGTTTAGTTTAATTTAATTGGTAGTTAGTTTAATTTTAGATTAATAATTATATTAGTTTAATTGTTAGTTTAAACTTAGTTCTTTTAATTTGACAGGTAAGGTTTAATTTAATTTAAGCTAGGGAAATTGTAATTTTAATATAAAGTTAGGCGGGAGCATTAGGTTTAGGGGTTACAAGTTTAAATTAGTTTATTGCGATGTGGGGGGCTTTCAGTTTAGGGGTTAATGGTTTAGTTTAGTATATTTCGTTGTGGGGGATTGCGGTTTAGGGGTTAATAGGTTTAGTATACTGTAGTGGCGGCGGTGTAGGGCTTAATAACTTTAGTATAGTGGGGGCGATGTGGGCGGATGGCATATTAGGGGTTAATAATATTTAAATAGTGTTTGCGACGCGGGAGGGCAGCAGTTTAGGGGTTAATAACTTTAGTATAGTGGTGAGGATGTCAGGGAGCAGCGGAAAAGGAATTCGTATTTTTTTAAAGTGGCAGTGACATTGCAGCGACATTGGGAGTGGCAGATTAAGGGTTAATAAATTTAATTTAGTGTTTGGGATGCGGGAGGGCCTCAGTTTAGGGGTTAATATGTAGTTTATGGGTGTTAGTGTACTTTGTAACACTTTAGTTATGAGTTTTATGTTACAGCGTAAAACTCATAACTACTGACTTTAGATGTCGTTACAGATCTTGTCGTTTCAGAGTGTAACGCTCGCTTTTTAGCCTCACCGCAAAACTTGTAATACCGGCGCTATGGGAATCCCATTAAAAAAACGTAATTTTTAGTAGTGCAGGACTGACGTTGCGTTATAGGCTAAAAGGCTTGCAGCACACCTATACCGACAAGACTTGGAATGGCTGCGTTAGGGAAAATTATGCGTTATGGGCCACAACGCTGCTATTTGACTCATAACGCAAAACTCGTAATCTAGGTGATTTTAAATTAAAAAAAAATTACAACAAACTGATTGAATACATCTGCACATCAACAATTAATACTTTGTGGACTTTTGAATTTTATCCTATTCTTCTTTACAAAAAGTTCAAGTTTCTTTAAATTACAAAGGGATCTCCTGTGTACAGCTCTCTTTAGGTCACTCCACAGTTTTCATTGTCCAGGCTCTGACTGGACAATTCCAAGACTTTATTTTACTTTTCTAAAGCCAAGTCGTGCTCAACTTGAATGTGTGCTTTGAGTCGTTGTTGTGGTGGACAGTAAAATGACTCTTTTTGCTTTTTGACAGAGGCTGGCAGGTTTTGGGCCAAACTATCTTGATATTTTGAACTATTCATTAACCCAGTTATTCATTATCCCATATATCTTAACAAGAGCCCCTGACAAACATGAAGAAAAGCAGACCCAAAGCAGGATGCTACTACCACCATGCTTCAAAGTCAGTAGGGTATTCTTTGGATGATGAGCTTTATTGGCTTTGCACCAAACATATCTTTTTCAATTTAGGCTATAAAATCCAACCTTTCTCTCACACTATAGCACATTGTCCCATCTGGTTTGGGTGTCACTGAATTAATCTTTGGTCATAATGGGCAGATGAGCTTGGATGTTCCTTTTGGTAGGAAAGTATTTCTGTCTTGTCACCCTACCTCATAGCCCAGACATGTGCAGAATACGAGAGATGATGGTCATATGCATCACTTATTGATGATGGTTTCACAGTGCTCCATGGTACATCCTGTGCCTTCAAAATTATTTTATATCTCTCTCCTGATTGGTACTTTTCAAAAATTATCTCTCACACTTTATTTTCTTTGCAGACCATGGCTGTCACAATAAGATACAACCCCAAGCATTCAAGTAAATCCTACAATAACAGCTGACTTGTATCTGCTTTTAATAAGAATCACTTTAATTGATGGCAGCTACAGTAGTATATACTATTTACCTACAGACAGGATTTAGTACGTGTCTGGCTAACTCTCAACACCGCTAGAGATTCTATTATAAGATGCTGTGCATACTTTTGCAATACTGGTGTTGTTGTTTTTTTATTATTTAAAATGTTCATAATAATTAATCATTAACTCTTAATTTCATGATACATTTAAAGCATACACATATAAAAAAAATACAAATATTTTTTCTCTAATTTACTTTGTCCCCATGCTATTCTTTGTCAGGTACATGTCTGGAGCACTATATAGCAGCAGTTTTACAAGAACACTTTTAACACTAGCTGGCAGCAGTGTTTGTACTAGTAGCTTTGTTATAAGCATTCTTGCAAAACTGCTGCCGTATAGTGATCCAGACATGTGAATGTTCCTGAGCCTAACTAACTGCGATGCAAGGAACAATACCAAGAAAATTAAAGGGACAGTCAAGTCCAAATTAAACATTCATGATTTAGATAGGGAATGCAATTTTTAACAACTTTCCAATTTACTTTATCACCAATTTTGCTTATTTCTCCTGGTATTCTTAGTTGATTGCTAAACCTAGGTAGGCACATATGCTAATTTCTTAGACTTTAAATAGACCGCCTCTTGTGTGAAAGCATTTTGACAGTTTATCACCACTAGAGGGCGTTAGTTCATGTATGTCATATAGATAACATTGAGCTCACACACGTGAAGTTACCTAGGAGTCAGCACTGATTGGCTAAAATGCAAGTCTGTCAAAAGAACTGAAATAAGGGGGCAGTTTGTAGAGGCTTAGATACAAGGTAATCACAGAGGTAAAATGTCTATTATTATAACTGTGTTGGTTATGCAAAACTGGGGAATGGGTAATAAAGGGATTATCTATCTTTTTAAACAACAAAAATTCTAGTGTTGACTGTCCCTTTAAATAAAATTTATAATAAATTGTACATATTTGTTTTTTTATTATGCACTCTATCTGAAATATGAAGGAAAATGTTTGAGTTTCATGTCCCTTTAATTAAAGCAAATACAATAAAGACATGAGATTATTTTTATTTGTTGCTTCTGAAACAGGGCATTAAGAAAAAATAAAGAAACTGTAGCCCTTATTCTTGTCTGACAATTAACTATTAACACCTAGAGGTGTAAGGGTGTTAAAAGTGAGCTTCAGGCCGACTGACCTAGATTTGTATGAAATAAAAAGTCATTTTTCGCACACAATACACAATAGATAATATAAAAGATATATAGAACATAAAATCTGTACAACCAATAGTTTCAGCGGAATCTTCTTCATGTGGGTTCTGTGTAAGGATGTGCAAATGAATTAAACAAAATCTCATAATTGAAATTTGCTGAGCTTAATGTCATTTTTAGCATCAGTTACACAACTTCAGCTTATAACTCTTCACATGATGAACACATAAAATATCCTTATATATTTAATAACCAACACACATCTATTCCTGCTCCAGGATGCAAAATATATAACCAATAAAACAATCCTGCCTTTCATAATGTTAATTGGCAGTGATTAGTGAGCTAATATTGCACCATGAGTATTTCTTAGGTGCAGTCTATGACTATAGCTTTGAACTGCAATTGGTTGATATTTGTAAAAGTTGGAAAAAATGGAAAAGACGTTGCCAACAAGTTCTTTACAAGCCAAAAAAACAAACAAACAGTTCAACTGAGGAATGAAGAAATCTACTCAGTTATTAGGTAATGTTATAAAAATTTGTGAAGGTTTAATTTACGTTAAAGCAAAACGCTATTGCACTGAATCTATAAACTGTCCATGTTCATATATACATACATACATATATATATATATATATATATATATATATATATATATATATATATATATATACAGTGATAAACCTTCACTGACTATGTGTTGTTCATATTATGAGAACAGATTCATTGTATCTCTGTGTTTTTTTGTTTTTTTTGTAAATATATATTATAGATTTATAAGCAGTCCTGTCTTGCTGTTTCAAACAACCAGTTCTGCAAAAATATGAGCGTATTTAAACACTGAAAAGGCAACTTGCTACCTATGGAGAGCAAAGGTTTGGCAAATAAAAAAGTGTGATTTTGTGTGTGCAGTCTTTTTAACCAGGTCACTACATCTGGTACAGGTTTTTTCAGGTCTACTTTTTATGACCCAATCAGGAGGTTCCACTTGCACTGCGATCATTACTGCTTCCTGCTGTGAGTGGATGTTGTGCGGTTGCTGATATACTCAGTGGTCCTCTTGAGTACTATTGGAATTGTTTATTATCAACTGCATATCCCTGGGGGAGTGCTCTTCTCAGTTCAGCTTACACAGTGTAGAATCAAGGTTCTGTTTCATTTTTAATAGAATTCTTTTGAGACAAACCTCTTAGACTACTGAAGGATAGTGCTAGGCTGAGAGCAAAATTCAAATCCTGCTGTCAAAACACATAGGAAGAATGACAGGTTTCTATTCCCTTTTTTTCTTGAGTAGCTAAAACACCTCATGTATGTAATGGATTTGTCATGATGAAATTATATATGTGTATTTCCAAACAGTAAAACAACGACAATGATCTGTTTAAGACAAAAAGTAGATACTATTTTATTAGATTCTCACCAGCTGTAGTCCGACAATTCATACTCATACTTGTACCCTGGAGGGATTTTCTCTCACAGATAAAGAATATAACTTTGCATCCAAGGGCCTTTTAAATAGTACATCAAGCTTTGCAAAGCATATTTGAATAAAAAAATGAAAAATTACTTTTCATTGCGGATTTAACAAATTGAAGAGGAACGAAGAAAAGAAAAGCAATATAATAGTCTCACCCAAACCCCACTGCATTCTATTATGATACTGAATGTGTATATTGTATATCTCTAATAATGTGCTCTTTTGTGCTCTGAAACGTATACTGTGATCTATACAAACCTCTGTACGAAGACACAGATAATATGGTGAATGATAAAATGACTTCTATTCAATAGAGGCTGTATTTTATAACCTGCACCTTCAATCTACAGTATGTTTTGTACGTCTATTCAGGAGGGAAATAATAGTTTGTTTTTTATAAAAAGTATTTGATACCTTTAAAAAAATTATTAAAGAAACATAATAATAAACAACTAACTTATTATTTTATTTTTGTTTTTAACAAATTCCATTCTGCCATAATAGGTTAAAATGGTATTAAATGCTGAATAAAAATTAGAACAATTAATGTACTGACAGCAAATACTAGCCTGAGAATAATATGTAGATGTATTTTGTTATTATGTTAGTTGTTAGTTATTTGTGTTACTCATATGGGCTAAGAGTACAGCAGTCAACCGAAACGCGTAGCCTGCTAGCTGACACAGGGATTCATGCAATCTGTCCCCTTTTGTGCACTTTATATGTTTCAATATGTTTTATATGTTTATAACTTTCCATTTTACTTCTATTGTCAAATTCATGTCAGTCTCTTTCTATCCTTTGTTGAAGGAGCAGCAATGCACTACTGAGAGCTAGCTGAAGGCATCTGGTGAGTCAATTGCAAGTAGTGCACGGTGTTCCTGGGACTTCCTAGATATGATTTTCAACAAAGGATACAATTTTTTTTATAAAACAAAAGTAAATTGGAAAGTTGCATGTTCTATCAGAATCATGGAAGAAAAAAAATGTGTTTCATGTCCCTGTAAATATTGAATAAATAATTGTAAGACTCACAGTCTCCATAAAGTAACGGGCACCATCATATTGTAATATAGGTTAAAGATCAGTTTAACAACTTTTTTGGTAGTTTTTATAATAACTTAAAATATTGGTTATTTATTACACCCATCCTTCTTTAGAAGTAAATTATAGGAAAGTGAATATACTCAATTGATTAATTAAGTTTTAAATTGTAAATGATATATAGACTTGCAGGTCTTTAATGAAGTGCATGTGATCATGTGATCATGTGCAAAATGCACCAGGTCAGTAGTATATTGGGTGCTATCATGTTACGTTAAAGGGACATTGAACCCAATTTTTTTCTTTTGTAATTAAGATTGGGCATAAAATTTTAAGCAACTTTCTAATTTACTCCTATTAGCAAATTGTAAGTTTAGACGCCGGGCCCATTTTTGGTGAACAACCTGGGTTGTTCTTGCTGATTGGTAGATAAATTCACCCACCAATAAACAAGTACTGAACCAATAATTGGCTGGCTACTTAGCTTAGGTGCCTTATTTTTCAAATAAAGATAGCAAGAGAACGAAGACAAATTGATAATAGGAGTAAATTAGAAAGTTGCTTAAAATCGCATGCTCTATCTGAATCATGAAAGAAAAAATTTGGGATCAGTGTCCCTTTAACAATGTTTCACTGACTGCTGAATTAATTCCTTTAAGTATTTCACTTACCCAGAGTCTATTTCCTGTTGCTCACAGGTCTAATGATCTAGGTTTAAAAGCTTTAAGGGTATCCTGCTGTTTAGGCCAATTAGGGACAGATATAAATGAGTAAATAGAGTGAGTAAACAATGGTTGCATAAAATATAGCAGTGTTTGGAATGAGAAGTCTGGAAACAAAGCTTCAAATTCTCACTTGATCTGAAAAGTCCACACTTTTCAGTTTAAATTACAGGAAAAGTAAATACAATTTTTGAAATTTTCATCATGGTCTTGATTTCGCTATCCTCCGCTCTTGTCCACTCAGCATTTAGCATTGCACACTTTGCCTGGTGTCCAGTGCCGCCCCCTGCTTGTGCGGGCAATTGTGCATGTGCATGGGCTTTCAATCTTCCTGGTCGGAGAAGTCCTCGTTGCGAGAATGTTGAAGTTGAAGGCGCTCCAAAGCTACTATTGTATCTTCTTAAATAAAGCCCCATGTATACAGTTCAGTTTGTACTTGTTCCTGAATTCCCTATATTTTTCCTTACCACCTCTAATGGAAGACTATTCCATGAATTAACAACACTTTCTGTAAAGAAGATGTAACATAAAATAGCTAACTTAACCCCTTGCTCTGTTTTTCCTCTTATTTATAGATATATTCTTATCCTCAGCTTTGTTACGTTGCTTAATATACAAGGTTTGTGTTGTGTTCCTACTTTCTCCAGTTCCTCCTCTAAGCTACACATTTTTAAGTCTTAAACAACTTTTCCTATAGATCCTGGATCTGATTTTGAGTTATACTTCTACTTTCTTGGTTATTATTATTTTTATTTTTTTTGGTAGTGAGAAGCAGTTGGCCAAAACCATCTGTATTATCACCTCATTCTCTTCCAAATTAATTGTAAGGGATCGATCGCAAAAGCTTTTAAAATTATTTCTCTATGAAAAATCATTAGATAAACTTTTCTAAAAGACTGTGATTGACCCTAAATCGCTTATTTTCATCTGTAATATATTTATTGCATTTTAAGTAGACACAGGCATTTTGGAGCTTCGTTAGCTGCCGAATGAGGAATTAGGCGGCCGCTCGTGGGTTTATATTCGGTGCTGGATTCATGCTTGTGAAAGATCACCAAACTGGATTTGCACAGATCTTAGTGTGATGATCTTTCACAAGAATCAATCCAGCACTGAAAATTGTTTAAAGTCGATAACAGATAGACCCAAAAACGTTTTTTTATTTAATTAATAATTTCTTAAAGGACCACTAAAGTCAAAATTAAAGGTATAGAAAAGTCAAAATTAAACTTGCATGATTCAGATAGAACATTTCATTCAAAGACACTCACATCTATTTTCAAATGTGCTTTGTTCTCTTGGTATCTATTGTTTAAAAAGAATACATTATTAAAATCAGTGGCAATTGTCCTTATTAACCATTGAGGAAGTTGTACAGCAACATATGATGGTGTTTCGTTTGTGTGTTTTTAATGTTTTATAGTTTAAAATATATTTTAAGCTTTTTTTCTTTATGAACAAAAACGTCTTTATTAACAAATATCTACATACATGTTTTCATTGCTTGTGTATTTTCTTTTATTCCTGTGATAACAAGTCAGTGTTTAATGCTTTGCAATTTTTATTTTAAGGGACAGTCTACTACAGAATTTGTATTGATTAAAAAGATAGATAATCCCTTTATTACTCATTCCCCAGTTTTGCATAACCAACACGGTTATAATAATACACTTTTTACCTCTGTGATTAACTTGTATCTAAGCCTCTGCAGATTGCCCCCTTATTTCAGTTCTTTTCACAGACTTTCATTTCAGCCAATCAGTGCTGACTCATAAATAACTACACAGGAGTGAGCACAGTTATATTTATATGGCACACTTGAAATAGCACTATCTAGCAAAATGCACTGAAATAAGAGGCAGCCTTCAAGGACTTAGAAATTAGCATATGAGCCTACCTAGGTTTAGCTTTCAACAAAGAATACCAAGAAAACTTGATGATAAAAGTAAATTGTAAAGTTGTTTAAAATAACATGCTCTATCTGAATCATGATAGTTTAATTTTAATAGACTTTTTCTTTAAATAAACTCATTGCTTTTGAGAAATTTACTTTAACTCATAGTCATACTTTTCAACTGTGCTCACTCTTTTGTAGGAATCTATTTGTATTCTACCCTGTGCCCCGGGGTTTAACTAATAACAAATTTGCTGGCACCCTGGGTTATCAGCATTTTACTAGGTTTCACTGGCTGCAATTATATTGTCTAATACATTCTTCTTCTTGTGAATTAATGCTATCTATAAGCAATTCAGCTTCAGCTGTTGATGCACTGCTGCTCCTGAGCATACCTAGATATGCTTTTCAACAAGCATTCCGATCATCAATGTAAAAATCTTTTAAAACTGTGTGATTTATCTGAATGATGAAAGTTTAATTATGACTCTCATGCACCTTTAAATTTAAAAGAAAAGTGATATGGGTGCACAAGAAAAATAAATGATAGAAGCAAACTCTCTCACCCCTGTACTAGGATTCCCAGAACATAATCAGTCACTCTAGATCAGTGATTCCTGTGTGTGTATTCATGTTCTCCTATCAAGTCAGAGTTGAACCCCCTTGGCAGCCAGAGAGTTCCACAACCGAGTGTCACACAATATACTGCATACCTGTATCAGAAAATAATCCAATGACAGGTGTCATCCTTGGTGGCACTTTAGACAAGAGGCATAGATGTGCAGCCACCAATAAACAGCTAGCTCCCAGTAATGCATTGTTGCCCTCTGCGTCTACCTAGGTATGATTTTCAACTAGGGATATCAAGACAACAAAGTCAATTATATAATAGAATACAATGTAAATGTTGTTTAAATTCACATGCCCTGTCTGAATAAAAAATAAAAAATGTGGCTGTCATGTTTCTTTAACATACTAAAGAAATAAATTGTGATAATGTATTTCTATTTATAATAACAACTGCTTTGGTATATGATACACAATGATGTATTGAGACTGCTTCCTTATATGTAAAGAGTTTAAAGAAAGAATGTTTGTTTTGTCTTTACACAGAATCCCCAGCTGCAGTGAAAGCTCAATTTGATGAAGACTTCTGTATGAAAAGCTAATTCCCTGACTTACCTAGATACAGAATGGGTTGTGTGATTCTGTCATGTATACAAAGGAAATATACTGAATTATCCAAATGTATTCCATATATTAATCATGTATGCAGAGTAATAAGATAAGGAAAGACTTTCTCCTATGTCTGCAGTGCTCCTTGACTGAACTTCTGACTCACCTGGTGGTAACGGCTACAAAATCGCTTGCTAGTTTTATGCCTCAGCACGCATCAAGATCTGAATGAATTGCAAGTGATTAGAAAGTAATGAATTCTGAATGTTACCTTGTGTGCTTTCTAAAGGAAGATACAGTACAGTATCACTGAATGAGCTTAAAGGAACAGTGACATGTAACATACATTTACTTTTATCCGAAACATTGATGTTATAATGCTGGTAGATCTTGATAGAAAAACCACATCATTTTCAGGGATGAGTTCTTACCTGCTTAGAAACCTGGACAAATTATTTATACTTAAAGGGACAGCTAACCCTAAAATGCCCCCCTTTTAATTTGCTTCCAGATATCCATTTCACTTGCTGGAATATATTAAGTTGTTTAAAAATAGCTCCTTTACCTTTATATTGGCATCCACAATAGCTGATTTTGCCCATGGTATCCCTACCTATAGTGAAACGTATAATATTTAAGCATAGGTAATATAAAAACTGTGTAAATATAGCCAGCAGAAGACATTATACTCCTAGTGGGAGGTAGAAGATATTGGCAATACTTTCTTAATTTGTAATTAAAACATAAAGAATGTGTTTGTTCAAAAAGTGCTAAAATAATGAAAATACTATTTCCATGCAAGGTTAGCCAATTTTAATTGGCTGCATCTTTGAAGAACAAAACAAGCAATTCCATAAACAAAAATAAAAACAAAAGATCAATTTATTATAGATTTTATACTCTGCAGCTAGTGTAACAAGTCATTGCAAGCACATTAAGGGAAAACAATTGTACCGTGCACTGTCCCTTTATATGTATTAACTTATGAAAGGTCTATTTATTTACATTCATTTTTGAGTTTGCTAGTTTTTCCACTGAAAGGCTGGAGTAAATTAAATTAATTTAAGAACCCTGACACACCTACACTGTGCACAGTGATTATTTTATATGTGCAGGAGATTATTTAAATATGCCCCAGTAAAGGAGTAAGATAGGAAACATCCAAAAGGCTTTTCAAAGGGTATTCCAATAGACTGCAAAACACATGCAAACTTTGCTTTCAAAATCCCAGTTTTAAATACTTTTTAAACATTTAGTATGTCTCTTTTGCATGGAACACTTTTGGGTGCTTATATATCTAAAAAATACTATGATTTGATTTCCTTTTAAATGAAATACATTGGTGTTTCTTATCCAGATACAAACATTAAAACAAAGATAAACAACATTTATTTAGTAGCACAGAAAGTTAATTCATTAAAAAGCGATGTTTGCCCTAAAAGTGTAGCTGATGCACCATGAGTTTAAGAGATAAGCTGTTTTATCACTTTTTATCTTAAAGGGACATTCCGGTCAACAGTTAAATGCACATATATGAATCACATCTTTAAATAGAAACATGTTTGTAATATACCTGTAGTATTGGCAAAAATGCTTCTAGTTAAAGTTATCACTGTTTTAATGTTAGCATTTGTATCTGCACGTGCATGTGAAGTATAGCTAGATATTCTCTGTGCACCAGCATTATAAATATTATAGCTACTCTGAGTGCCAGTGGGGCTTGTAGCATGTCAGCAATTAACAAATTGAGTCATTACCAAATTGTACAAGTACCTTAGGCTCTCTGAGCATGTGCTGTGGTTAAAATGCTAGTGCACGGTGAATACTTGAATATGCTTTTGATACAGCTATAGCTTTATTAGAAGCATTTTTTTTGCTAATACATGTTTATAAAAAAATATTCTATTTAATATTGAAATGCATCCATGTGGATTTCAATTTTGGCTGGAATGTCCCTTTAAAGGGAAATGAAATAAAAATGTAATTTCAAATATAATATTAAAGGGACAGTAAACACCTAGAGATTGTTATATAAAATGTTTAGTCATGAGTAATGAAACAACTTTGCAAAATACTTTCATTATTTATTTCCCCCTTTTCATGTAATTTAGCTTTGAAAATTGAGCAATTTATTATTCTCAGAACTTAAAATTAGACATGTGCAGCATTAAAACAATTAGTTTCACCTGAATCTTTCTGAATATTGTAAATATTCCTTTATTCACCTGTAGCCTTATACTTATTTCTAGCTCTGTGCTAATCCTGAGACTTCTGCACAGCGTCCCAGGTTGCGCTAATAGGAGGCTTAACGTGGCTGATCTCAGACCCTGTTTTAAAAGATCTTTTCCTATAACGCAGGCTCTGGGATCTGCTGCATTACGCCTCATATTAGCGTATCCCACGCTCTATGCAGAAGTGTTAGCATTAGCGCAGCTCTTCAGTACACTACAGGTATTTAACCCCTAAAATTAAAGGAACACTGAACCCAAATGTTTTCTTTCGTGGTTCAGATAGAGCATGCAATTTTAAGCAACTTTCTAATTTACTCCCATTATCAATTTTTCTTTGTTTTCTTGCTATCTTTATTTGAAAAAGAAGGCATCTAAGCTTTTTTTTTTTTGTTCAGGACTCTGGACAGCACTTTTTTATTGGTGGATGAATGTATCCACCAATAAGCAAGAACAACTCAGGTTGTTCACCAAAAATAGGCTGGCATCTAAACTTACATTCTTGCATTTCAAATGAAGATAAAGAGAATGAAGAAAATTTGATAATAGGGGGAAATTAGAAAGTCACTTAAAATGTCATGCTCTATCTGAATCAAGAAAGAAATAAATTGGGTTCAGACCCTTTAACTTAAAGGAAACAAATATATACTTCTGAAATTCATCAGTTTTTCTTTGTTTTCTTTCAATTTAGTTACTACATTTATATGTATATTTATTTAGTGAAAATGAAACTAGCATGCACCTGCTGACTTCTCAATGCTAACCTTGCTACATATCTTTCTATGATAGTGTTTAGCTGATAACAACTGCAAAACAGATGTCTTTATACCAGTGTGAGGCTGACCTCCTCAGGGGGACACTAGATCATGTAAGGGGAGGTGCTAGATCATATAAGGGGAGGAGCTATAGAATAAAAGGGGAGGTGCTAGAGCATTGTCACTTTGCACTATCCTATGGAAACCACAAACAACAGCTGACTTTGACAAAACATAGAACATCTTTTCAGATCCGACAATGACACATGCCATTTTTGCTGGAATGAGACAAAGGGCGCGATGTAGGTGGAAGAAAGGCGCAGAGAGCAAAATTGGTCAGACAATAAATATAAAAGAAAAAAAAAGGTAACATTTATTATTGGTGGTGGGGGCGCTGATTAAGGCTTCGCTTTATACTAACATTATGACTACCCTTGTTGTCTGAAGACTAAAGCACTGATTGGCTCCTCCAAATAAGGCAAATAGTAGGGGGAGTTTGGCTATTGATAAACTCGTATTTAGGATATTCCATGCTGGGCTTTAGTGCTGTTAAGACAGCATGGAATGTCCTTGCAGTTTGGCTGTCCTAAAGTCATAGCCGCTTCTTAAATGGGATTGTGGGCTGGAGGGTGTGTCTTGTGTCATAGGTACTCCCCCCTGACCTGATCCCATCATTAAAATTACACAACCACATGAAAGATCACGTGATTTACATTTTTACTTATTTGTTTACAGTTTTGATGTAGACAAATAAGTCCCGGTGGGAAAGGGTTAATTTAAACATTAAAAATGTTTAGACTTAGCTGACTTGTTATTCAACAGCAACACAACAGACATGCCCTTTAATCACTTACAATCCCTTTAAGTTATCTGTACTTAAAACTGTTTTATTTTACTAGTTATCTTTCCTTCTTTTACTATAAATTACATTTGATAATTGTATTTTTTAGCTCCACCCATACTGGTGGATACAGACCCTGCAACATGCAACACAGTAATTGCCTTTGCGGGAGTTAAACATATGCAAACAGCAGTGCAATAATTAAATACATTTTATACATTGTTATGCCTTTAATATGAACTTCTTGAGTGAATAATATGTTGATAAAATTACAACAAAAAACATTTATAAATAAAGAACACTCATGTTGATAACAACATATTTTATTCAAGTATTTACTGTCCTACAAATTTATGAAATAAAGATTAAATCAACCGGCACAGATCACACATCTCATCAAAATAAACACTGCACTGTTCTGAAGCACTATTGCTTTGTAACTGAAAATTGTAAAACCTTTTTTATTGTGTTTGTATTGCAGTTATTTTACTGGACAGAAGGCCCCTGGGCACGCTTTAGATATGTACAAAAGTTATAGAGAAATGCTGTTTTAAAATACAGTAAAAAAAAAACATTAAAGTGAAGTACTCTTAGAAATGTGCTTTATTAGTTGTGGATATTATCACATATTTTGGATCTTATTCAGCAAAACTTGGAAAGCTTCTGTTTGTCAAAAACATCCTGAAGTGAACATAATTTAATTGATTTTATTATGAAATGTCTTGTGTCAGCAAAGCACATGAATTAATGAAAATGTGTACCTTGTTTTACAATAATGTTAATATGGTGTAAGAAACTCTTTAAAACACACAAAATTGTGAGATGTGTGAGATATACAAATTGTTACCATGAAATTCCTTTTTGAAACATCTCATTAACAAAATATATATACATGTATGTGCATATTCAGTAAAATACAATATGTATTCCAAAAATAACCACATTCTATTATTTACATCATTCAGACTTTAATAGATTAATACATTAATTATTTGAATAATTTATAACAATTTACTGCACACTCATTTTATAAAGTGTCATTTTGGAAATTTAATCATGATTGGAAGACGCTCTGTAAAAGTCATCTTTAGAATCATAAAATATAGAAATACATTTTTATTCTGTAGTTATTCGTATATCACATCAACAAAAAACAGTTCTAATTCATCCTACTATAATATCAGATTCTTTTGTGAATCAAAATATCTATCTATCTATCTATCTATCTTTCTATCTATTTCTCAGTTCATAGGGATGTGTGTATATATATATATATATATATATATATATACACACACACATATATACGTACATACATCCCATCAGATAGATGATAGATAGATTGATAGATAGATAGATAGATAGATAGATATAAAGATAGATAGATAGATAGATAGATAGATAGATAATAGATAGATAGATAGATATGACATGACACCAGTGTTACATGTCATTGACACAATATATATGACATTTTTGCCATATATATTATTTGGATATGGATGTGCTCCAAATACCCCTTTTTGTGTAATTACTTCATCCCCTTGGCCTCCCCCAAATATGTATTATAAATGGAAAGTAGGTGATAGCTAGCATGAGTGAATGTAGATTAGGGCTCTTAAAGGGATACTAAACCCAATTTTTTTCATTAATGATTCAGATAGCACAGGCAATTTTAAACAACTTTATAATTTACTTCTATTATACAAATGTCTTCAATATCTTAGTATCTTAATTTAAAAAGCAGGAATGTAAAATTTAGGAGCCAGCCCATTTTAGGGTTAGGACACTGGAAAGCTCTTGTTTATTTGTGGCTACATTTTGCCACCAATAAGCAAGTGTTACCCAGGTTCTGAACCAAAAATGGTCCAGCTCCTAAGCTTTATATTTCAGCTATCTAAATAAATATAGCAAGAAAATGAAGAAAGAATTATAAGAGAAGTAAATTATAAAGTTGCTTAAAATTGCATTTACTATCTGAATCATTAAAGAAAACAAATTGGGTTTAGTATCCCTTTAATCTAACTTTGTGCATACAAGCGAGTGCTAGACCTTCTGCGTGTTTTATATAATTTGCAACAAATTGAAACTAGTAAAAAGATACAGAAAGGAAACAAAGAACAAGTAAAACAAATAATAATGAAAATGATACTTTTTTGAATACAAAAAGCATAGTTACACACTGGCTCCACTATAATCAAGATGATTTAATCTTTTTAAAGAATAAAATCATATAGTAAAGCATGGTAGCTCTGTGTGTAGATACATCTGATCTAACTATGGAAACAAATCTAGATGTACCATTTCAATTTGTATTTATTGTTAGTGCTATTTTTACTTTTCTTTTTCTCTAGACAGATTCAACTGGTAGATTAGATAGACAGGCTCCAATCACAATACATTAGAGAAAGTTGTGTGAATTACTTTCCAATCCATTAGAAACTCTGCTAGGATGCTTATATTATAACTATACTGTACCAGAAAATATTGTTACTATATGCTTGGACTGGGTAAGCAATCTATAAGTAAAATCTTTTTACCTGGCTTTTTGGAAAGGGTGTTTTTCCCAGGTGTAGTTTGCAGAGTTTGCAGATACAAAATAAATGTATTTAAAGCAAATAATAACTGTATTGGAAAACACCTGCATACAAAACAAACTTTTTTAAAACATTTTATTTTCATTTATTAGCAAAATGTTGTCCAGGGAAACACCCATTAAAAAAACAAAACAAAAAAAAAGCATAGTATTATAAGTTGAAAGTAAATATGACCTCTTGAGCACAAGTTATATTTGCGTTTGTCTCGTTACTGCATCTGAAGATCTTGCGTAAAGGGTTAGGGCTAAAATGAAAGTTACACCAAACACAAAAAAAAAAAAAAAAAAAACAGTTAAACTTATATATTCACACTATCTGATAAAAATTAGTCCTAAAAATCGATTTCTAAGGGTACAAAGGTATATGGTAAATGGCCGGGTAATTGACTGCAAGGGGCTATAATAAATATATATATATATATATATATATATATATATATATATATATATATATATATATATATATATATATATATATATGTGTGTGTGTGTGTGTGTGTGTGTGTGTAAGTAATAATTATATACTAATATTTAACAATGTGTTCTACTGTGTATTTACTGTAAATATTTTACATAGGGGAAAATGTTTGTTGTATATATAAATTTATATTCCTCTCTCTCTCTCTCTCTCTCTCTCTCTGCACTAAATATTAATAAATAATGAAATGCAAAAATATGCAAAGAAGTAAGGAAATATTTTAATGTTCACAAGGAAAATATAACAAACAAATTGTTGCATACACAAAATCATGATGTCACAACATCCATACAAACATCCATACAAACTGGGAGTCCCCAGTTATCAAGCAAATATGGAGTGGAGGAGGTCAGATGGAGAGTAAAAAACAAACCCAGGTTGTATATGCAAAACCATGGGAAAATCTGTACAGGATACAAATACTTAGAGGCAGTTCATGCACTATAAGCAGTTCATGCACCGCAGTTCATGCACTATAAGCAGTTCATGCACTATAAGCAGTTCATGCACTATAAGCAGTTCATGCACTATAAGCAGTTCATGCAAATGGCAGAGAAAGCAATGGTTAGGTAGCTGGCAATTGCAGAGGTAAAAGATGCAGCAAAGAATCACAGATGAAGCAGTTCATGCACTTTAGAAAGTTCATACATCCCATAGATGGTAGTCGTAATCAGGATAACACGTGATGTCAAGTATCACCAAGATGTAATAAAGTGTTTCCTTTTCTATGCTGACATTTGTTGCCATATGTATGTTAACTTTGTGACTGTATAATATTGCCCCTCCGGCACTCAAGGACAAGAGTCCGCCGTGAGGATAAGGAACTTGCAAATGCAGCGCTCTCAGAGTGATCTCACCCAAACCGTGTCTGGAGTATAACAGAGAGCGTCCGTGTCACAGGTAACAATGGTGATTCAGGCTGTGCTCCGCATCAATCAAAGTGTCAGCGACCCAATGTAGCATGTAAGTATCCAACTCTCTTAGCGTCTGACGTCACATCCACCAGTCAGGCAACGCGCGTTTGTATGGATGTTGTGGCATCATGATTTTGTGTATGCAACAATTTTTTGGTTATATTTTCCTTGTGAACATTAAAATATTTCCTTACTTCTTTGACATTTTTGCATTTCATTATTTATTCTTATTTAGTGCAGAGTCTAATATCTGTATATATATATATATATATATATATATATATATATATATATATATATATATATATATATATATATATATATATATATAGATAGATAGATAGATAGATAGATAGATATACCTGTATATGTTCAAATAGATATATTTAGGTATGGATATATATTTATGTAATTTACATATGTAACATTATCATATATATATATATATAGTTTCTGTAACATATACATATATTCTATTGATTTTTAGAATATTTTAGGACATCTATAATAATTATTTACATTGATTATTAATATTTTTCAATATTTTATATTTAATGAATACATAACACACTGGGGACGTGTCTGGGCAGCAGCCATGAAAGATTGAAAAAAAAGAAGCTCTGAGATACCTGACGATATTCCACCAATTATCATTAGAATATCCTACAATCAACCTCTGATAACGACATATTTTGATACTGGACACTTTATACATACAGACCATATATATATTTTCGCCAAAACACAACTTTTATGGTCTGTTCTGGGCCGTTGGATCCTAGGTGGTGGCCTAACTTGCAGATGCAACCCCCCACACACCGGATCCCGGGGGAAGCAGAAAAGAACATGTGTGATTAACAATTTCTACTATACAGAGGGGAGAAAATTAGATCTAGAATACCAACTGCCCAATACTATTTACCGGGCAAAAATGGCTCAGGCAACTAACTCAAGATGCCCGTATACCCAGGAAATTTGCGAACTGCTAGACTCATGGGAGTGTCAGGCCTTACAGCTAATCAGATTTACCTTGGCAATGTCCAGCGACAGCTGAAAGAAGAGCTCTAGGGACTACTATCCCATACACCAGATCGTTTCACTGGCTGGGTCTCACTCACCCGAGGTGCATGCGGAGCTCAGAGTTCCACGGAGTGTCCTGATGGGGTGGAGGCCCAAAATGTGCCATCGAATCCAGCTAAGTATAGCTTAGAAGCGGGCCTCAACCCAATTGAGATCGGAAGTCCACGTGATGCACAGACAAAACGGCTCAGATGAGGTTGTAGAACCTGGCGCAGTAACGGTTGTCAACATAGACAGGCGGAAAGGTGCCCTAGATAAGGACGGCTTCACTGATGTGCTATCCAGATCAGGTATTATAAGTACCAACTTTACTGTACATTATGCGCATTGCCCACGACATTCATTTAATAACATCCTGGACAGTAAAAAAACACTCTCGACCGGGAACTCCAATCTCTGTCCAACTTTAAGAATGCTCCTGAGGGTCGGAATAGGATAGATTCTAACAGCTATGGACTTGTCCTAGTGCAAACATTAGTAACTATATCACTGTTGCATGAGGCACAATATACTCCTGTAATTTCAATTACAAGTATTAATCAGATTGACTCGAGTTGAAAACTATCTGTTATGCTGATTTTCTTTTTGTTTCACATTAGCAAACTGGTTTTGATCTACCTTATCTTCTAATAACATCACTATTCATAAGTAACCATAGTACCATCAGTATATACTAAAGGCTACTCAGAAATACAAGTAATGTGAACTGGAGAGCGGTAAAACCTAATAGTGGACATGTATTAGAGGATTTTAACTATGATCTTAACAGCTTAATTAAATTGGGCTCTATACTGTATAGATTAACAATTCTGTTTACTTTAATAATTATGTCAACCCAAACTCAATTTAATTTAAGAATCAGCTAGTGATTATTGTATATCTTTTTCCTATTATATTGAAACCACATAAATCTCATTCTCTTACTGGAAGGCTGGTATCCCATGGTGGCGGACGAGATGGTGGGATATAGCTGCCCTTATTAGTGAGGTTCTCGTCTACAGTTCTTAAAATAGTTTTTGGAAAAAAGGTCTAAGTCCTATATATACGTTGCACAATGCCACTAAGGTTACTGAAGTTAAATGGAAGTTGTGTAGTTTTAACCTTTGAGTTAACAGCCAGATTGATGTTAAAGTCACTCTCCCCATCCAGTGTTATAAGTTGAAATAGCCACTAACCCAGGGATTTATAGCTATTTTTGCCTGGAATTGCTTTCTGTAGAACCAAGTTGATCTGGATGGTGTACTATGTGTAATTGTTTCATGTTTGAATATCAGTACCCCAAGTCTCTAATATTTCTATAGCACGCCTCTAAACACAACTAATACAAGCCTTATATGTATATTGTAGGTTACTCGGCCAATTCTTTAAGCTCCTGACTACATATTATTGATTTAATTATTCTTTAGTTATAAATTTCTCCCGCAAGTATATCACTACAGTCCTAAGGTTTCAAGAGTGACCCTACATGTTTTAATCCTACTAATATAGCTACAATTTGAGCAATCAGAGTCCAATTCTTGATATTATTCTTCATCAGGATCTTAATATTCCATAATTTAAGCTTAGATAGTCAAAGGGAAGTTCCTGTTTTGTCTCAGGGTTTAATTAGAGTCCTTTATTTATAATGGCCAATTAAGAGACATAATGATATGGACATATTTATATCGTCCTACAGTGTTGTAATTATAGTGTTGCTAATAGTTTCATAAAATCCTACTAAACTGTAAATATGAGATATTTTGTACTTTCAATTTAGTTTCCAGATGTGCATATTCATATTGTATTATCAGTGATCCACATCCGTCAATTTTCCTATAATGGTTGTAAGTCCAAGAGTAACTTTAGTTTTTTACAGGGGGGTGTAAAAACCAATGAGAGTTACATTTCTAGAGTTTTGAACTTAACGGGTCGTTAATATTTATTTTATCTAGTTATTTGTTACTGTTCGCTTAACCCACCACAAATGTTTATGGGATACTATTATTTTGGTACTTGTGATCCTATTTGATAAGTGCTCTCCATAATTGTTGTGATGTGACCATGTGTGTACCGTGATCTGACATATTATCTCTTTGTAATGTTTAATCTTTAATCTAAGTAACAAGCTTACTAAAAAAAAAAAAAATGAAATTCAACATTTGAGGTCCAAGAGTGGCCTCCTTCTGCCCATGAATGCCCTCTGTAACATCATAATGTTGTACTGGGAGGTCCAACGACGAATGAAGGTTCCTTTAAATGACGTCATCCAAGATGGCGTCCCTCAAATTCCGATTGGCTGATAGGATTCTATCAGCCAATCAGAATTAAGGTAGGAAAAATCTGATTGGCTGATGTAATCAGCCAATTGGATTGAACTTCAATCCGATTGGCTGATTACATCAGCCAATCAGATTTTTCCTACCTTAATTCTGATTGGCTGATAGAATCCTATCAGCCAATCGGAATTCAAGGGACGCCATCTTGGATGACGTCATTTAAAGGAACGTTCATTCATTGTTAGTTGTTGGAAGAAGAGGATGCTCCACGTCGGATGTCTTGAAGATGGACCCGCTCCGCGCCGGATGGATGACGATAGGAGATGCCGCTTGTATGAAGACTTCTGCTGGATGGAGGACCTCTTCTGCCCCGATCGGATGAAGACTTCTGCCGCTCTGGATGTCCTATTCTGGCCCATAGGTTCCTGGCTGGGTGAACACGGCTCAAGGTAGGGTGATCTTCAATGTGGTAGTGTTAGGTATTTTAAGGGGGGATTGGGTGGGTTTTAGAGTAGGGGTGTGTGGGTGGTAGGTTGTAATGTTGGGGGGGTCTTGTATTTTATTTTACAGGTAAAAGAGCTGATTACTTTGGGGCAATGCCCCGCAAAAAGAGCTGATTACTTTTGTAATTTAGTTTATGGCAGGGAATTTTATTACTTTGGGGGGCTTTTTTATTTTATTAGGGGGCTTAGATAAGGTGTAATGATATTACCGAGGAGAGGATCATTCGGAGTTGTAATATGGCGTATAAATGTAGGGTCTCGATGTCCTGGAAGGAATCGCACACGAAGCTTTTGAATAATTTTTATTTGCATCCCCTGAAATTACAAACATTTTCTGATATTGGAACAAATAATTGTCCCAGATGCTCAAATTCTAGGGCTGATTTATTTCATATGTTTTGGTCCTGTCCCAAAATTAATCAGTTGTGGTGTAAATTGGGTCACTGGTTTAATACATTGTATGGGGTAAATTGTGTTCTCACACTCCAAGATGTGATTTTACTAATCACAGAAACACACAGAAACTTGGGGCCATTAACTTGTATTTTGAATACGATTATCTTAGCCGTGCGTCATCTTGTCTTATCAAATTGGAAATCGAAGAGAGCACCGAGCCTTGAGAGGTCTTTTAAAGAAATCCAAGGTCAAATTATATTTGAGTCATATCATCTATTGGAAGCATCTGAGAAGAGAACCAAGGAGTTCTTGCAGGGATGGTTACCAATTATCTTGTCATATCCGCTTCGGATACAAAGGCAGATTCTTGCCCCGGTGCGATCAACGGCCTGCTTTGCTGAATTAGTGTTATTGGGGAAATTCCCGGCATCCTGGTTAGTCTCGGCGGCATAATCGGGCGTATATTTGTAGTTGTATTTTGGCTGGAGAGTGGATTGCAAGGTATTATCTCTTCTGTGGGGCACGTGGAGGGGGGTTGTAGGGGCTTTTTTTTTTTTTCTTTTTTTCTTTTACATTTTGATATTTCAGGTGTAATGTTTAACTTAAAGGGAAGGTAAATGAGAAGGCAGGGGAAGGGAAGAAAGAAAAAAGGGAGAAATAAGTAAAAAAAAAAAGTCAAGCTGATGATATTTAATGCAATGGTATATGTATTATTTGGTGATACAGAGTGAACATGTTTTTGATATAAGAAATCCCAGAAAATGGAGCCTGTGCTGTTGAATGTTTTGGTTCTCTGCTTTTGTATTATTGTGTTTTTTTTTGTTTTTTTTTTTGTTTTTTTGTTTTTTTCTTTTTTTCTTTTACATTTTGATATTTCAGGTGTAATGTTTAACTTAAAGGGAAGGTAAATGAGAAGGCAGGGGAAGGGAAGAAAGAAGAAGGGGAGAAATAAGTAAAAAAAAAGTCAAGCTGATGATATTTAATGCAATGGTATATGTATTATTTGGTGATACAGAGTGAACATGTTTTTGATATAAGAAATACCAGAAAATGGAGCCTGTGCTATTGAATGTTTGGGTTCTCTGCTTTTGTATTATTGTGGGGTTTTTTTTTTTTTTTTTTTTGCTGTTTTGTTTATATCTGTACACTTCTGCCTTGTTTTTCTTTGTATAATAAGAATTGATAAATCAATAAAAAGAATTATAAAAAAAAAAAAAAAGATAAGGTGTAATTAGATTAAAATTCTTGTAATATTTTTTTTATTTTTGTAATTTAGTGGTTTTTTTTGTAATATAGTTTAGTTTATTGAATTGTTTTTTAGTTTAGATCATTGTAGGTAATTTATTTAATTAATTTATTGATGGTTTAGTGTTAGGAGTATTTGTAACTTAGGTTAGGATTTATTTTATAGGTAATTGTGTAATTATTTTGACTAGGTAGCTATTCAATATTTATTAACTATTTAATAGCTATTGTACCTAGTTCAAATAAATACAAAGTTGCCTGTAAAATAAATATAAATCCTAAAATAGCTACAAAGTAACTATTAGTTATATTGTAGCTAGCTATCTTATGGTTTATTTTATAGGTAAGTATTTATTTTTAAATATGAATAATTTATTTAATTATAGTAAATTTATTTAGTTTTATTTAAATTATATTTAACTTAGGGGGGTGTTAGGGTTAGACTTAGGTTTAGGGGTTAATAACTTTATTATAGTAGTGGCGACGTTGGGGGTGGCAGATTAGGGGTTATTAATTGTAGGTAGGTGGCGGCGAAGTTATGGAGGGCAGATTAGGGGTTAATAAAATTTATTTTAGTGTCTGCGCGGCAGGAGTGCGGCGGTTTAGGGGTTAATACATTTATTATAGTGGCGGTGATGTCCGGTCAGCAGATTAGGGGTTAATTAGTGTAGGTAGGTGGCGGCGACGTTGGGGGGGACAGATTAGGGGTTAATAAATAGAATATAGGTGTCGGCGATGTTAGGGACAGCAGATTAGGGGATCATAGCTATAATGTAGGTGGCGGCGGTGTCTGGAGCGGCAAATTAGGGGTTAATAATATAATGTAGGTGTCAATGATAGCGGGGGCGGCAGATTAGGGGTTAATAAGTGTAAGATTAGGGGTGTTTAGGCTAGGGGTTCATGTTAGGGTGTTAGGTGTGGACTTAGAAAGTTTTTCCCCATAGGAAACAATGGGGCTGCGTTAGGAGCTGAACGCTGCTTTTTTGCAGGTGTTAGGTTTTTTTTCAGCCAGCTCAGACCCATTGTATCCTATGGGGAAATCGTGCACGAGCACGTTTATCCAGCTTACCACTACTGTAAGCAACGCTGGTATTGAGGGTAGAAGTGGAGCTAAATTTGGCTCAATGCTCACTTTTCTGAGGCTAACGCAGCCATTCAGAAAACTCGTAATACCAGAGTTGGCTTAAGGGTGCACTGGAAAAAAAAGGCTCATAAGCAACGCAAGTTTTTACCGACAAAACTCAAAATCTAGGCGATTGTGTTTTAATGTCCCTTTAACTCAGTACTGATGATGCTAAATGTTTTTCAATACATTTTTTTATTTAACCAATAATATATCAAACTATTTCAGATTATTTTGCTAATTGTCTAAGTAACATTTTTAAAATGTCAAAACACTTGATTACTTATCATTAGTGAGAAGCCTGTTGATCATATGTTTGTTGTGTACAAGTTTCATAGGTTAAAAATCTGATTGAAATTAAATTATGGAGTTCCAAATTTGAGACCATCCCGGCTTTTTAGTAATTTACTAGAACCCCAGGTTTTCAAACAGCTTTGCACAGTTTAAGCTCAGAGCATTTACCTGCAGAACTTTTATCCATCATAGTACACATTTCCACTATCTCTTCTCATGATTTTTTTTTACTTCTTTATTTTAACAACCTTAAAGGGGCATTAAACACTTTGTGATGGTAATATAAAATGATAAATGTATATTAAAAAAAAAACTCTGCAGTATACCTTCATTATTTATTTTGTCCCCTTTCCCTGTAATTCCATTCTGAAATTGTGAGCTTTTCAGTTCCTGTTAGAAATGGAAGTGCAGAACACTGTTATATTCCACACAGCCATTGGCTGCACACTCTAGTGACCAATTTATAACTCTCCCTAATTGGCCAAAGCAGAGAAGGTAACCTAAGTTACAACATGGCTGCTCCCATTGTTTTATAGACACTAAAACTTTACACATATTTTGTCAATATTTAAACAGTTAATAAATCTTTAAAAAATACATCTACATGTTATTCTCAGACTAATCTTTTCTTTAAATGCATCATTCTACATAGCATTAATTCAGTGTTTAATGTCCCTTTAAACAGTTATTCCCTTGTTTAATAAAAAAAGTTATAGCTCAAATTATACTTTTAGCCTATGATGCATATTATCAAATAATATTACCTGAATATTTATGTATTATTGTAACTTAGTGTTCTGATGATCATTAAAATTGTATTAATATAATTGAAAAAAATCCAATTGATTGAAAAAGGGACCACTAATAGATACAAAACTACAATAGACAGACAGCAAGACAAAGAGATAGATGATAGATAGATATATTGATAGATAGATAGATAGATGATAGATAGATAGATAGATAGATAGATAGATAGATAGATAGATAGATAGATGATAGATAGATAGAAAGATAGATAGATATTAGTTAGATGGATGGATAGATAGATGATAGAGTGATATAAAGATAGATATATAGATAGGTAGATAGATAGATAGATAGATATAATTTTTCCCATTATATCCCTTAAGTAATAAATTATAAATGAAGCCCTTTTCTATATTCTGTAGCACCACCAGATCAGTTGTTAAATGGGTTGCACTTTAGTAACCAGGGCCAGATAATCTAATGCTTTCCGCTCTGGTGAGATTATTAAGAGGTGTTGTGAGTACTGTGAGAAGCACAAATTCTATCTTGAGAGCTCTGTATCTCTCTGTGCAGGTCCTGGGTGTAAAGGAGCAACTCCTTCTTTACAAAATAATAGTAAAAATGAAAAAAAAAGATGTTGTATTATTTCTCTCCGTGCTAGAGAGGCTCCTGGAATTCATCCACTGGAAAAGAATGACACAGCATTAGTGTATCCCCTTGAAAGCCAACAAAGCCAAGTGTTTTATGTACAAAGACTTAATACATGGGAGCAAATTCACTGTTTAAGCTTTAGTCAGTTATTTACCATGTAAATCACACTACAAATTAATTTTGTTGTTACCAGTATATGAAATAAGCAATTCATAAAATAATAAACATAAAAAGACCTAATGAAGAAGTATACAGTTTGGTAAAATTACACCCTGATTCAGTTTATGAGTTAATTTCAAAATCTATAATAAACGTTTTAATTTTTAGATTAAAAATAAATAATAAAATAAATGTTATCTTGAGAAATTATTCTAAACTGTAAGAAGTATCTTCTTTTGGAGTAAATTAATGTTAAAAATAAATAGGGTCTAAGATAAAAAAATATTCATTACTGTAGATTTGTTCATCTCTAAAAGGTGAGTTTCCTATGACTCATTACTGAGTATTCATTAAAGGGACATGAAAGCCAAAATTTTTCTTTCATGATTCAGATAGTGAATACAATTTTAAACAACCTTCTAATTTACTTCTATTAGCTAATCTGTTTCATTCTCTTGGTATCATTTGTTGAAGGAGCAGCAATGCACTACTAGTTTCTAACTGAACACATGGGTGAGCCAATCACAATCAATATATATATGCAGCAACCAATCAACAGCTAGAACCTAGGTTCTCTGCTGCTCATGAGCTTGCCTAGATAAACCTTTCATGAAAGGATAACAAGAGAAGGAAGCAAATTAAATAATAGAAGTAAATTGGAAAGTTGTTTAAAATTGTATTCTCTATCTGAATCATGAAAGAAAATGTTGGGTTTCATGTCCCTTTAAGCTACGTATTTGTAATAATTAATAACATTTTAATTAAATAATTCAAACATTTTAAAATATAGTAAAAGCCAAAACTTCTCTTTTAAAATATAGCAATCAATAATGTACATATTGTGACCCTTTTTTAAATTGTATATCTACAGAACGTTTCTGGGTGTTTAATTGTCAGATTACGTCTAATAACTGGAAGAAATATACTCTAGTGATTAGTTAAAGGGACGTACAACTCAAAATGTTTCTTTCATGATTCAGATAGAACATTTTAAAACAAATTTCCAACATACTTCTATTATAAAATTTTCATTGTTTTCTTTTTATTCTTTGTTGAAAAGCAGTAAAGTGAGCTCAGGAGTGTGCACGTGTCTGCAGTACTATATGGCTGTAGTTTTATAACAATGCTATACATTAGCAGGCGCACTAGATGACAGCACTATTTCCTGTCATGTAGTTCTTCAGACAGGTGCACGCTACCTACTTATGTATCCCTTTAACAAAGGATAACATGAATGAAGTAAATAAATTGGAAACTTTTTTAAAGTTTTATTCTCTATCTGAATAATGAAAGAAAAAGTTTGGGTATCATGTCCCTTTAATTGTGTTACTTATATGCAAACTCTTTCAGATTACAGTGAATGTGAATGTCTCGCAGCCTTGCTTGTAGTCACTGAACCAATTTGTCATTGCTGGAAACAGGAAATACAATCTAACTTTTCATTGTTTGCTTTCAATGGTAAATTTACAGAACTTAACTGTAATGTTTCTTAAGACTTTGTTTCCCCAAGAGAATATATTTTTTATTATTTACCACTACCACACATTAAATAAGAATAGTCTTTGTTTGTAAAGGGACGTTAAACACTTCTTTAATATTGTAATATAAAATGTTTAATTTTGTGTAGTATATAAAAAAAACTTAACACTTTGCAATACACTTTCATTATTTAATTCTGTCCCTCTTTCCTATAATTTAACTCTAAAAAGTGTGTGGTCTTTCAAATTCCCCAGCTTTGCTATAAAGTAATTGATGCTGCTATATTGAAACCTAGGTTTTCTTTAAAAGGACAGTCTAGTCAAAAATCATCTTTCATGACTCATGACTGCGATTTAAAACAACTTTCCTATTTACTTTTAGCATCAAATTTGCTTTGTTCTCTTGTTATGCTTAGTTGAAAGCTAAATCTAGGTAGGCTCATATGCTAATGTCTAAGCCCTTGAAGGCTGCATTTAGGCTATTTATAATTTATTGGGCATACAAATCACCCAAAATGCAGATGAAGTTTTAGGAAACAAACACTAAAAGAATGCAGTGGGATCCAGTCCTTAAACTGTTATTGGAGCTGCTTGGTCATGAAATATTTGCTGTGCTGCATATGTAACTAGTAGAGAGGTGATGGTCTATACAGATCAGAACCCTTTGTAGCTACCATAGATGTTCACTAATTTGCCTTCTGGGTTAAACAATTTCTAACATTTCTGTTGACTGTGCATCTTTATATCCTGAAAAACGTGTTTTCTTAGCTTCTTTGCAACTGTGTCTAGAAGAACAACAAAACTAACAGATCCATGCTGAACATTTAATGTATTGTATTGTGCTAAACACTTTCACTTCCAGCTGAACTAACAACTACAATAGCATGTTCCACGTACCCTATTATTATTTGTAGTTTTGTAAGTGCAAATGTAAGTGCTTTGACAGCAGCTGCTTGACAAAAGAATGTATAATGTTAAAGGCAGCAACGCAATACTTAAATTGCATGGGCGAAATCTGAGTCTGTTGATTTTATGAGCAGCAGAGTGTTTAAAGGGACAGTTAATCAATATTTCATGATTCAGATAGAGTATGCATTTAAAAAACAAAAAACATTTCCAATTAGCCTTGGTTATCAAATTGACCTCTTTATCTTGTTAAAATGTTCACAAGAGCAAAATAAGGTAGGCAGAGAATCCTCTTCCGCCCTATATGGCAGCTGTGTTTGCAATGGTTATAACAATTTCATAGATATAGTTTTCAAGACACGTGGACGTGCTTCACGCCTATCACAGTATACTTTAATAGAATGGAGTCAGTTTCATATATATTGTTCTTAAGACACATGCACACTCTTCATGCCTAGCGCAGTATACACTCATGGAAAGGAGTCAGTTTCATATATATATATATATATATAGTTCTCAAGACCCGTGCACGCTCTTCACACCTATCTAAGTATAATCTCATGAAAAGGAATCAGCTTAATATATATAGTTCTCAAGGCTCGTGCACGCTCTTCACCCCTATCTAAGTATACTCTCATGGAAAGGAGTCAGTTTCATATATATAGTTCTCAAGGCTCGTGCACGCTCTTCACCCCTATCTAAGTATAATCTCATGAAAAGGAGTCAGCTTCATATATATAGTTCTCAAGGCTCGTGCACGCTCTTCATCCCTATCTAAGTATACTCTCATGGAAAGGAGTCAGTTTCATATATATAGTTCTCAAGACATGTGCACACTTTTCACCCCTATCTAAGTATACTCTCATGGAAAGGAGTCAGTTTCAACAAAGTATATCAAGAGAGGTAAATCTAATAATACAAGTAGAAAATCCAAACTGCTTGGGACCAAAAAAGGTTTGGTTTTTGGAATAATTTGGATTTTGGAATACTTGCATTTGTAAAATGGGGCAGTTTGGAGAGGGGATGGAACCAAATGTAAATTACAATATCTTATGTCATTTAGGCAATATTTACATGTCATAATACAGCTTATACATCTAACCTGAAGGTAGTTTTATATCATATTTACTACCTTTATATATACAGTACTCTAATACAGATACTGCTGAGCGACACTGGAGGAAATCTCGGAGTTCAGCTGATTTTCTTCACTACAAGTTTATCTTGAACTCCTACTATTCTGCCCTTAATCGTTATAAGCAACAATACTTCTCTAATCTCATCTCTACTCTTTCCTCTAACCCAAAACGTCTGTTTTCTACGTTCAATACTCTTCTCCGCCCACCCCCACCTCCTAATACAACTTCTCTCTCAGCTGAAGATTTTGCCAGTCACTTCAATAACAAAATAGACTCCATCAGAAATGAAATCAGCTCTCAATCATTCAAAACCCAAATAGCCAAAAATTTATCTCTTTTGTCCTTGTTACAGAGGAAAAAGTTTCTGCCCTTATACTGTCTTTCCACCTCACAACCTGTCCCCTCATAGCGACTCCCGTACCTCTCTTCTACCCTCACCCCTTGTGAGGAAAACAGTTTCAGGTTTTGATGGGTTAAAATGTATGTAATCATAATCTCCAGTAATACCATGTCTTAGATATTAGGAACCTGTATGATTACAGAGTTTATTATAGATTCGTGATAAATGTCACTTCTATGCCACTTAGAAGTAATGAAATACTCAAAATAGTGAGTTAGAGAGAGAAATGATTACTTATCAAATGTAATGAATGAACAGCTTAGACTTATCAACATTGGTGGTTAGTGTGATGTTACACAATAACTCATACAAAAATAAATTGAGTAATTGAGGATTAAATACATACTTTATAGAAAACATAAAAAGAAGATCTTAGTTATATTCCTTTAGTGATCCGAGAATGGAATGTGAATCTTTATAGGAATTTATAGTTCCACAAAGTAGATTGAGATTTCAGTAATGCATTACGAACTTGGTTTTGTCCTAGCATGCTAACATTGTGTTCGTTGGTGCACATACCTGATTCAAAAGCTGACCGTGAAGATACAGAGGTTACCTGTGTTACTAGAAGCTAAGAGTTCAAGTGCGTTCAGTGAAGAGCGGGTGAGCAGCTACCAGAGTGAACAGAGAACCTTCGACTCCGGCGTGGTGCGCAGTGAGAGCGGTGATGACGTCACCCACTGCCTGTCAGTCCGTTCCGGTAAGAGTCACAGAGAGCTGCAGATTAACGCAGCTGAAGATAAGGTTATCAAGTTAACTCCAACTTTGATAGGAGTAAAATACAATAGTCAGTAGACCGATTATGATATAGGATATATACAATAAATAGTGTTAGACACACTTCATGTCAGGATAATATTTGGCTTCTTAATGTTAAGAGATAGAGAGACTGGAACTGGTCTCCTATTCCACATTCAATAATCAAGCAATGATTTCTGGGTAAAGAGGTGAATAAATAGGAATGTGTTAGGGGAGGAGATCTTGCCTTAAAGGGATAATGAAAGGCAAATTGTTGACAGATCCCCCCATTCAAGAGCCCCTCCCAGTAACCTGAGGACCAGGTTTACAGGGATAACGAACATGAAACTCCCTCAGCAAATCAGGAGCATTTAAGTCACGTAAAAGGACCCAGGATTTCTCATCATCACCATAATCCTTCCAATGTACGAGGTACTCAAGCTTCCTCCTACGAACTCTAGAGTCTAGGATTTGATCAACTTCATAATCTAGAGGATCCGGGATGGTGTGGATATCAGTTGAAGGAATCTCAGTACCAATGAACGATTTCAGTAATGATACATGGAACGAGGGGTGAATTCTCATAGTGGGAGGTAACTTTAATGTCACCGCATTCTCATTGATTATCTTGAGAATTGGGAATGGACCAATATACTGATCCGCCAGCTTTTTACTCGGAACCGGTAACTTGAGGTTCCTCGTAGATAACCATACCATATCTTGAGGTTTGTATTCTGGTGATGGTAATCGTTTCTTGTCAAAATATTTCTTCTGAGTTTCTTTAGCAGTAACAAGATGGTCATGTAATGATTCCATGACGTTTTTCAAAGTTTCAGTGTAAGTGGAGACTGATGGAGATTGAGAACATGTTAGTGAGTTAGGATAAGTACGTGGATGAAAACCATAAGTAGCAAAAAATGGAGTGATTTTGGATGAAGAGTTGACTGAATTATTATAGGCGAATTCGGCGCTAGGTAAGTAATCATACCAATCGTCTTGTTGAGATGATATAAAACATCTCAAATATTGTTCGAGAGTTTGGTTTATTCGTTCCGTTAGTCCATTTGACTGAGGATGGAAAGCTGTTGTGAGTCGTAATGAGATATGTAAGGTCTTGCATAAATATTTCCAAAATTTGGAGGTGAATTGACATCCACGATCTGTTACAATGGAGGCTGGTAATCCATGTAATTTAACAATATGACTATGGAAGACTTTTGCAGTTGTGTAAGCAGTTGGTGTTCTCTTTAATGGAATGAAATGAGCCAATTTAGTTAAATGGTCTACTACAACCATTATGGTATTGTGACCATTGGAGATGGGTAAGTCTACAATAAAATCTATTGCAATCATATCCCAAGGCTTTATGGGTATGGGTAAAGGCAATAAAAGTCCGTAAGGTTTATGATGTTCCTTCTTTTTCCTTGCGCAGATTTGACAATTTATTATATAAGTGTGGATGTCGGCCTTCATTTGTGGCCACCAGTATTCTCTACTGATAAGGTCGGTAGTTTTACCTATGCCTGGATGTCCGGCTAAAGGGGTATCGTGATGTTGTTGAATGATCTGCTTCCTCAGAGATGTTGGAACATATATCAAACCATCATTCAAATATAAACCAGATTCAGAATCAGGGGTACAAATTGGTGGAATGTCAGGATCCAAATGTTGTGCTTGGTATAAGTCAGATGTCTCTAAGACTGTTGCAGCAATGATTTTAGTTGGTGGAATAATATAGGCCGTAGTTTGAGTGTCTGCAGTTGAATCAAATGACCGGGACAAAGCGTCTGCTGTTACATTCTTTGTACCTGGTATGTGGGTAAGTAAAAAGTTAAACCTATCCAGAAACAGAGCCCAGCGAACCTGTCTTGAAGAGAGAGTTTTATTTTTCTTCAAATATTGAAGATTTTTATGATCAGTATAAACCTGGAATGGGATTGTGGTTCCCTCCAAGAGATGTCGCCAGTGCTCCATTGCTGATTTCATCGCAAGTAACTCCTTATCGCCTATAGAATAGTTTGTCTCGGCAGGAGTTAGTCTTCGAGAAAAATAGGCGATAGGATGGAGATGATTATCTTGGTTTCCAGGTTGTAAGAGAATGGCTCCAATTCCAACATTGGAAGCATCTACCTGTAAAGTGTATGGCAAGTCTGGATTGGGTAAACTTAAGATAGGAGCTGTTGTGAATTTCTCCTTCAAAGTGTGAAAGGCATGTTCTGCCTTGGTATCCCAAACGAATTTTTGTTTTCCTGTTAGTCGGGTTAAGGGCTGAACAATGGTTGAATAATGATTTATGAATTTTCTGTAAAAATTTGAAAATCCTAGAAATCGTTGAAGGGATTTCAAGGTAGTGGGTGTTTGCCAATTGATTATGGCTGTGACCTTTTCCTGATCCATCTCTATACCTTTGGGAGAAATTATATATCCCAAAAATTTAATAGTATCTTTGTGGAAATGGCATTTTTCCAACTTGGCGTATAACTGATGATCACGTAGTGTTGAAAGAACCCATCTTACGTGTTTCCTATGTTCTTCTATAGATTTTGAATAAACAAGTATATCATCCAAATATACAATTACGCACACATCCATTAATTCTTTAAAGATTTCATTTATAAAGAACTGGAATGTGGCAGGAGCATTCGTTAGACCAAAAGGCATAACGTTGTATTGAAATAAGCCGTATCTTGTTTTAAATGCCGTTTTCCACTCATCACCGGATCTCATTCTTATTAAATTGTATGCACCTTTTAGATCTAGTTTAGTGAATATGGTTGCTCCAGTGAGACGTTCAATTATTTCCGGGATGAGTGGTAATGGGTATCTATTTTTTATGGTTACTGCGTTTAGTGCACGGTAATCTATTATGGGTCTGAGAGTGCCATCTTTGTTTGTGACAAAGAAGATTGCAGAAGCTACTGGTGAGGATGATGGAGAAATGAAACCTTTTCTTAAGTTTTCATCTAAGTAATCTCTTAGATGATTCAATTCTTTTTGCGACAATGGGAAAATTTTTCCTGACGGTATTTCTACCCCAGGTTTGGTGTCAATCGGACAATCAAAATGTCTATGAGGTGGTAGTGATTCGGCATTTTTTAAGTTAAAGACATCATTAAATTCATAATATTCTTGTGGTATTGCAGAGCCTATGTGTCCAATATTTACATATGGATAACATGTCTCTAAACAAAATTGTGAGGTGAAAGTAACCTTATTTTGGGACCAATCTATGGATGGGTTATGTTTTTGTAACCATGGTAGGCCAAGAACTATGGGATGTATTGAACTTGGTATAATATCGTATGTTAGATATTCTTTGTGACCATCTGGTGAGATGGTTAACAATGGTATTGTGTGGTGACTGATAGGACCCTTTAAGATCTGAGTACCATCAATTACCCTTACAAAAACAGGAGAGGTTTTCTGCAGAATTGGAATTTTATTGTATTTTACTATTGACTCAACAAGAAATATACCATCAGCACCGGAATCAATAATGGCTTTGTTCTGAAGTTGTTGATTGTCCCACTGTAAAGACAATGTTAGTGATAAGTGTGAAGGGTGTTTTTGTTTTTCACAAGCACAATTATAAGTACACTTAGCCTTCTTCTGACGAGTTAGGATAGGACAGGTGGCAACATCGTGGTCTTTGTTTGCACAATATAAGCAAAGATTTGCAGATCTTCTCCTTTGTTTTTCTTCCTGGGATAAAGGTCCACGAATGGTACCTATCTCCATTGGTATGGGATTCGTGTAGGTTTTTTCTTGAAAAGTATGAAATGATCTTTTAGGTGTTGTTTCATATGAATGCTTCTCAGTCTTCCTTTCACGATACCTCCTATCCATGGAGATACATAATTTAATCAAAGCATCTAAACTGTCAGGGAACTCTACCCTAGACAGTTCATCCTTTAAGTATTCAGATAGTCCTATACGAAACTGGTTCTTTAAACTGACTGTGTTCCACTCTGAATCCGTGGCCCATAGCTGAAAATCCGCTATATAATCTTCCACTGGTCTTTTTCCCTGTTTAAGGGTTCTTAGTCTATGTTCGGCAGTTTGTTGTTTGTTTATATCATCATAAAGGATGGCCATTGTTTGGAAGAAGTTCTCTAGGGAATTCAGAATTGGATCCTCTGTCTCAAGGAATCTGTCAGCCCAAACTCTTGGCTCCCCAGTTAGGTAGGATATAGCAGTAAAAACTTTGATCTTTTCAGTACGGTAGGTACGAGGTTTCAAAGTGAATAGAAGTAAACAAGCGTTCTTATATTCACGAAATTTCGTGCGGTCCCCAGCGAAAGGTGTTGGGGAATTAACCTGTGGTTCAGGTGTCTCGTTTGCTTTTTGGGTCACTAATTCATTTATAATTTGTTTTAGACTGCTGTTCTCATTTTTTAATTCAGTTAATCCTTGAGCCAGAATTTCCACCTTTTGATTTAAGGTGGTGACTTGATTTGCCATTTCTATGGGATCCATAATGGCCTATATCAGAATCTACAAAAATTTTTTTATTTATTTTACAGGCTTGATTATTCTGTGAGGAAAACAGTTTTAGATTAAACAAAAATGTTTCAGGTTTTGATGGGTTAAAATGTATGTAATCATAATCTCCAGTAATACCATGTCTTAGATATTAGGAACCTGTATGATTACAGAGTTTATTATAGATTCGTGATAAATGTCACTTCTATGCCACTTAGAAGTAATGAAATACTCAAAATAGTGAGTTAGAGAGAGAAATGATTACTTATCAAATGTAATGAATGAACAGCTTAGACTTATCAACATTGGTGGTTAGTGTGATGTTACACAATAACTCATACAAAAATAAATTGAGTAATTGAGGATTAAATACATACTTTATAGAAAACATAAAAAGAAGATCTTAGTTATATTCCTTTAGTGATCCGAGAATGGAATGTGAATCTTTATAGGAATTTATAGTTCCACAAAGTAGATTGAGATTTCAGTAATGCATTACGAACTTGGTTTTGTCCTAGAATGCTAACATTGTGTTCGTTGGTGCACATACCTGATTCAAAAGCTGACCGTGAAGATACAGAGGTTACCTGTGTTACTAGAAGCTTAGAGTTCAAGTGCGTTCAGTGAAGAGCGGGTGAGCAGCTACCAGAGTGAACAGAGAACCTTCGACTCCGGCGTGGTGCGCAGTGAGAGCGGTGATGACGTCACCCACTGCCTGTCAGTCCGTTCCGGTAAGAGTCACAGAGAGCTGCAGATTAACGCAGCTGAAGATAAGGTTATCAAGTTAACTCCAACTTTGATAGGAGTAAAATACAATAGTCAGTAGACCGATTATGATATAGGATATATACAATAAATAGTGTTAGACACACTTCATGTCAGGATAATATTTGGCTTCTTAATGTTAAGAGATAGAGAGACTGGAACTGGTCTCCTATTCCACATTCAATAATCAAGCAATGATTTCTGGGTAAAGAGGTGAATAAATAGGAATGTGTTAGGGGAGGAGATCTTGCCTTAAAGGGATAATGAAAGGCAAATTGTTGACACCCCTATACACACACACATTTTCAAACTCTCCCTCAGCACTGGTATATTTCTCTCATCTCTAAAACATGTGCTGGTCACACCTATCCTCAAAAAACTTCCCTCAATCCAACCTCCCCATCCAACTACCACCCTATTCCCCTACTCCCTCTTGCCTCAAAGCTCCTTGAAAAGCTAGTATATGCACATCTATCACATTTCCTTACACTAATCTCTCTTCTTGACCCACTGCAATCTGAATTCCATCCCCATCACTCAACAGAGACAGGAATTGTCAAGGTTACCAATGACATACTTACAGCAAAATCCAAAGGCCACTTCTCTCTACTTATTCTCCTTGATTTTTCTGCAGCCTTTGACACTGTTGACCACCCTCTTTTGCTCCAAACTCTCCAGTCCTTCGGCATCTGCGACACAGCTCTCTTGTGGTTCTCTTCCTATCTATTTAACCGTACCTTTAGTGTAGCCTTCTCTGGAGCTTCCTCTGCCCCGTTACCACTTTCTGTTGGGGCACCTTAAGGCTCTGTCCTCGGTCCTGTTCTCTTTTTAATCTACACGTCATCATTATGTTCCTTATTAAAGTCCCACAGGTTTCAATACTATTTGTATGCCAATGACACCCAAATCTACCTCTCTGCACCAGACCTACCGCCTTCCTTACTAACCCATGTCACTAACTGTCCTCTCGCTACCTTAAGATAAATCTCTCCAAAACTGAACTCCTTATTTTTCCCCCTTCTTCCAAAATCTCCACCCCTCAATTTTCTATAACTGTTGATGATTCCATCATTACCCCAACCCCACATGCCCGGTGTCTTGGGGTCACACTTGACTTTCTTTCACTCCTCACATTCAGTTCTTGGCTAAAGCCTGCCGCTTCCACCTTAAAAACATCTTTAAAATTAAACATTTCCTTACACAAGACACAACTAAGATTTTAATTCACTCTCTCATCCTTTCCAGCCTTGACTATTGCAACTCCGTCCTCTCTGGTCTACCTAGCTGGTGCCTAGCTCCTTTACATAATGAATGCCTCTGCCAGGCTCATCTTCCTTACATGTCACTCTTCATCTGCTGCACCTCTCTGCCAATCCCTTCACTGGCTTCCTCTTGACTCCAGGATTAAACACAAAAGCCTTACTCTGACATAAAAAGCCATCAATTGCACTGCTCCCCCCTACATTTCAGACCTTGTCTCCAGATACTCTTCCCTCTGTCCCCTTCGCTCTGCTTACAACTCTCCTCCTCTCTTGTTACTTCCTCACATTCCCATTTACAGGACTGCTCCAGACTAGCTCCCATCTTGTGAAACTCCCTGCCTCGCTCAACAAGACTCCCTCCTAGTTTTAACCGCTTCAAGCGCTCCTTAAAAACTCTACTATTCAGGGATTCATACATCCTACACTAACCTTTCCTAACTCCATTACTTTCCCCTTGAACCCTTTATAATATAAGCCTATGAGCCCAGCTGTTTGTAGATCGCTTTCAAACGAGCCAACTACAACAGCGCAACTCTCGGCAGGGTCCTCTGCTCATCTGATCCCTGTAAATGTTATCTTGTATACCGCCTATGTTTATAGCAATGCGGAATCTGTCGGCGCTCTACAAATACCTCTATAAATATCAGACAGGTAATAGTTGTTGTTTTAAATAAATATAGACTATTATTTGCATTTTAGAAAAACAAAAAACAAACCAAAGACACAGGCAGAAAAGATTGTGACTTACAGGTAGGGAAAATAGTAATGTTTGATCATTTTATTTTTAAAATATATGAATTATAAAGTTTGGATTTCAGAATAAGTTTGGATTTTAGAATTCCAGATTTGGGGATTTGTACCTGTAGAAGTAAATGAAAAGTTTTTGTTTTGTTTTTTAAATTGTATGTTTTTTCTTAATCATGAAAGTTTAATTTTAACATACATATCATTTTAATATTGGGTGTTTCTTGTTTTTAGGTAAAATATATTGAATGTTTTTTTCTGTGCACACCTTATTCTGTTCAATTTATAAATAAAACAATTTTAATTAGTAAAACGTTTTAACAGTGTAGAAGTTTAGCGTTTTCTAAAAAAGTATTTTCCATTGTATTATACCTTATTTAGTCAACCAGGATGATGTCACATTTGACAAATAACAATGAATGAGATGATTCTTCTCTAGATTTATATATTTTCTTACAAAGGAGTATATACAAGATTCATCCACCTCTCAAGAGTAAAACCACTTTCTGCATTGAAGAGAATGTGTCATATCAATCCAGTTCCTGAAGATACAGTCATTAAGTGGTAGGAATCGGTACACATCTGCATTGGTTAACTACTGTGACAGTTAAACCTATAGAAACAACAAGAATATTTAAAAGCATGCAAATTCTTGGTCTGGAAAGTAATTATTCTTCTATAAATACAACCAAATTGAAAAGAAGGGTGTAGAATCCCGAAAAAACTTAGAACCTGAACCATCTTGAAGAATCTTCTTGAACAGGTTTAAAGCTAAAAACCATAGTTTTAGATTTGTTTGGAGACTTTAAATAGTCCAGATGCAGATGGGATGTCTTCAGTTCACACATTTACATAGGTTGGATTTTCATTTGTGCTTTGATTTTCAGCAACTGTGCAAATACTTCCTGGGAGGAATGAAAACACAATGTTAAACTAGAGTTCTGGATGGCAGTGTTGAAAATGTACCTTTTTGCATTGCTGTGTGTGTGTATGTGTTTGTGTTGTATATAGATGCTGTGTATATGCTTATGTAAGATATATATATTATGTGTATGTATGTGTATACATCTGTGTGTTTGTGTGTGTATTTATCTATGTGTATATCATGTGTTTGTGTGTGTGCATTGCTGTGTGTGTGTATGTGTTTGTGTTGTATATAGATGCTGTGTATATGCTTATGTAAGATATATATATTATGTGTATGTATGTGTATACATCTGTGTGTTTGTGTGTGTATTTATCTATGTGTATATCATGTGTTTGTGTGTGTGCATTGGTGTGTGTGTGTATGTGTTTGTGTTGTATATAGATGCTGTGTATATGCTTATGTAAGATATATATATTATGTGTATGTATGTGTATACATCTGTGTGTTTGTGTGTGTATTTATCTATGTGTATATCATGTGTTTGTGTGTGTGCATTGGTGTGTGTGTGTATGTGTTTGTGTTGTATATAGATGCTGTGTATATGCGTATGTAAGATATATATATTATGTGTATGTATGTGTATATATATATATATATATATATATATATATACACACATCTGTGTGTTTGTGTGTGTATTTATCTATGTGTATATCATGTGTTTGTGTGTGTGCATTGGTGTGTGTGTGTATGTGTTTGTGTTGTATATAGATGCTGTGTATATGCTTATGTAAGATATATATATTATGTGTATGTATGTGTATATATATATATATATATATATATATATATATACACACATCTGTGTGTTTGTGTGTGTATTTATCTATGTGTATATCATGTGTTTGTGTGTGTGCATGGGTGGGTGTGTGAAAATATATATTTGTGTAGAGGTTGTGTGTGTATTTTTTATATGCATGTGTATATTTTTTGTGTGAATGTGTATGTGAATATATATGTGTATGTGTGTGGGTGCATGCGTGTGTTGTATGTGTATATGTTTGCATTTATGTTTGTGTCTTTCTATGTGTATATGGGCTATTGTGTATACATGTGCTTGTGTGTATAAACATGTGCAGGGATTTATGGCTGCGTGTATGTGCTATTGTGTATACACGTGCTTGTGTGTATAAACCTGTGCATGGTTGTTTATGTCTGTGTGTATGTGGGCTATTGTGTATACATGTGCTTGTGTGTATAAACATGTGCATTTGTTTATGTTTGTGTGTATGTGCTAGTGTGTATACATGTGCTTGTGTGTATAAACCTGTGCATGGGTTTATGTCTGTGTGTATATGCTATTGTGTATACATGTGCTTGTTTGTATAAACATGTGCATGGGTTTATGTCTGTGTGTATATGCTATTGTGTATACATGTGCTTGTGTGTATAAACATGTGCATTTGTCTATGTTTGTGTGTATGTGCTAGTGTGTATACATGTGCTTGTGTGTATAAACCTGTGCATGGGTTTATGTCTGTGTGTATATGCTATTGTGTATATATGTGCTTGTGTGTATAAACCTGTGCATGGGTTTATGTCTGTGTGTATGTGGGCTATCGTGTATACATGTGCTTGTGTGTATAAACCTGTGCATGGGTTTATGTCTGTGTGTATGTGCTATTGTGTATACATGTGCTTGTGTGTATAAACCTGTGCATGGGTTTATGTCTGTGTGTATGTGCTATTGTGTATACATGTGCTTGTGTGTATAAACCTGTGCATGGGTTTATGTCTGTGTGTATGTGCTACTGTGTATACATGTGCTTGTGTGTATAAACCTGTGCATGGGTTTATGTCTGTGTGTATGTGCTATTGTGTATACATGTGCCTGTGTGTATAAACCTGTGCATGGGTTTATGTCTGTGTGTATGTGCTATTGTGTATACATGTGCGTGTGTGTATAAACCTGTGCATGGGTTTATGTCTGTGTGTATGTGCTATTGTGTATACATTTGCCTGTGTGTATAAACCTGTGCATGGGTTTATGTCTGTGTGTGTATGTGCTATTGTGTATACATGTGCTTGTGTGTATAAACCTGTGCAGGGGTTTATGTCTGTGTGTATATGCTATTGTGTATACATGTGCGTGTGTGTATAAACCTGTGCATGGGTTTATGTCTGTGTGTGTATGTGCTTGTGTGTATAAACCTGTGCATGGATTTATGTCTGTGTGTATGTGCTATTGTGTATACATGTGCCTGTGTGTATAAACCTGTGCATGGATTTATGTCTGTGTGTGTATGTGCTATTGTGTATACATGTGCTTGTGTGTATAAACCTGTGCATGGGTTTATGTCTGTGTGTATGTGCTATTGTGTATACATGTGCGTGTGTGTATAAACCTGTGCATGGGTTTATGTCTGTGTGTATGTGCTATTGTGTATACATGTGCTTGTGTGTATAAACCTGTGCAAGGGTTTATGTCTGTGTGTGTGTGCTATTGTGTATACATGTGCGTGTGTGTATAAACCTGTGCATGGGTTTATGTCTGTGTGTATGTGCTATTGTGTATACATGTGCTTGTGTGTATAAACCTGTGCATGGGTTTATGTCTGTGTGTGTATGTGCTATTGTGTATACATGTGCTTGTGAGTATAAACCTGTGCATGGGTTTATGTCTGTGTGTGTATGTGCTATTGTGTATACATGTGCTTGTGAGTATAAACCTGTGCAAGAGTTTATGTCTGTGTGTGTATGTGCTATTGTGTATACATGTGCTTGTGAGTATAAACCTGTGCATGGGTTTATGTCTGTGTGTGTGTGCTATTGTGTATACATGTGCTTGTGTGTATAAACCTGTGCATGGGTTTATGTCTGTGTGTGTATGTGCTATTGTGTATACATGTGCTTGTGAGTATAAACCTGTGCAAGGATGTTTATGTCTTCGTGTTGCTATAAGACATTATTATTTTGTTATTCAAGCACATAAACTGTGCTAAAGCATTCATTAATAAATTGTCTAACTTTATAAAGTATTAACTGATTTTGTTACTACAGCAGAAAGTACACAAATAACATGAAAGGGAAAATAGTAAGGACTGACAAGTATCATACAAAGTTAAAGGACATCTTTGGAGAAGCACAATTATACGCGCTATTGTACCCTCATCTAAAGCAGCATAGGAGTGGCTGGGTGCGAGCATCTGACCATGTGTTGAACGTAATAGCAGGAGTCAAACACATAGAAACTAAAAGGAATTCGGGGACAACTCTATGATATCTTACTTCTATAAGGGACAATGTTTGTACTATTAATTCCCTTAAAATTTTAGTTCTTGCCAAAATAAGATACCTTTTTAAAACTTTACTATGATATAGAATGATATTTGAGCAATACTAAAGAGTAATAGGGTCTATGAATAGGTTGCTAATAAGCAGAACGTTATTTAGATATAACAAGAAGATTGCACCGTTTCTCTTATTGATTGTAGCCTTGACTGATACAAACATGGCTTTTACCAGCTTAGTGGCAAAATATTGGTTGTGTTTGTGATCTAGCCTTTGGGGTAGTTCTAACAAGGGCCCTTGATCCGCTTGTTTACGCACAAGCCTTTAGGCTCGCCGGAAACAGCAGTTATGAAGCAGTGCTCCATAACTTGTCCGCTGCCTCTGAGGCTGCGGTCTTCAATCCACCCAATCCTATACGATCGGACTGATTGACACCCATGCTAGAGGCTGATTGGCCACAAATCTGCAGGGGGCTGCATTGCACAAGCAGTTCTGGTGAACTGCTTGTGTAATGATAAATGCAGACAGCGTATGCATTCAACAATGTCTGTCAGACAAGATACGCTATAGCGTATCATGTCGGATAGACATTGGTAAATCTACCCGTAAGTGTTCATATTTGTGCAACAGTATCTTACAATCAGCTTTATCATCTTCTGCTGTCCGGCTACAAAAGCTTAGTTTTTAAATTTCTGACGTATTGTAATATGGGTATCCTTTGTTGAAGGATTCCCATATATATCAATTTTTTTATCTATATATAGTCCATTCGATTGATGGTGTTCCTATATATATATATGGTAATTAAGGAATTTTTGATACGAGTATTGTGATTAATTTTAAATTTTAAATTCTAAAAAATTCGAATATTTAATATATTTATTTTCACTAATATATTCACATTGAATTTAGTTGTCACACACATTATTTTTATTATTCTAATTTTTTACTTTTTATTTTTAATTTTTATAGGACCACTTGGCACTTTACTTATGAAGTTGGTTATTGAATTTGTGCAATTTATACAATGTAAAATATTTAGTAACACATTTGTATCTTTGTAATTGCAAGAAAATGTATTTTGACATGCAATATTCAAGTCCACCACTGGAGGGCGATATATGTGCAATTTTTTCACAATTGTTTGGCGCCAATATGGCTATTTAAATGGTGTTTTGTTTTACTTATGTCAGGCTTGAGAAAGGGCTTATTGTTAGCCCGAAACGTTGCTGTATTTGACCTGTGTTTAAAAATAAAAGTCACTTTGCTCACTGCTGGGGATTGCCTTCCTTTACTTGAGTTGTTTGGGCTTGGTCAGCCCTCTCCGTGCACTAGTGAGTAGTGGGTGCTGTATCCATCTCTATTCATTTGATGGCTACAAAAGCTTACCAATAAATGTTTCCTAAGCACATGCAGTTACTTGTAGATGGTGTATATGATGTCTGCCTAGTAGGAGACTCACGGAGAGTAACAAATACTTCCAACAGAGCATTACTACTCCTCAGGCACCAAATAAATATATTTGGAAGGATTAGAATTTAAATGAACATAATACCTGTATGCTAAATCATGTGATGCAGAATAACTGTAAAAATCTGACAAGAAATTATCAATTGAACATATCTATGTAAAATATGAATATATTCTCCCTCAAAATTTCTTCAGCTCACGATAGTAACCCTAGTCGAAAAGGATGATCTTACTAGGGTCATTCTGAAGAAATGACTCCAGACTAGTCATCAGAAACCATCCGGAAGTACGTCCACAGGCCAAAATATTTAAATGAGAGGACTCTAGAGTTATTCCCTGTCTGTTCATGCTTGTGAAGTAGTCAGTATAGAAATCTGCTAATCAATTGAAATCATCACCCAAAATGATTTTTACCTTAGCTGTTGACTTCAAGTCTAATGATGTCTGAGGATGTGCAAACTTCTTTAAAATGTGGAAGAAAATAACAAGACTTCACCTGCTCATGCCAGATGCATGGAGCCTTGAAAGTCCCGGGACTAGCATTCTGATTGGCTGTTTAAAGTCCTATTACAATGGGATGTGGCTAGTGAGGAAATTTTGAGGTAAAATGTCTTCCTTTTTTATGTAGAGATGATCATATGATATCCTTTAGCTCACTTTTTTACAGCTATGCTGCATCACGTTTGAGGGCTTCAACATTTGGGTATCATGTCCCTTTAAAGGGATGTGAAACAGAGCTTTCTTTCCTGATTCAGAAAAAAAATCTTCCAGTTTCTATTTTGAAATTAACTTTGTTTTCTTTGTATTGTTTGCTGAAAAACATATTTTGACATGCTTAGAAGTGTGTGCATGTCTGGAGCACTTTATGGCAAATAAGTACATTTCAAAATATAATAAAGTTAAAGTCTATTTAAATCATGAAGAAACATTTTGGGGTTTCATGTCCCTTTAATGAAGAATCACCAGACTACATAAAACATAGTGGCCTAGATTGCAAGTGGAGTACAAAAATATTGACTCTAATGTGCTTTAACATTGCTCAAGTGCAATAAATAGAGGTTGCTGTTGTGCTCCTATTACAAATCTAAAGGATTTTCTTTTTAAGCCCTCAAGTGACAGTCTAGTGTGCACTGACACCGGCATGTCAGATATTGAGGGTGTGCTAAATCCTTTACATAATATACAGTTAAATTCATGCTGGATATCGCTCAAGAGCAAAGATGAGTGTGCTCTAAGCTGATGGTGCTCAAGCAGAGCGATTCTTCATGTAGTTCCCTACTATAATAATAATAATGGTTTAATTCAGGTCTTAAGAAGTGCTAAATTTCTCAGCCGTATTTTGGGTTGTGCTTGAGCTTAACATTTAACTCATCACAAAACAAAACAACCTGAATGAGCGGTCTAAAAACACACCCTGTGCTATTTATTAAAAGTATAGGACACGCTAAAAAGTTTCAGTTTTAAGAAGCCTTGGCTAAAATAGTTATCCAGCCCATGGTCTCACGTACATACTCAAAGCAGAGTGGCAATTTATATGCTATCACTTGCTATAAAGAAAGTTATGCATTTGTACATTTTGTTTCCACTCATACAGGTCATTATCTGGTTAACTTGTTGATTAATCACATTAAAGTGTTTCCTACATAGAACCATTACCTTGAAATAATTCTGCAAGAGCTTTATTTTGAAATTGGCATGACAAATACAAGCACAGTAAAGTTATAAAAATCAGAATATATAGAATGTGTTTTTTAAAAGCTACTTCATATAGGTGCTAACTTATGTAGGTTTTGGCTGCTGCCCCAGTACATAACAAGAGACCTTGAATAGGGGTTATCATTGTGTGTAACAACTTGAGAAAACCACAACAAAGAAATCACAGGCTAAAGATACAGTTTTTACCTGTAGTGAGATTTTTTTTCAATTCTTGTGTTCAGTCAATTTTAAAAGGACACCACTTAAAACATATTCTCTTATCCATATATATATATATAGGCCTCCATTACATATAGAGCGTCACCCGCAAAAGGCGGCGACACCGGTTTTTGCGCTGTTTTGGTATCACATATACGGCGTAGCATACAAGTTACGCCCGTATATTTCACCCGTCGCTCGCAATTTTTACTCCAATAGGCTAACATGGGACTGCTTCGTAAATCGGTATCCAATATCCAGCACAAGGCCTTACGTGGCAAAAATGGAGAAATCTTACTCCATTTTTACCTTACCATAAAAGGCAGCCATAGCAGGCCTTACGCTGAGTATGGGAGCACCGTAGCTCCCGAAAATGCCTGGAAAAATAAACTAACACCTAACGCATGTGCAATGTCTATCTACCTGTCAACCGCAATTCCCACCGCAATAACTAATATAATCTCTTAACCCCTAAACCGCCATAGCCCACACCACAATAAACCTATTCTAGGATTAACCCCTAAACCGCCATAGCCCACACCGCAATAAACCTATTCTACTATTAACCCCTAAACCACCATAGCCCGCACCGCAATAAACCTATTCTGGTATTAACCCCTAAACCGCCATAGCCCACATAGCCTATTAAATGTATTAACCCCTAATCTGCCGCCGCCACCAATGTCACCACCACTATAATAAATTTATTAACCCCTAAACCTAAGTCTAACACTAACCCTAACACCCCCCTAACTTAAATATTAATTAAATAAATCTAAATAATATTTATATTATTAACTAAATTATTCCTATTTAAAACTAAATACTTACCTATAAAATAAACCCTAAGATAGCTACAATATAATTAATAATTACATTGTAGCTATTTTAGTATTTATTTTTATTTTACAGGCAACTTTGTATTTATTTTAACTAGGTACAATAGCTATTAAATAGTTAATACCTATTGGATAGCTGCCTAGTTAAAATAACTACAAATTTACCTGTAAAATAAATCCTAACCTAAGTTACAATTACACCTAACACTACACTATCATTAAATTAATTAAATTAATTAACTTCAATTACCTAAAATTAAATACAATAAAATAAAATAAACTATAGTACAAAACCCCCCCCACTAAATTACAGAAAATAAAAAAATTACAAGAAGTTTAAACTAATTACACCTAATCTAAGCCCCCTAATAAAATTAAAAAGCCCCCGAAAATAATAAAATTCCCTACCCTATACTAAATTACAAATAGCCCTTAAAAGGGCTTTTTGCGGGGCATTACCCCAAAGTAATCAGCTCTTTTACCTGTAAAAAAAGAAATACAACCCCCCCAACATTAAAACCCACCACCCACACACCCAACCTTACTCTAAAACCCACCCAATCCCCCCTTACAAAAACCTAACTAACCCCTTGAAGATCACCCTACCTTGAGCCGTCTTCACCCAGCTGGGCAGAAGTCTTCATCGGATCCGGGCAGAAGAGGTCCTCCAGCCGGGCAGAAGTCTTCATCCGATCCGGGCAGAAGAGGTCCTCCAGCCGGGCAGAAGTCTTCATCCAAGCGGCATCTTCTATCTTCTTCCATCCAATGAGGAGCGGCTCCATCTTGAAGACATCCAACGCGGAGCATCCTTCCAGGCCGACGATTAACCGACAAATGAAGGTTCCTTTTGGAGGACCTCTTCTGCCCAGATCGGATGAAGACTTTTGCCCGGCTGGTTGAAGACAGCTCAAAGTAGGGTGATCTTCAAGGGGTTAATGTTAGGTTTTTTAAGGGGGGATTGGGAGGGGTTTTGAGTAAGGTTGGGTGTGTGGGTGGTGGGTTTTAATGTTGGGGGGTTGTATTTCTTTTTTTACAGGTAAAAGAGCTGATTACTTTGGGGCAATGCCCTGCAAAAAGCCCTTTTAAGGGATATTTGTAATTTAGTATAGGGTAGGGAATTTTATTATTTTGGGGGGCTTTTTTATTTTATTAGGGGGCTTAGATTAGTTGTAATTAGTTTAAACTTCTTGTAATTTTTTTTTTATTTTCTGTAATTTAGTGTTTGTTTGTTTTTGTACTATAGTTTATTTTATTTAATTGTATCTAATTTTAGGTAATTGTAGTTAATTAATTTAATTAATTTACTGATAGTGTAGTGTTAGGTGTAATTGTAACTTAGGTTAGGATTTATTTAACAGGTAAATTTGTAGTTATTTTAACTAGGTAGCTATTAAATAGTTATTAACTATTTAATAGCTATTGTACCTAGTTAAAATAAATACAAAGTTGCCTGTAAAATAAAAATAAACCCTAAGCTAGCTACAATGTAATTATTAATTATATTGTAGCTATCTTAGGGTTTATTTTATAGGTAACTATTTAGTTTTAAATAGGAATAATTTAGTTAATAATAGTAATATTATTTATATTTATTTAAATAATATTTAAGTTAGGGGGGGGTGTTAGGGTTAGGGTTAGACTTAAGGTTTAGGGGTTAAAAACTTTATTATAGTGGCGGCGACGTTGGCGGTGGCAGATTAGGGGTTAATACATTTAATAGGCTATGTGGGCTATGGTGGTTTAGGGGTTAATACTAGAATAGGTTTATTGCGGTGTGGGCTATGGCGGTTTAGGGGTTAATACTAGAATAGGTTAATTGCGTTGTGGGCTATGGCGGTTTAGGGGTTAATAATTTAGTTATTACTTGCGGTGTGGGCTATGGTGGTTTAGGGGTTAATAATTAGGCTTATTGCATTGTGGGGGGTTGTCGGTCTATTGTTTAATACATTTATTATTAGTAGTGAGAGGGGGGATTGTGGATAGGGTTTTTTTACATGTCAGGCTTATTTTTGGGAGGCAGGTTAGACTTTTACGGGAGATTTGTTATTTTCTTTACTTTTCTTAGGCGCCGGCAGTTTCTAAAGTGCTGTAAGTCACTAGCGACTCCAGAAATTTGTAGTTACGCTCATTTCTGGACATCGCTAGTTTATCCGACTCACGGCACTTTATGAACTGCCGGCGCCGTATATGTAATACCCCGATGTGCGAGGTGAAATTACGGCGGCGCAGGTTCCCACGCTTGCGCCAAAACCTGCACTGTATATATGTGATCGTGCCCATAGTGTGTGTGTGTTAAGGACACTACTTAAAACATAGTCTCTTATCTATCTATCTATCTATCTATCTATCTATCTATCTATATATATATATATATATATATATATATATATATATATATATATATATAGTGTGTGTGTGTGTTAAAGACACCACTTAAAACATATTTATATATAGTGGGTGTGTGTTAAGGACAGCACTTAAAACATATTCTCTTATATATATATATATATATATATATATATATATATATATATATATATATATATATATATATATATATATAGTGTGTGTGTGTGTGTGTGTGTGTGTTAAGGACACCACTTAAAACATATTCTCTCATCCACGTAACAAAGTATCATTTAAACATGCTGACACTTTTTTTGTGTTAAAAATAATATAAAAGAAGGAGCAAAATAAAAGAAGAAGCACAAAACCATATAGATGTTAAGTTCCCATGGGAATAGGGCCCTCAATTCCCCCTGTATTTGTCTGAAAAATGTTGTCTTATATTGTATTGTTTCACTGTTGTAATTATATCTTCGTACCCATGGACAGCGCTGTGGAATCTGTTGGCGCTTTATAAATAAAGAATAATAATAATAATACATTTACATTTTAACTAGACATGCACTGACAAAAAAATATTTACTACGGACAAATAATTTGTCATGAAAAAAAAAAAATCCTTTTGATTTCATCTGATACTTATTATGGGGGGTAGTTATCAACGTGTCAACTTTCCTGCCTTCGCCGGCCCAATACGCCCGCCTAAGCTCGCCTCACATCGCCGCCGCGGACCTGAAAAATTTTGCCTAAGTTATCAAATATTTAAATTTTGCCTAAGTTATCAAATAAATAAACTATTTAATAACTACCTAGCTAAAAGAAATACAAAATCACCTGTAAAATAAATCCTAACCTAAGTTACAATTAAACCTAACACTACACTATCATTAAATAAATTAAATAAATTACCTACAAATAACTACAATTAAATACAATTACATAAACTAACTAAAGTACAAAAAATAAAAAAAGCTAAGTTACAAAAAATAAAAAAAATAGGTTACAAACATTTTAAAAATATTACAACAGTTTTAAGATACTTACACCTAATCTAAGCCCCCTAATAAAATAACAAACCCCCCCAAAATAAAAAATGCCCTACCCTATTCTAAATTAAAAAAGTTCAAAGCTCTTTTACCTTACCAGCCCTTAAAAGGGCCATTTGTGGGGCATGCCCCAAAGAATTCAGCTCTTTTGCCTGTAAAAGAAAAATACAACCCCCCAACATTAAAACCCACCACCCTCATACCCCTAATCTAACCCAAACCCCCCTTAAAATATCCTAACACTAATCCCCTGAAGATCATCCTACCTTTAGTCGTCTTCACTCAGCCGAGTCACTGATGGAACTGAAGAGGAGACCCGGACCGGCAGAAGTGATCCTCCAAGCGGCACTGAAGAAATCTTCCATCCGATGAAGTGATCCTCCAAGTGGCGCTGAAAAAGTCTTCCATCCGGGCGATGTCATCTTCCAAGAGGCGCTAAAGAAGTCTTCTATCCGGGCGATGTCATCTTCCAAGCCGGGTCTTGAATCTTCATCCCGCTGACGCGGAACATCCTTCTTTACCGACGGACTACCGATGAATGAAGGCTCCTTTAAGGGACGTCATCCAAGATGGCGTCCCTTCAATTCCAATTGGCTGATAGGATTCTATCAGCCAATCGGAATTAAGGTAGGAAAAATCTGATTGGCTGATTGAATCAGCCAATCATATTCAAGTTCAATCCGATTGGCAGATCCAATCCGCCAATCAAATTGAGCTCGCATTCTTTTGGCTGATCGAAACAGCCAATAGAATGCGAGCTCAATCTGATTAATCTGATTAATTGTAATTTAGGTTAGGATTTATTTTACAGGTGATTTTGTATTTCTTTTAGCTAGGTAGTTATTAAATAGTTAATAATTATTTAATAACTATTCTAACTAGCTAAAATAAATACAAAGATACCTGTAAAATAAATATAAATCCTAAAATAGCTACAATATAATTATTATTTATATTGTAGCTATCTTAGGGTTTATTTTACAGGTAAGTATTTAGTTTTAAATAGGAATAATTTATTAAATATAGTGTAGTGTTAGGTGTAATTGTAACTTAGGTTAGTTTTTATTTTACAGGTATATTTCTCTTTATTTTAGCTAGGTAAGCTATTAAATAGTTAATAACTATTTAATAGCTATTGTACCTAGTTAAAATAAATTGAAAGATTTAAAATAAATATAAATCCTAAAATAGCTACAATATAATTATTTATATTGTAGCTATAGTAGGGTTTATTTTAAAGGTAAGAATTTAGTTTTAAATAGGATTAATTTAGTTCATAATAGAAATATTATTTAGATTTATTTAATTAATATTTAAGTTAGGGGGGTGTTAGGGTTAGTGTTAGACTTAGGTTTAGGGGTTAATAAATTTATTACAGTGGCGGCGGTGTAGTGGGGGGCAGGATAGGGGTTAATACATTTATTATAGGTGGCGACGGTGTAGGGGGGCAGATTAGGGGTTAATAAATTTAATATAGGTTGCGGCAGGGTCAGGGAGCGGCGGTTTAGGGGTTAATACATATATTATAGTTGCGGTGGGCTCCGGGAGCGGCGGTTTAGGGGTTAATACATTTATTATAGTTGCGGTGGTCTCCGGGAGCGGCGGTTTAGGGGTTAATATGTATAGAGTAGCTTGCGGTGGGCTCCGGGAGCGGCGGTTTAGGGGGTAATAACTTTATTTAGTTGCGGCGGTGTAGGGGGGACAGATTAGTGGTGTTTAGACTCGGGGTACATGTTAGGGTGTTAGGTGCAGACATCTCCCATAGTAATCAATGGGATGTCTGTCAGCAGCGAACATGAACTTTCGCTATGGTCAGACTCCCATTGATTCCTATGGGATCCGCCGCCTCCAGGGCGGCGGATTGAAAACCAGGTACGCTGGGCCGTAAAAGTGCCGAGCGTACCTGCTAGTTTTTTGATAACTAGCAAAAGTAGTCAGATTGTGCCGCACTTGTGTGCGGAACATCTGGAGTGACGTAAGAATTGATCTGTGTCGGACTGAGTCCGGCGGATCGAAGTTTACGTCACAAAATTCTACTTTTGCTGGTCTCTAGCCTTTGATAACTAAGGCGAATCAGCCTCGCCAAAAATACGCTGCGGAATTCCAGCGTATTTGAGGTTGACGGCTTGATAACTAGGCCTCTATGAGTGTATTTGGGGATTAATTTGCTAATAAATAACCATGACCCTGCTGTTTCATATGGGAATCATCTGCAGGGCAGGAGAGGTGCAGCAGCTTAAACTTAAATAAAACTAAAAGGACAGTCTAGCCAAAATTAAACTTGCATGATTCAGATAGGGCATGTCATTTTAAACTCTCAAATTTACTTTTAATATCAAATTTGCTTTGTTCGCTCAGTATTCTTTGTTGAAAGCTAAACCTAGGTAGGATCATATGGTAATTTCTTAGCCCTTAAAGGTCATCTCTTATCTCAGTGCATTCTGACAGCTAGACGGTGTTAGTTCATGTGTGCCATAAAGATAACACTGTGCTCACTCCTGTGGAGTTATTTATGAGTCAGTACTGATTGGCTAAAATGCAAGTCTGTCAAAAGAACTGAGATAAGGGGGCAGTCTGCGGAGGCTTAGATGCAAGGTAATCACATAGGTAAAACGTATATTATTCTAACAGTGTTGGTTATGCAAAACTAGGGAATGAGTAATAAAGAGGTTATCTATCTTTTTTTTTAATTTTTTTTTTTATTGAGGTTGTGAAAGATATTACATACGATATTCACACATAAGCAAAAATAACAATGTGATAATACATACACCCTTAGCTAATAGGCATAGCACAAATACGGTACAGTAAAAACTCTAGACATGGAATCCGTACATCTCTAAACAAGTTTGGATTATCTATCTTTTTAAACAATACAACATCTCAAGTAGACTGTCCCTTTAAAATTATAGTTAGTGTAAGTGGTGCAAGCCAGCAGCAGCCCAAAAAAGATGATCTATTTATTTTTTTATTTATTTTAATGTCAAAAACAAATCAACCAACTTTTTTCTTGCTTGCATTATTTTTTTCTATTATTATTTTTATTAAAAGGACATTCATTTGTTCATTTATCTTTTTGATGTTTTGTTTTTCATTCTCCCAAAAACAAATGCACATGTCTAAATTAAAGTAATATACCATTATCAATTGTGCACTTTATACTAAGGGGCCAATTTATTAATGTGCGAGCGGACATGATACGATGTAGCGTATCATGTCCGCCGGAAATCGATAAATGCCACAGCATATGCTGTTAGCATTTATCATTACACAAGCAGTTCTTGTGAACTGCTTGTGCAATACCACCCCCTGCAGATGGCCGTTAGCAGGGGGTATCAATCAGTCCGATTGTTTAGGATTGGGCGGATTGATGTCCGCGGCCTCAGAGCAGGTGGACAAGTTATGGAGCAAGGGTCTTTAGACCGCTGCTTCATAACTCCTGTTTCCGGTGAGCCTGAAGGGAACGGAGCTTGATCATTTGGCCCCTAAGGCTCACTGGCTTTTATATACTTCTTACTAATGCTCATTGTACGTGTACATTTCTCTTTGGTAGAAAAGCGATTGAGTTTATACATCTAAAATGAGTGGAATATGTAGCACAAAAGATTAAAAAAAGCTATATATTATGGTTAGATCATAACTTTAGATTGATGAGGAGTTTTTTTTAATGTTATAGACAGGATTAAAAAAATTACTGAAATCTGCTATAATGAATGACTGGAGATTTGTACTCAACTGAAAGTGTTAAAGATTTTAAATAAAAAAATCTTTGTACAGAGAGGTCTTTGGGGTAAATTTAACAAGCAGCGGACGCTGTTATCTATCTCAGTAGTTTCTGGCTCACCGGTAACATAATTTAAGACCGCTGCTCCTTAACTTCTCTATCACCTTTTAGGTGGTGGACCTCAATCATCCCGATCAGATACAATTGGGATGATAGACACCCTCTGCTAACTGCCAATTGGCCGCAAATGTGCAGGGGCGGCATTGCATAAGCATTGCACTATAAATGCTTGTGCAATGTTAACTGCCGGCAGCATTTAGCTACAGTGAATCATGCCCGCCCGACATATAATAAATTGGCCCTTTTGTATCTACTTGTGCTTTTGAAAAAACTCAGCATCAGTGGTTTCTACATTTTTTGAGGCTCTAATTTATTACTAAAAATGTCCATTATTAAATTATTAAATTATTAAATGATTAAATGATTAAATGATTAGACAAGTTTGTGAGCATTCCTATTGTCATTATCTGACTGCTGTTTTGTAGGTAAGATTTCTCATTTTTCACATATATACTGTAGAACGTTCAAAGGAATGAATGTCATTGGATGATATTTGTGGGCCAATTTATCATGGCCCAAATGGGGGCCAAATTACCCTGTTTCTGCAGGCTCGCCTGAAACAGGAGTTAAGAAACAGCGGTCTTAAGACCGCTGCTCCTTAACTCGTATGCCGCCTCTGAGGCTGCAGACATCAATCTGCCCGATCGCATACGATCGGTTGATTGACACCCCCACTAGCAGCCGATTGGCCACGAATCTGCAGGGGGAGGCATCACACAATTATAAAAAGCAGGTATGCTGTCAGCATTTATCGATGTCTGGTGGACATGAACGCTACAGCGGATCATGTCCACCAGACAAATGATAAATCGGACCCATGGTGTGTTTTCAAATTAGTAAAAACAAAACTAGAAAATATAATGTGAAATATAAACAGTATATATATTTATATAGTTTCTCTCTCTCTCTCTCACTCTCTCTATATATAAAATATAATATAGCTAATTCCCATATATTAAACACTGTGTTTAGCAATGATTTTTCTAATGCTTTCAATTAATTTTTGCCTATATAATGCATACATACTTTTATTTTGTATTTTTATTAATTTATTTAATTATTCATTGACAAGTGAGGAAAAGTATACTCATTACATTTGCTTGTAAGTTTACACAATCCAAGAAAGTGAAGAAAATCTAATCTATGTATATTGTATATATAATTTTGACAATTATTCTACTTTAAAACACTATCTTCTTGACAACTATTCTACTTTTAACCCTTTCACTGCTGGGAATTTCAGAGAAGAACTTGCCTAGAATACCTAATATTTTTTAGCATTTTTGCTCTCACTTTAAACAGAAATAGAGGCTTGTTTTCTTTTTTTTATTTACCTGTCAAAGCTATATAATTTTTTTAAGTAGACAACCCAAGTTATTGTTGATTGTTCTAGGTCCATTTTAGTATATTTCATGTCACCATTTCACTGCCAAATGCGATCATATAAAAAAAAATGTTACCTTTTTCACAAACTTTTGAAGTGTCACTGAAATTATTTACATATTGTTTGTGCAATCATGGCACACATGATTATAAAAGCTTCTCTGCGATCCCCTTTGTTCAGAAATAGCTGACATATATGGCTTTGCAATTGGTTTTTGGTAATTAGAATGCCGCTAATTGAAGCTGCGCACCACACTTCTATTATTCCTGGCAGTGGAGTTATTTAGGTAGCTTGTTACATTAATTGTAGCTGTAGTGTAGAGATTACCCTCCCACCTGACACCTCCCACCCCCTCATCCCTACCTGATCCCTCCCAAACAGCTCTCTTCCCTCCCTTACCCCCCACTGGTCACCACGATCATAGGTACTGGCCGACAGTCTGCCAGTACGCATTTTATGGTTTTTTTTATGCAGTGTAATGATCCTCCTCAACCCTCCCACCTCCCTGCCCCCCCCAAATAGCTCTCTAACCCTCCCCTTCCCACTAATTGCGACCAACTTTAGTACTGTCAGCTGTATGCCAGTACCAATAAATACATATATATTTTATGTTTTTTAATATTTTGTTTTGTTTATTTTGTAGTGTAGTGGTCCCCCCACCTCCCTCCTCTGGTGATCATTAGTTAGGTTTGACCCAAACGCCCACCCCACCTTGTTTGCAGTATGAACACTTCCAATTTCTGTTTCTCCCTTCATTTATTTTCTTAGTAGGGCCATCCCACTCCCTCCCCTCTCCACTGCTGGACCTTCCACCCGCCTCCCACTTTCCCTCCCACAGCTCCCTCCGGCATCAGCAAATGATCGTTACAGACAGTGACACAAACAGTGTCACTGTCTGTGTTAATCTGGCATCTACCGTCATATGGAACTAGAGTACCGATTGTGCTCTAGTTCCATATACAGGCAAATGCCTGGAGCTCAGTAACTTTACAGCCAAGCCTGCTGGAGCTTCTTGCGGCTTGGACATCTAATGTACATCATGTGGTACGATAGGCAAAGTACTGCATGACATATATATATATATACGTCATTTTGGGTTAAGGGGTTAAAGTTTCACTTGGCAAACATTTATTGGATTGGGGTGAAAATGAACACAATTCATTTATGATAGCTAAAAAGTGTTAAACTGCAAAGTTAAAAAAATCCAATACTAATACAAAAAGTAGACATGGGCATTCAGATGCTGTTAGCGGATGAAGGCTGCCGTTCATGCTGTTCTGCTATTTTTGGAGAGAAAATTGCAACAAACTACTATCTGGATTTGCACGGATTGTATCCGAATGCCCATATGTAACAAAAGTGTTTTATGTGGGTCTGGTAAAACATGGTGACTTTTAGTGAGAAAAATAAAGAATAAAGAGAGTAAAGGCAGTATGACATGTAAATAAAACCTATAATATAAATATATATATTTTTTTTAATTGACTAGAATGGTCTCAAATATGAAATTCTGAAACTAACACTAAAAATAGGTGTTATGGTCACCCCTAACCTTCTCGCTACAATGATATCACTAATCATATCTTAACCACTTCACTACCGGGAATTTCAGAGAAAAACTTGCACAAAGTACCAAATTTTTATCATTTTTGCTATTACTCAATCATATATGATCATAAAAAAAAGTTAACTTTTTTTGCAAACTTTGAGTTTCTCACTGAAATTAGTTACACCCAATTACTACATTCATAATACACATGGTTGTAATCGCTTCTCTGGGAGCCCCTTTGTTCAGAAATAGCAGACATGCATGGCTTTGTCATTGATTATTAGCAATTAGAAGGCCGCAAATTGCAGCTGCACACCACACTTTTTGAAATTCCTGGCGGTGAAAGGGTTAATTATTGTAAGGTTAATTTTTGCTGCAGTGTAGTGATTACCCTCCAACCTAACACCTCCCACTCCCAGATCCCTACATGGTCCTTTCCAAACAGCTTTCTTCCCTACTGGTGAGTACCATCTTATATACTGGCAGACAGTCTGCCAGTATGCAGTTTAGGGCTTCAAGGAGGTGGGAGTTTGAGGAGGAATCCCTACACTACAGTACACTACACTATCTATCTATCTATCTATCTATCTATCTACCTGCTTACCTACCTACTTACATTTCTTTTGTTTCTGTCTGTCTACAAGCAATTTTAAAGGGATAGTCTACACCAGAATTGTTATTGTTTTAAAAGATAGATAATCCCTTTATTACCCATTACCCAGTTTTGCATAACCGACACAGTTATATTAATATATGTTTTACCTCTGTGATTACCTTGTAGCTAAGCATCTGCAGACTGCTCCCTTATCTTAGTGCGTTTGACAGATATGCAGTTTAGCCAATCAGTGCAGACTCATAAATAACTCCACGGGAGTGATCACAATGTTATCAATATGACACACATGAACTAGCACTGTCTAACTGTGAAAAACTTTCAAAATGCTCTGAACTAAGAGGAGGTTTTCAATGGCTTAGAAATCAGTTTGAGCCTAGCTAGGTTTAGCTTTTCAAAAATACCACCAAGGGAACAAAGCAAATTTAATGATAAAAGTAAATTGGAAAGTTGTTTAAAATGACATGCCCTATCTGAATCATGAAAGTTTAATTTTGACTAGACTGTCCCTTTAAGAGTTGAATCTGTAAAATATTTACATGGATCCAAAGCTTTAAATTCAATAATTATTGTTTAATTACATAATTAAATGTATGTGCTGATGTGCCATTCCTCAATATAAAAATGTTAAAATAAAAGAGCGGTACAGCTTGATGACTTTGCATTATGGGTGTTACAAAAACATGACACCATCAGATTACCACAGTGGGAAATAGCAGGTTTGCAAACAGTCAGCTTTAGGTTATATTTTGAGAACCTTCTCTGTATTTATTTCATGAAAAAATAGCTTAGATTTAGAAAGGCTTAGACCAAGCTGTTGTGTGAATACTGTGCTGTAGGAAATTATATAAATGTTTAAATCATTTACACTTTGGAATTTAAACTAAAAGATAATTTAAGTGCTGAGGTCAAAAACTCACATTCCTATATCATTCTTTGTTTTGTGTTTATCAAAGTAAACAACTTGATTTTCTTTTAATATATGCGCTCTGGGGAGTGTTTTTACATCCTATCTCTTTAAAAACAACACAACCTAATTCCCATTATAATATTATCTGAAACCTCTTGAAAACATTAAGTGCCGAATTACGAGTGGAGCCCTATTTAGAACTTACGCTAAAGAGCTAATTGCACTAGAAGTAAACTTTTTGTGCATGTCGGGTTGAGCTTGTATTATGAGTTATAAATAAAAAAATTGTGTCCTCACGCTAACCCGATGAGCACAAACAGCTTGCTTCTAGCGAAATTAGAATATTGATTGCGCGATAACCTATTCCCGCATTGAAGTCAATGGAGAAAAAAAAAGTGGAAAAAACATAACACCCTACTCGCACGTTAACCCAAACTCATTTTCACATGCGCACTAACTCGACTGCGTAGTTACATATGTGCTATCCCGACAACATATTCACATATGTGCTAACCCGACCGTGTATTCTAATGTGCGCTAACCTGAAATGAAAATATGAATATTTCACATTTCTATGTTCTACACATAGAAATAATATGTTCTATTTATTCATAAATACACATTTCTACATATATCTGATAACATTTTGGTACAATATTTATCTATACCTATATATATATACATATACTGTATATATATATATATATATATATATATATATATATATACATATACTATATATATATATATATATATATATATATATACACACTGTGTGCAGAATTATTAGGCAAATGAGTATTTTGACCACATCATCCTCTTTATGCATGTTGTCTTACTCCAAGCTGTATAGGCTCGAAAGCCTACTACCATATTAGGTGATGTGCATCTCTGTAATGAGAAGGGGTGTGGTCTAATGACATCAACACCCTATATCAGGTGTGCATAATTATTAGGCAACTTCCTTTCCTTTGGCAAAATGGGTCAAAAGAAGGACTTGACAGGCTCAGAAAAGTCAAAAATAGTGAGATATCTTGCAGAGGGATGCAGCACTCTTAAAATTGCAAAGCTTCTGAAGAGTGATCATCGAACAATCAAGCGTTTCATTCAAAATAGTCAACAGGATCGCAAGAAGCGTGTGGAAAAACCAAGGCGCAAAATAACTGCCCATGAACTGAGAAAAGTCAAGCGTGCAGCTGCCAAGATGCCACTTGCCACCAGTTTGGCCATATTTCAGAGCTGCAACATCACTGGAGTGCCCAAAAGCACAAGGTGTGCAATACTCAGAGACATGGCCAAGGTAAGAAAGGCTGAAAGACGACCACCACTGAACAAGACACACAAGCTGAAACGTCAAGACTGGGCCAAGAAATATCTCAAGACTGATTTTTCTAAGGTTTTATGGACTGATGAAATGAGAGTGAGTCTTGATGGGCCAGATGGATGGGCCCGTGGCTGGATTGGTAAAGGGCAGAGAGCTCCAGTCCGACTCAGATGCCAGCAAGGTGGAGGTGGAGTACTGGTTTGGGCTGGTATCATCAAAGATGAGCTTGTGGGGCCTTTTCGGGTTGAGGATGGAGTCAAGCTCAACTCCCAAGTCCTACTGCCAGTTTCTGGAAGACACCTTCTTCAAGCAGTGGTACAGGAAGAAGTCTGC